>NW_006921719.1:106915-126912 GCF_000298275.1 Orycteropus afer afer
AAAAAAAAAAAAATCCTCAACTTTATGTGGAATGGCAAAAATCTCCAAATATCTAAGACAATGCTGAAAGACAAACACAAAGTAGGAAGACTCACACTTCCTGGTTTTAAAACATATGATACAGCTACAGTAATCAAAACAGTGTGCCACTGCTGTAACAATAGACACATAGACCAATGGAATAGAATTGAGAGTCCAGAAATAAACCCACACATCTATGATCATCTGATTTGTGCTAAGGGTGCTAAGTTTATTCAGTGGAGAAAGAAGGGTCTCTTCAATAAATGGTGCTGGGAAAATTGGATTGCCCCATGCAGAAAAATGATACAGGAGCCACGCCTCATACCATATACAAAAACAAATTCAAAATTAATTAAAGACCTAAATGTGCTAACACTATAAAATGCTTAGAAGAACAAACAAGGGCATTGCTGTCAGGCCTAGCTTTCAATAATGGATTATCTAATATAATAAAAGCACAAACAGCAAAAGCCAAAATAAATAAATGGCACCTCATGAAAATTAAAAACTTTTATTCATCAAATGACTTTACCAAAATGTGAAAAGACAAGCTACAGACTAGGAGAATATCTTTGGAAACCAAATACCTAAAAAGAATCTAATAACCAAGGTATATATATAACTTTAGGAGCTCTGGTAGCATAGTGCCTAAGGCACTTGACTGCAAACCAGAAGGCTGGTGGTTCAAACCCACCAGCCACTCCTCGGAAGGAAGGTTGGGCAATCCTACTTCCGTAGTGATACTGCCTCGGAACCCAAGGAGAGGTCGCTATGAGTCGGGAGCAACTCGACAGCAAATAACAACAACAACAACAACATATATAACTTTGACAACTTAACAACAAGAAGACAAATAACCCACTTATAAAATGGGCAGAGGACTTGAAAATACATTTCACCAAAGAGAACATTCAAATAGCCACCAAGTACATGAAAAGATGCTCAGCATCTTTAGCCATCAGAGAGAGCACAAAACCACAGTTAGATATCATTTCACTCACACTAGGAGGGCTAAGATTAAAAATAAATAAATAAATCACAAAAATTAGCAAGAATGTGGGGAAATTGGAACTGTTTTCCATTGCTGGTGGGAAGGCAAAATGGTATTGCCATTGTGGAAAACACTATAGCAGGGCCTCAAAAAATTAAAAATAGAACAGCTCTAAAAGGCCCAAACTCAGTGCCATCGAGTTGATTCCGACTCAGAGTGACCCCTTCTTGGGTTTCTGAGGTGATATGTCTATGGAAGCAGATTGGCCAATCTTCCTTCTGAGGAGTGACTTGTGGGTTTGAACCACTAGCCTTCTGGTTAGCAGTCAAATGCCTTAGGCACTATGCCACCAGAGCTTGCAGAACAACTATATGACCCAGCAATTCCATCCCTAGTTATATACTCAAAATACTTGAATATAGAGACTCAAAAAGAGACTTGTCACCAATATTGGCACCATTCACAATAGCCTAAAAGTGGAAACAAACTAAATGCCCATCAAAGATGAATGGACAAATAAAATGTTGTACCTACACACAATGGAATACTACTCAGCCAGTAGAAGAAATGATGTCTTAATAAATGCTACAGTATAGATGGATCTTGAAGATATTGTGCTGAGGAAAATAAGCCAATCACAAGGAGATAAATTTTGTATGACCTCACTTACATAAAAAGACAAGAAAAGGCAAATAGAGAGAGACCAAAGTTTATTAGTGGTTAGCAGGAGTGGGAGGGAGACGGTGAAAGGAGTTAATGGCAATTGAAAGATCACATTGATTGAGGGTAAGGTCACACAGCTGATTACTATAATTGTTGTCAGTAAGTTGTACACCTGTAAAAAGTTGAATTGGCAAAAGTTGTGTAATATATGTGCAGCAAAAACAAAAACAAAAAAGTAGCTTCTGAGACTTCTTAAGTGCAAGCAAACAGTTCATGGAATTTGATTTCTTGCTTTAGAGGGTCATGATTTCATGGGACATCCCAGTTAATTGGCCTAATAAAGTGTTTAGTTCTACCCCTTTGTTCACTGCATAGTGCCTAGACATTAAAAGCTTGCAAGCAGCCATCCAAGGCACAACAGTTGGAAGAAGGGGAGTCAAGAACAGGAGGAGATATGGAAAATGTAGCTAATTACCTCCATAACTAATTGCCTCCTTTGCCATGAGACTAGAAAAACCAGATGGTGCCCGTTACTGGCTACTATTACTGAACATTTTGATCAAAGATCCCATAGTAGATGCTTGATCAAAAGGAGAGAAATACAAAACAGAATTTCAAATTCTCATGAACTGTATGTAGTCTCTGGAGCCATGAGGGTGGATGAACCCCTGAAACGTTGCCCTGAGATACTTTAAATTTCAAACCAAAAATATCTCCTAAAATCATCTTCAGCAAAACAGTAGCTTAGCTTAATTAATAAAATAGTCTGCCTGAAGCATTATGCTTTTTTAAGAACTATCTATATGGAAATAAATTGATAGCAGTAAATTGAGAGATTAGATTGGAACCTTAGAGGGCAGTGAGTTTATACTAATGAGAGGGGGAACAACTCAAAATGAGGGTGAGAATGGTTGCACAACTCTGAGAAAATAGTCAATGTCACTAAATGCACTTGTGGAAACTGTTGAAATGGTGTATGTTTAGTTGTGTACATTTTAAACTACAAATTAGATCAAATTTAGGAGGAGAATAAAAGGTCTTTATAGCCAAGCCAGTGAGACAAATGACTCCAAAACACCCACAGTGTTGTGTATTCCTATGGGAGAATGACATGCAAAGTACATAGGGAGCATATGAGAGAGATTGGATGAGGAGTCCTACTCTCATTATAGGAAAGGTGGCATTTGGGTAGTTCAATAGAAAACCATGACTCTTACAGGGGATTGAAATATTCTAGGTAGGTGAAATAACATGTGCAAAAGTACAGAGACACAAAGGAGATCGATGTGTTCATTTATGGGTGAGAGGTTTGATATGAATGAGGGTATTGGAAGGATGTCTTGAGAGAGATGAGACTGGAAAAGGGGGCAAATTATGAAGGGCTTGGCTGAGGAGGTCCCCTGACCCTGCTGACCAGGAGAGCAAATATAGATGGAACCCATACTGTCACACCCCTCTTTGCCCACAGCAGAAATTGCTTATTAGTTATGATACTCTTTCCCACAAAGCCAGAGTGAAGCCTTAGAATCTGTCTCAGAATTGACTGGAGTTGGATCATGAAGTGGTATCTACTTGGGTACTGAAGACAATGGGAACACATTGAGGGGTCTTAAGCCAGGTGAGTAAAGTAATGTCAAAATCCTGAAAGTGTTTCCCCCATGTACCCTTCTTTCCTAACCCTCTGAGCATCTACAAAAACTACCCATGTGCAACCAAACATGCCCAAGATTTCCCAAAGCAGACATGTGAACTATGTGCTGTGGAACCTCTGGGCAATCCTGAAGCAAAGTTGCCTTTGCCTGAGGGAGCAATGGTACCCTTTTCTGGATGCCAGCCTTGAATCAGATGTGACTTGTAGGACCAGGACATCCAAGGGACTGAGACTGAGACCTTGCCAGTTTGTGTCTGAGAAGTTTCAGGCTAGGCTGGCCTAGCAATGAGGACCCACGCATGGAACAGCACCAGCACCAAGTCCCTGGAGGTCTAGGTTTGCCCTGCCAACCAAACCTCCATCAGAGTGTGGCTGTTCAATTCTTCATCAGAAAACCATCTGTTACCCTCATATTAACTGATGTTTAGGGGAGGTTCTCTTCTTCACAGGGCCAATTGACCTGGCAAATGGACATACTGTACTCTACCCCCTACAATTGCCTTGGATTCCATCAGTCACAACTATAAAAGAGAATTGTTCAGTGATGGTCACAGCATGTGTCCCCCTTCCCTTGTCCTGGTTAATATATTTATATATTTTTCTCAGCATCTCCAAAAGAATAAAGAAAAGCTGTGCTACATTTGGCAAACTGAGCTGTGAAAATGGCTATGTTGCTCTGGCGGCCCTATCTCTGAGTGAACAAAGATATTATTGTTTATCAAACAAACACTCAACTGCCATCAAGTCAATTCCAACTCATAGTGACCCCCATTGGGTTTCTGAGGTGCTAAGTCTTTACAGAAATAGATTGCCCAATCTTCCTTCTGTGGAGCGGCTGGCAGATTTGAACTGCCGATCTTCTGGTTAGCAGTCAAATGTCTTAGGCACTAAGCCACTAGCACTAAATCTCCTAAAATTTGTCTTTTTGGTCAGCAATTTCCTTGATTTCTGAGAATACTCTTTAGAAAGACAATGGCTTTCTCTGTTAGTGTGAGTGAGGGTGGATTTGCAGTGCTCAAAGGGTCAGATCAGTATCTAGAATTAAACTCTTACCTCATTCAGAGTTGGTATTCCTTTACCTGTGAATCCAGGGAAAGAACTTCTGTCTCCACTAGAAACCTGCAGCCAAAGTCCTTTTCATTTAACCTTCAGCTATACTCTCAAGTCCCCTCAGAGAGATACTTCAGAAGCAGAGGTGGTTGGGATGCGAGACAATTTAGGAAAGTACTCCCTACATGTGGATAGTGGTCACAATGATGATGAAGGGACTGATTCAGTAATCAATACCTTACTGATCCAACAATCCTTGATAGGACTCAATGATTATTGAAATTTGGAGATACTTTCCCAGGGGAAAACACCCCTGACCTGGCTTCAATTCTTAACTCTACCTTTTATAGCTATGTGCCTGTGTTAGATTGGGTTCTCTAGAGAAACACAAAAACTAGCAAAGTGGAGAGAGAGAGAGAGAGAGAGAGATTTATCTTAGGAAAATGGCTCACAAACGTATAGAAGCCAGCAAGTCCAAAGTTCCTGGAGGAAACGTCAGGCTGGTGGCAGCCTTAGCTTCCGCAAGCGCAGGGGGCTGAGAAATTCAAGGCTGGCAGGCAGTACACTGGTTGTTGACTCCAACGAAAGACAAATCCAAGATCTCCAGGCCAAGCGGTGGGCTGCTCACTCACAGAAGTTTGTAGTCAGCACACCAGGGTTCCAATCCCTCAAAGAATGTCTCTCTTCCCAGGATGTCCCTGGATATCCTGGAAGCAGGCCACACCCCTAGGAAAACTCCCCTTGGGCAGATTGGCCACTCAGAACACAGTCATCTGATCTCATCATGGGAACAACCACACAGAACTGGGGTCCAGCCAAGTTGACACACAGCTCCAACTATCACAGTGACCATGTACCATCACCCTGCTGCTCTGAGCTGCTGTTTGTCATCTGTAAAATGGAGATATGAATACTGACCTCCTGAATTTTAGGAGGAACTTCAAGGACACTATGTGGCATTAGCTACTACAATGCCTATTACGTTGGATCCAACTTGACAGCACCTAACAACAGCAACAACATGCCTATCACAGAAAGCCCAGAGTAATTTATGTGCAATCTGAATCTGATAGTGAGACTGTAACTCGTGTAGTAAGAATGCGGCAGAGGACAGAGCAAGATGACCATGTAAGCAGCCAAGCAGCTGCATGGTGCCATCCCCCACTACCACCACACATGCACATAAATGAAAAAAAAACAAAAACAAGCAGAACCTGGGAGAATCAACATTCTCAGAACTCTGGAACCCAAAAAAAGAGTTATAGCAACTAAGTAAATGCTGAATATAGAAAAAGATGACATGTAAATAGTAAGAAAGTGGTGGTTTTCTCTCATCAGTGCCCCATCCCCCTCCCTGGATTTCCTGGCCAACTTCAAGTGGCACTTTGTCCTGCATTCCTACAAAGGGAGTTTGGCCTTTGGCTCTAGATTGATCACAGAAGACTTGCTAGCCAAACTATTGCATGTGTGTGTGTTTAAATCTGTCTGAGAAGTGCCCAAAAGACTGAAATTAAGGTTTTCAAAAGCATCATGTATATGGGAGAAGTGAGAAAGTCACACATATGCTCAAAGCAACATGCATACTCAAAAATTAACTGAGAAGACCTTATGCATTCACCTCCAGCTGATCCCTAGGCTTAGTGCTAGCCTAGCTAAGTGCAGAAGGAGAGCACCAGTACAGACACAATTTTTGAAGACAGGGAGAAGGGTTTGTTTTATTTTTTTAATTTTCCCCCTGACATATTTTCCCCCAGCATTCAAGGAAAACTTTCTCAAAACACTAGCTGCACCCAAGCTAAAACAGAGTCTTCAGTATCCACATACATCCATGAAGTCAGCCTTTGCAAAAATACTTAGGAGAAGTCATTAAAAAGCAGACAACTACAGCTTTCAATAATTAAAAAACAAAACAACAGCAGAGAAAATACAGTGAGCCCTGGAGGAGTGAATCTGATATCCAGAGTTACCACACAATAATAGTCAAATGTCCTAGTTTCAAAATAAAATCATAAGGCACACAAAAACACAAGAATGAACAGCCCATTAAAAGAAAAAAATAAAGTGAGAACGTCACACATATGTTTCAGGGATATTGAATATCCCTGAAGAAGGACAGGTAATGGATTTACTAGACCAGGACTTTAAAATAACATTATTAAATGTACTGAAACAGCTAAAGGACAACATAAAGAACTAAACAAAATATGGAAAATGACACAGGAACAAAATGAGAATATCCATAAAAAGAAACTTTTAAAAGGAACTACACAGATACTGGAACTGAAAAGTACAATAACTAAAATGAAAACTTCACTAAAGGATTTTTTTAAGACCTCCCAACAGATTTGAGCTGGCAGAAAAAAAAAAAAAAAATAGATTAATTTGAAGATGTTGTTGTTGTTAGGTGCCACTGAGTTGGCTCCAACTCATAGAGACCCTGTGTACAACAGAACGAAACACTGCCCAGTCATGCACCATCCTCACAATCCTTGCTATACCTGAGCCCATCTATATCACTATATCAGACAATGTTTCAGGGCTATTAATAATGCTTCCCAGTAATATATCAGACAGTGTTTCACTGCTATTCATAAGATTTTCACTGGTCAATTCTTTGAGAAGTGATGGCCCCTTCCTTCTTCAAGTCTGTCTTAGTCTGGAGGCTCTGCTGAAACCTGTCTACTATGAGTGATCCTGCTGGTATTTGGAATATTAGTAGCATAGCCTCCAGCCTCACAACTACACTCAAGTCACCACAGTACGACCAACTGGTAGACAAGTGATCAAATTTGAAGATAGGACAGTTGAAATTATTGAGTCTGAAGGGCAAAAAAGAATAAGTGAACAGAACCTAAGGAACTTGTTGTACATCTTCAAGCAGAAGCATATATGCATTATGGAAGTCCTAGAGGAAGAGGAAAGAGAAAGGGGCAGAAAAAATGTTTGAAGAAATAATGGTCAAAATCTTCCCAAATTTGATGAGCTTCCCAGATGAATATATACATCCATGAAGCTCAACAAACTCCATGTAAGGTAAGCACAAACAGGTCCATACAAAGAGACATTACTATTAGACTGTTGATAAAAATGACAGATGTACAAGCTATCCTCAATATGATTAACAAGCAATTTCTCATTAGAAATTACGGAGGCCAGAATAAAGTGATACATATTTAAAGTGCTGAAGTAAAAAACTGTATTTGGCAAAACTGTCCTTGAAAAATGGAGAAATTAAGATATTCTCAGGTTTAAAAAAAGAAGAAGAAAGAGCCAGGGGAGCTTGTTACCACTAGTCTTTCCCTACAAGAAATGCTAAAAGGAGTTGTTCAGATTGCAATGAAAGTACACTAGACAGTAACTTAGAGCTGTATGAAAAATAAAGATCTCAAAAAAAAGCCAGTAAGGAAAGAAAGATATAGAGAGGTATACAAAAGGTGCAGGCAATAGCAATTAGTCCAAGAGACTAGTGGACAATGAGAACCTCTGTCTATATGACTATGAGAACAGAAGAACTAGATGGTGCCCATCTATCAATGTGAACCACTTGGAAAGAGATCAGTGCAGGAGATCTCGGATACACTGAGAGAAAAATGTGGAACAAAACTCAAAATCATAAAAAAAAAAAAAAAAAAAAGACCATGCTTACCAGTCTGATAAAGACTGGTGAAACCCCCAAGACTATGACCCTGAGTCTCCCTTCAAGACTGGAATTGAACTCACTCCTGAGGCTTAACACTCACCCAAACAATAGATGGGGTTACGAGTGAACACCTTCACCAGGGAGATGCACTCCTTAGAACAATCAACCATGGGAGATCAGAAGGGCAGCATTTGCGTACAGAGAAAGGTAAGGAGGCAGGAATGCATGGGCAAGAAGGGCACAGGGAAAGAGTAACCACAGGGAGGAAGTGGGAGGAAAGCTGTTACTTTGCAGAGATTGTAGTCAGTGTCACAAAACAAAATGTGCATGAACTATTGAATGTAAAATGACTCTGCTTTGTAAAATTTCAATGAAATCACAATGAAAAGTTTTTAAGAAAATAATAAAGATCTTCAGGAAAGATAATTAGATGGCTAAATATAAAAGCCACTATTAAAGCATTTTTGGTTTGTGACTCCACTTTTTATATCCTACATGATTTAAAAGACAAAAGCATAAAAATGTTTATAATTCTGTTATTAGTTATACATTGTGTAATTATGGAATTTTTACAGTATAAAAGGGGATAAGGAAAGAGGTGTATAGGAACAGAGTTTTTGTAAGCTATTGAAGTTAAATTGATATAAATTCAACCTAGATATTATAAATTTAGTATGTTAAATGTAATCCCCATAGTAAAACCAAGGAAGATATCTAAAAATTATACACAAAGGGAAATGAGTAGTGAATTAAAATGGCTCACTACCAAAAAATCAGCTACCAAATTTTTAAACAAATAGCACACCCCTTTTATATTTGTTTTCTAATCGCTCCCCTCCTCCTAGAAATATTTCTGTAAACATGCTATGTTTTTTTTTTTATTTTTTTTTAACAGCAACATGTGGGAAAAAAATTGGCATAGCAGCACTTATGAAAATATCTCCTGAGAGGAGGGAGTGGTTGGCAAACAAATACAGAAGGCATGTGCTATTTGCGTAAAAATATGGTAAACACAAGAAAGGCAGTAAGGGAGGAAATGTAGGACTTAACAAAAGTGAATGTTACCCCCAAAATATGTTTGAATCCTAACCCTTATACTTTGGGATGTAATCCAGTTTAGAAATAGAATTTTCTTTGTTAGGTTAGTTAGATCATACCCTGAAGGGTGGGTTCTAACTCTAATCACTTCTTAGTTTAAGAAGAGCAGATTAGACACAGACATATGCACACACGGGGGAAGACAGATGCCATCTGAGGATTGTCTACAAGTCCAAGAACTCCCAGAAGCTGTGAGAAAATACACTTGTTTTTTTAAACCACCCATTTATGGTATTTCTGTTACAAAAACATTAGGAAACCAAGACACTTGGGGAACACTAACTGTGTGCACACTAAGCTTGTATGGTTTACAACAGCCCCCAAACCAGGTTACTGTACAGACTCTGAAGGCTCCCAAAGCCAAGACTTGCTGGTGATGCTGACCGGCATCTGTCCTGAGTGACAGGTCAAGGGAAATGGGCAGAGACATTTCCCCAGCTTCCTTCCTGAGTGAAGAAGGGGTGTTTAAAAGGGAGCCAGATATTTGGCATGGGCAAGCTTTAGGTCAAGTGGCAACAGATCAAATTTTTCACACGTACAAGACTCCAGGTGTTCTGTATAACACAAACTTGTAGGTTCTAAATCATTATTTAAAGCAATAATTGCTAGCCTACCAAAGGCCCTGGGATGACAAAACCAAATGCCTACAGAGGCCAGGCAGGTGATATAAATGACTAAAGTGGCCTGGATTTAAGATGATGGGGAATGGTAGGGGGTGTGGGAAGTGAGACACATGAGCAGAGTAAAGGCAACCCTGGCCACTTAGCTCCAGCTACACATTGCCAAGCAGAAATGCAGCCAGATCTGACCATTTTCCCAAAGCAGAAATCTCTATTTTTATGTGAAATATTCCAGTGGGCAACACTTTCAGATGAAAGCAAGACTAACCTAAAAGCCACTCAACAGCTCAAATCAAACATATCTTTGAGCCAAATCAACCAGAAGGCCACTATTTTGTGATCATTCATTTAGACACTCCCTTATTATTGTCTTTTGGATTTGAGTTTGGGGTATTCATTGTCATGATTTTGAATTTAAGGAGAAAAAAAAAAGTCAAATGATGCTCTCTGTATAATCCCATTTATGTATTATCAATGGCTTGGTGTTGCCGTACACTTGAAGTTGAGATTTGTGACAGAGACCACCCATGATCCACAAATCCTAAACTATTGTCTGACTCCTTTAGAAAATGCTTGCCTACCTCTGTATTATTCACTATGTTATATCTCTCTTACCTAAGGAAGACAAGGACCAATGCCTATTCATTTTCCTCCAAGCCTCTTCAATACTGTTTATCTGTTTGCCATGGCTGAATTTTTTGTCCTGGAAGAAAGTGCAGCTGGAATGCTCCTTGGAAGCAAGAATGGCTGGACTTCATCTCACTTACTTTGAACATCTTGTCAGAAGGGACCATTCTCTGGAGAAGATGTCATGCTTGGTAAAGTGGAGGGTCAACAAAAGAGGGGAAGCCCTCAACAAGATGGATTGACACAGTGGCTGCGGCAATGGGCTCAGGTATAGTAGGGATCATGAGGCTGGTACAGGACTGGGCAGTGTTTCATTCTGTTGTGCACAGGGTCGCTATGAGTTGGAGATGAGTTGACAGCACATGACAACTGCAACAACATGGGTGAATTTAAACCTGAACCACAGAACTGAGCTATGTCAGTGATGATATCACACAAGGCTTCCAGGGAGCTTTAGTGATCACTCAGAACCCAAATGGAGGTGTTATCACTATGAGTTTCTGTAGAAGAGTGACTTTAGACATCATTTTCCAGAAAACTTAGAGAAACCAGAATCCCCATCATAGAAGTGAGGACATCACCAGAGGTCCAGCCTTCCTCCCATGCTCAGATGTACCCTGGCAGAATGAAGCATTTATTCAAGGCTAACAGGCCTACTCCCAACTCTTCTGGTAAGATGAGGGGAGATCTGTTTCTCCAAGGTGGCAGGGGGGCACTGGGCAGATGGTCTGGTTTCTCCAGGAAGGGAGAATCTGATGGAGGGAAGAAAAGGATGGAATATGGTTAGGAGGGGGCTTTTTGAGGCACACAATATAGCATGGTATCTGGGATGCCAACAATATTTGTATCCAAATGAACGAACAAATATGTGAAAGATAGAAGAGGGAGGGAAGGAGAAAGAACATGAATACTTGACTCTTACCTTGAGTCTTGTATCTACCCAGCACAGGCACAGACACATTTCTCAATTACTCAGACCTGCAGTTTCTGTAGGAGCTCTGGTAGCATAGTGCCTAAGGCACTTAACTGCTAACCAGAAGACTGGTGGTTCAAACCCACCAGCCACTCCTCGGAAGGAAGGTTGGGCAATCCTACTTCTGTAGTGATACTGCCTCAGAAACCCAAGGAGGGATTGCTATGAGTCGGGGCCAAGTTGACAGCACATAACAACAACAACAACAACAGCAGTTTCTGTGCAGTGCTCACCTTTGAAGATATCTCAGGAGAGGACACCAACTTTTATATATACATTCTTGTGGGCTTGCAAAAGAATGTTTTTACTATGAACAGTTTTGGACTGGGATTGGGGAGAGGATCTGGGACTGAATAGGGTATAAGGAGGGTTAGATAGTCCAAAATGAGCCCCAAAAGGGGAGCTTGGTATTTAAATGAGGGGAACAGGGAAAGATGGGACAGGTTTTGGAAAGAAAGCATGGAGGACAGGGTCTTGAGGATGGAGGATGCTGCAGCATGACTCTGCAGCCTCAACTCTACTGTCCTGGGGCCTGATCCCTGATTTGAGAGTACACATCAGTACTTGGGTGCCACCAAAGATGCTCAAAGGGTAAGTCAAATCCAACTCATAGTGACCCCTCCTTGGGTTTCCAAGGTGGTGTCTCTACAGAAGTAGATTGCCCAGTCTTCCTTCCGAGGAGTGACTGGTGGGTTTGAACAACCAGGCTTCTGGTTAATAGTCAAATGCCTTAGGCACTACACCACCAGAGCGCCTAATGATTCAAGAAGTGTTGGAAATCAGTGAGCAAAGGAGAAGGTATTCCAGGACTTCTATCATCCTGAGGAAGGAAGAGAACCATTGTAACCTGAAAAATGCCAGAGTCTGGCCCTGCAGCAGCGTAGCCAAAAGTCTACACCAGAGTTCAATGAGAAGAGAGGTGTACCAATGAGAGACTGATGAGGGTCTCAAAAAAAAAAAAAAAAAATCACTGTCATCAATTTAATTCCAACTCATAGTGACCCCCATTGGGTTTCCAAGGATGTAAATCTTTATGGAAGCAGACTGCCTCATCTTTCTTTGCAGAGCTGCTGGTGGGTTTAAATCACCAACTTTTTGGTTAGCAGCCAAATGCCTTAACCACTACGCTACTTCTCAGTGACTCTAAAAAAGCCTGTTCTGCTCAGCATTTACGAGCAGGGGTTCTTATACTAAAGGAAAAAGAGACACATGACTTATGCAGGATTAATTAACAATTTGCCAAAAGTTAGATAGGACAATAGGTAATTAATGAAGGAATGTTTCCCGTGAGTCCATGGCAGTCAGGTAATCCTTAAGAGGTGTTCGCAAAGTCCAGGTGGCCGGTCCTAAAGTCTGGCCCAGGAGCCTTTACTGACATAGATGGCTCTGTCTTAGATCACAGGATGCAGCAGGAAGTGATAACTGTAACTTAGAGAGACACCAAGTTAGTCCTAACACAAGGTTGAAGCCAGGTTTTAAGGAAGTAGCATCTTAACTAAAAATAGGGAGTTTCATTCTAATAATATGGAGTTAGGCCTAACAAAGCAAAAATCTTTATCCTCATACCATGATGACTCAGGTGCCTGAGACAAGACCAGGAGAGAAGTTAAGACATGAGAGAAGAGTAGAAGCTTGGGTTGGGGGTTGTGGCAGGGAGTCCCACAATGGCCCTGCTGATCCTCATTGGGTTCTGGGCCCACAGAGTTGTAGACTCCCAATGCTCAGTTCTCCAGGTGATTGGAAAACTAACAGGAATTTAAAAGTAAAGAAAAAACACAGATGACAAAACATGAGGCAACTTATTTATAAAACACACTATCCATTTCTGATATGTGTGTGTAGATAAATGGTAGATAGACAGATAGATAGAAAATATACACATGTAAAGTTTTAGAATTGTGGATGCCTTATGGAAGGTGACTAAAGTATCAAGAAGAGGCATTTAATTAATTATTATTTCTATACTTGATACAGAAATTGTGGTTATTCAGTATTTTAGTAATTTTATAAATACAAGTATAAAGAAGGAGGTTCTGAGAATGGGGCAGGATTAGGGTGCAGAGGTTTCTGTAATCTCCTTGTTTGTAAGGAAGGATCCGAGAGTTGGTGCAGCAGATGCTGCAGTTTGACAGTCTAACAGAGAAGCTGGTGTCTGCAGGACGCTCACACCTTGTCCCCAGGCCTCCATTTACCTTCCATTTACCCCATGGCCCCTAGGGCTTCCGAACACTTCACAGATTTTGTTTATAATTTACCTGTTTTAGTTACTTAGTGCTGTCATAAGGAGCTCTGGTAGCGTAATGCCTAAGACACTTGACTGCTAACCAGAAGGTTGGCGTTTCACGCCCACCAGCCACTCCTCAGAAGGCAGGTTGGGCAATCTACTTCCGTGGTAATACCGCCTCGGAAACCCAAGGAGGGATCGCTGTGGGTTGGGATCGACATAACATAACACATAACATAACAACACATAACAACAATAACAACAGTGCTGTCATAACAGAAACACCACAAGTGGATGGCTTTGAAAAATAGAAATTTATTTTCTCACAGTTCTGGAGGCTAAAAGTCCAAATCAGAAACTCAACCATGTCAATTCCTTCTGTGAACCTGTCTCCTAGATTTTGGTGCCTGCCAGTGATCCTTGGCATTCCTTGACATCTGTCTTCCCACCGTGTATGTCTCTGTGTCTATTCTGCCTTTTTTTAAATAAATAAATAACTCAGACATGATTATGTATAGGACCTCTTCTACTCTGTAAGACCTCATTACTAACAAAAGAAAAACCCATTTTCAAACGGGGTCATATTTACATGTACTGGGGCTAGGATTTCAACACATGTTTTGGGAGGACACAATTCAGTTCACAAAATTCAGCTTCTGATAAAATTTCTGATTCAATATTGTCCTCCTGCCTATTTCTGTTTCCCATCCCTTATCTTTCCTATCACTCCCTTTGCTCTATTTGGTCTCTTGTCCTACTCTCTACCCTAACACATTGACACTCCTTTTCTGTCTGCTTCAGCATATGTATTTTTTAAGTTCTTTTCTCATTGACTTCTATCCTAAATCTTTCAAGTTCTCTTCAGTAATTCCACCACGCACACACACGAGTGCATGTGTGTGCACACACACACACTTTCTGAGTTCTCTCCACTCAGAAATTGGCTTCTTTCATCAAAGTTTTTAGACATAGTCATCACATATTTGTCTTCTCTGAGGAGGATAATCTTTATTAAGGAACTATTTGTCAGGAGAATGCAGTTAGGAAAACAATTTTGTAATTCTAATGTTTAGAGGTGAACATTCTTATACTTGTAAGAGAGAAAGCAAGAACTCCCAAATCATAAAATCTTGGACAACCTCTAAGAAAATGTTAAGACTACATCTCATTCTTTATTGACAATTCCTGTGGGGAAATTGACTGCCCATAAAAAGACTCCTCATCTTGCACTAAAAATTTACTAAGAAAACTTTATGTTTGTCCACAGAAGAAAGTCCATATTATCAAGATTCAAGAAAAGAAAGTTGTTGTTGTTGTTGTTGTTGTTGTTGTTGTTATGTGCCATCGAGTCAGACCCGACTCATAGCAACCCCTCCTTGGGTTTCCAAGGCAGCATCACTATGAAAGTAGATTGCCCTATCTTCCTTCTGAGAAGTGGCTGGTGGGTTTGAACCGCCAGCCTTCTGGTTTGCAGTCAAGTGCCTTAGGCACTATGCTACCAGAAAAGAAAATATATATGAATTCATCATTTCACAAAAAAACAGACTGTAATATAAAAGTGCTAAAGGATTCAAAATTTACCAAAATATGAAAGGTATTAACACTGTTTCTCTAAAATAAGTAATTTTTGGTAATGAGATGTGGCTTTGATTAGCCTATTAGTCCTATTGGATACTGCAGACTGGGAATGAGAATTTGACTTTCCTTGGCCAAACTTCTGAGTTCCAGTATTTCAAGGCTGGGGATACTGAGCTAGTAGGAAAGGGGAAAGGATCTGATATTTCACAAGCATGTTGTTGTTGTTATATGCCGTCGAGTCAGACCCGACTCATAGTGACCCCTCTTTGGGTTGCCAAGGCAGTATCATTACGGAAGTAGATTCCCCCATCTTCCTTCCGAGGAGTGGCTGGTGGATTTGAACTGCCAGCCTCCTGGTTAGCAGTCAAGTGCCTTAGGCACTATGCTATCAGAGCTCCTATTTCACCGGCATATATGATATACAATATTTCATAGAATGCCTGTCTAGAGGCAATCTGGGCATCACTGAGCACAAAGCTCTAATTTACAGAGAGTAACACAGGGTCGCAAAGAGCTTATGGAATTCTCTTTATTTCCCAGAGAAAAGCTCACCTGGATATGGACCCTATAAAAAATGAAGCCTAACCAATAATACCAACAAGAACCAGAAAGTCACTGAGCCATTTTCTGACTTGGATCCAACACCTTCCACTTGTAAGCCATCTTCTCATGTGGCTTCAAAGAAGCAGATGTAACAATGGATCATTAAAGTCAGCGCCATAAAGGGAGTTGCAGTTGAATGAGAAATAAGTGCTCTGTTTTTGTAAGTGGACAATATCTTCTCAAATCTTTGAAGCTGAGCTTTCAAGTGAAAGCAGGATTAGTCCTCCTCTCAATATAACACACAAGGTCCAAAGTCAGTTCCATTGGATGCTGGAAGATGGAGGCAGGGGCTCAAATACCTGAGCTTGTCCCAGAGATGGAAAAGAAAGAGGAGGAGGAGGATAACAACATTGACAAGAAACCCTGTGTTGCTGATGACTAGGGATCATGGCTTTGGCGTGGCTTGCTGCTGTGTGTTCCCTTTCAGGGAGGCCATCTTAGAGCATGTTAAACAAGGAGCGAGGGAAGGATTCAGCTGCCACATCTTCTACAAGGAGATGCTAGAGATGCAGTGGCCTGCTACAGAACCTTGGAGGCCCAAACGGAAAGACCTGATGGGCTATCATTGCCAAATAGTCACTATGGTAGCAGATATGGAAAAAGTACAAAAAACATCTCAAATGCTCCAAGAGCACTTGGACAAGGAAATGCAACAGCTGCAGAGACTGGAAAAGGAACTGTCTAGAATGCAGAAGCCCTACTATCATTACAACACAAACACTTAAAGAGATCCCACCAGATGGATCTTAGACCTTTAAAGAGAAATCAATAAAATAGGGATACTGAGGCTCCTTCTGTGAAATCCTCTTATCAAGCCACAATTTCTTCCAATTTCCCTTGTCCCAACTGCACCAAGAACATAGGGTCTAGGAGCAAATATTAGAGCAAGAGTGTCAGAGAGTTGACCTCACAGGGCAACACAAGCTCAGAACAATACCAGACCAGAAGGAAAGAGAGAAAGCATGCCTGATCTGGGTGTCAACACTTCAGAATGCTGAAAGTGGGTCAAATTATTAGTTGAGAGAAGAGCATGGTTTCAGAGGATAGAAAAAAAGGGAAGTGGGAGGAGGGAACAAGAAAGGCTCTGAGACCTGGCAGGGTGTGGAAGAGAATTGGGGGATGGTTTGACTTGGCTTCATGCACTATGAAGGAACTTGATCAGACAAGGTGTCTTCTCTAATGCTGCTATAACAGAAATACCACAAATAGATGGCTTAAACAAACAGAAATGTATTCTTTTACAGTTTAGGAGGCTGGAAGTCTGAATTCAGAGTGCCAGCTCTAGAGAAGACTTTCTCTCAGTGTCTCTTATTCCTAGGAGGATCCCAGCACAGAAACCCTGGGTCCAAGGGACATACTCCTCTCCCAGTGCCTCTTTCTTTGTGGTAGTATGTCCCTCTCCCTCTACTCACTTTTCTTTCCTTTTATCTCTTGTGAGATAAAAGGTGTTGCAGTTTACACCCCCAGCAAAGCTCCCCTTACATTTTATCAGGGCTGTGATGAGACTAAGGGTGTTTCAACCATCCTTGATTTTATTCCTTTACACCTGATCAGTTTACCACATCAGATCACATCATGGAATAGCATAACATATCTGCTATATTACATCATTACATAACTTCTAAACCACTGAGAACCATGACCCAGCCAAGTTGACACAATTTAATCCATGACACAAGGCCATGGAAAATCTGATGGAGCAGGAGAAAAATATCTAATATCCCTACAACTATGTGCTGACCTGTGCCCCCTTCTTCCCCACATGCAGACAAAGGAATATGGGCCATGAGAAGGAGACCTGCCAAGAGGAGAGGAGGATCTGCTATCAAAAAGTGGGAGTTCACAAGGTCCAAGGTTAGTGGATTCATATTCCATCATGACTGAGGAGTTTTTCTTGTTTTATGGTTGTGGTTGTTGGCTTGTTAATGGAAGAGACGAGTGGTGGTACTCTTTGCTTTCTCAGTTGGTCATAGAAATTTTCTCTCACTGGTGCCCAGAGCTCTATATTTTTTTTTTTTTTTGCCAGTGGGCTGCCTACATGTGGGGATGAGATGAAGAGAGAGAATGGTGGTGAAGACTATTCCTAATCCCCAATCTGGTGGATTCTCTATTTCTAAGGCAAAAGAGGCCATCAATGACGGGCTGAACCAAAAGGTTGTGAGTATTCTCCCAGAGGCTCAGGGCTGAGCCCAGTATCATAGAAAGGAGAAGAAAAACATCATAGAGAGATCAGAAAGTATATTATTATCTTGAGGAGAAACTGAACATTTCTCAACCCTCTGGGCTCTACTTGCTGACTCAGACTTTCTGAGAAGAACTCAGAACTCCATGATAATGCTAGGTCCTGGGCTGTCTGCTATACATCCCCTGGAAGCTCCTTGGATGGGAATGGTTATTGCTCAGGATCTTTTTCTGTTTGTGTTTATAGCTATTGACATTGAAATACATGTTTGGATTGCTTTCTTCTTCTCCTCCTCCTCCTTCTTCTTTCTTCTTTCTTCTTTTTCTTTTTTCTTCTTCTTCATTCTGAGATCCTAACACTGTAAAAAAAAAAAAAAAAAAAAAGACAGCCCACCTGTTTCTGGAGGAACAAGAGAGAGGTGAGACTACCTGAGCCTTGGAAAAAGGGAGAAAACCCTAGATTTCACTGCCATTGAGTCTATTCTGACTCATAGCAACCTCCATTGGGTTGGCAAGGCAGAGTCTTTAAGGAAATAGATTGCCCCATCTTCCTTCTGTGGAGCAGCTGTTGGGTTTGAAGCACCAACCTTCTAGTTTGCAGTCAAATACCTTAGGCACTGCACCACCAGAGCTCCTAGATTTCAGTGATAGGGATGGGAAACACACTCCTTTGGACTGCTGTGTTCAGTTTAGAGAGTGGTTAAAAAAGGCCACCAGAATTATTCCATCAAATGTGAGGCTCTGGGAATCTTCCAAGATTCCAGGAGTTGCTTCCTTCCTGGGAGATTAGATCTGAAATGGCAGACAGAAACCCTCTGGAGACAAATGGAAAGTGGGAACAGGATGAACAACTAACACATTCATCGATATGTTGGCATGTTTGTTTCTCACACTGACAATGGCACCCTGGAAATGTTTCAGACCTAGGAAAGAAAAGTGGGGAAGAGGTATCCACTTAGAGAGGACTCTGCACATTCCCAAGGCTCAGAGGAGCAGCTCCAGGCTGAACTGGGGTGCAGAAAATCTGTCTAGCATTTCTAGTAGTGAGCTGAAGTTGTGCTGGGGGAACTGCAGAGGCAGGAGGAACTGTCTGACGGCATTCTGTGTTCTGAAAAGCAACCTCAATCAACATGATGCCCTCCATTTTCTCTCTTGAAAGTAAGTCCTGGACACAGTAGATGTGTTTCTAAAAGTGCATATTCTGGGACCAGGATGTAGTAGCACATCTGTCACAGAAATTATTTCAGGGACACACATGGACAAAGCATATTTCGTTGCCTCTCAAGTCCAGTGAATTTACTGAATTGCACATCAAATGTGTTCCTTAAATGTTTATGGTACTTTTATTAAATATCACAATTTTTTTTGTCATTCTAGGTCTGGAGACCAGAACAGAATATTATATCTAAGCACTAAGTGAGAAAACTTGCCCTATTCAAAGATTTTACATATAAAACAAAGTTGTTATTTGTGTTCTGTTTCTCTATATGCTTTGTAATTTTTGTCTGTTACTTGGGTTTCTGAAGGAGCTCTGGTGGCGTAGTGGATAAGTCATCTGGCTGCTAACCAGGTCAGCAGTTCAAACCCACCAGCTACTCCACGGAAGGAAGATTGGGTGATCTATTTCCCTAAAGATTTACAGTCTTGGGTTGACTATGAGTCAGAATGGATTCAATGGCAGTGAGTTTGGTTTTTGCTTTGAGATAGGTCTGATTCTGAAATAGATTTATTAAAGATCTCCACTTTATGCTTTTGTCATTCTCCATGAGTTTATCTTAATTGGGTGTTAATTTGTCTAGGCATTTGTTCACATTAAAAATCATATATACTGTGTGTGTATGCATACACATATTTATACCTAAATAATGTTGCTGTTGTTGTTAAGTGCCGTCGAGTCGTTTCTGACTCATAGCGACCCCATGCACAGCAGAACAAAACACTGCCCGATTCTGCGCCAGCCCCACAATCCCTGCTATACTTGAGCCCATCATCGCAGCCACTGTGTCAATCCATCTCGTTGAAGGCCTCCCCCTCTTTCGTCGACCCTCCACCCTACCAAGCATGACATCCTTCTCCA
>NW_006921719.1:127603-128316 GCF_000298275.1 Orycteropus afer afer
AACGACAGCCTCCTGGTCAAGGTACAGATTCCTCACGAGTACAATCAAGAGCTAGGGAATTCCCATTCTTCTCAATGTTATCCATAATTTGTCATGATCCACACAATCAAATGCCTTTGCATAGTCAATAAAACACAAGGGAACATCTTTCTGGTATTCTTTGCCTTGAGCCAAGATCCATCTGACAACAGCTATGATATCCTATAATATATATTTTTTATACCTAAATAATAGATAATATTATTTTGAATGATTATAAGCTATATAGAGATGATAAAATATTTTATAATACTATTCTGTAATTTAACAACTACAGTTGCTATATTTAGTAGTAGATATAACAAAGAATTAATAAAATGGTGAAAAAATATGATAGTCAACAAAAAATTCCACCCTAACTCATATTTAAAAACATGCAAAGGAAATAAGGATTTTTAGTAACATTTCAAGCAAGCAGGAGAGGATCTAATATGGTTAAATTGTAAGGCTAAATGGTAAAAACTTCTGAGAAGAATTTTATCAAGCAGAAAAAGTTCCTCATCAAAGGAAAATAAGCAAGAGTATTAAAATATTAAGTTTATAATTCCAAAAAATAATTAATAAAACTAGTATCTGCACACAAATGCGTAAATCCAGAACACTCTTTCAAAGTTACATAGCAAAAATTCATGAGAATTTATCTTTTTATGGGTTTCCTTCTTAACTACTCTTTA
>NW_006921719.1:129536-131660 GCF_000298275.1 Orycteropus afer afer
GGTATCACTATGGAAGTAGATTGCCCAAACTTCCTTCTGAGGACACCAGCCTTCTGGTTAACAGTCAAATGCCTTAGGCACTATGCCAGGTCAAAATGCAATTGTAAATCAGGTTCTGGTTTTCTGTTAGGTCCTTACCTATTTTAAGTTGTTCACTTCCAAGGCTCTTTAGAGATCCTTGAAAATACTACCAGTATCCAACAAGATGTCCCTGGTTTATTTTTTTTCTCCCAGTTTATATATGGCATAGGCAAATGTTTAATCTTCTTTTTCAATGACAGTGATACGCTGTTCCTAACAGATGGTAGAATCATAGCTAGGTTTTGTTGTTGTTGTTAGCTGCCACTGAATTGGCTCGGACTCATAGCGACCCCATGTACAACAGAATGAAACACTGCCCGGTCCTGCGCCAGCCTCAAAATCCTTGCTGTACCTAAGCCCATCATTGCAGCCACTGTTTCAATCCATCTTGTTAAGGGCCTTCCCCTTTTTCGCTGACCCTCCACTTTACCAAGCATGATATCTTTATCCAGGGAATGGTCCCTTCTTAAAACATGACCAAAGTAGATGAGAAGTCTAGTCATTCTCGCTTCCAAGGAGCATTCCAGCTGTACTTCTTCTAGGACAGATTTGTTAGTTCTTCTGGCAGTCCCTAGAAATTTAAGTATTCCTCACCAACACCACAACTCAAAAGCATCCATTCTTCTTCAGTCATCCTTATTCATTGTCCATCTTTCACATGCATATGAGGCAATTGAAAACACCTTGCCTTGGGCTAGGAGCAACTTTGTCTTCAAAGAGACATCTTTGCTCTTCAGCAATTTAAAGAAGTCTTTTGCAGAAGATTTGCCCAGTGTAATAGTTGTCTGATGTCTTGACTGCTGCTTCCATTGATGTTGATTGTGGAACCAAGTAATATGAAATCTTTGACAACTTCAATCTTCTCTCCATTTATTGTGGTGCTACTTATCAGTTCAGTTGTGAAGATTTTCATTTTCTTTATGTTCATACTGCAGACTATAGTTTTTAATCTCCATCAGTAAGTGCTTCAAGTCATTTACACTTTCAGCAAGCAAGGTTGTGTCATCTGCATACCACAGGTTGTTAATGACTCTTCCTCCAATCCTGATCCTCCATTCTTCTTCATATAGTTCAGCTTCTCGGATTATTTACTCAGCATATGGATAAAATAAGTAAGGTGAAAGGACACAACTCTGATGCACTCCCTTCCTGATTTTAAACCATTCAGTATCCCCTTGTTCTGTTTGAATGACAACCTCTTGATCTATGTACAGGTTCCTCATGAGCACAATTAAGTGTTTTGAAATTCCCATTCTTCTCAATGTTATCCATATTTGTTATGATCCACACAGTCGAATGCCTTTGCATGGTCAATAAAAGACAAGTAAACATCTTTCTTACATTCTTTGCTTTGAACCAAAATCCATCTCACATCAGCAGTGATATCCCTGGTTCCATGTTCTAAATCCAGCTTGCATTTCTGGAAGTTCCCTATGAATACACTGCTGCAACCATTTTTTAATTATCTTCAGCAAGATTTTACTTGCATGCAATATTAATGATATTGTTGGATAATGTCAACATTCTGTGGGATCACCTTTCTGTGGAATGGGTACAAATATGGATCTCTTCCAATCAGTTGGCCAGGTAACTCTCTTCACAATTTCTTGGCATAGACAAGTAAGTACCCTAACACAGCATCCGTTTGTTGAAACATCTCAGTGGGTATCCTCTGTCAATTGCTGGAGACTTGTTTTTTGCCATTTCCTTCAGTGTGTCTTCGATTTCTTCCTTTAATACCATTGGTTCTTAATCATATACCACCTCCTGGAATGAATGAACATTGACTAATTCTTTTTTGTATAGTGACTCTGTGTATTCTTTCCATCTTCTTTTGATTATTTCCTTCCTCTTTCAATATTTTGTCCATAGAATCATTCAGTATTGCAACTTGAGGCTTGAATTTTTTTCTTCAATTCTTTCAGCTTAAGAAATGCCAAGAGTATTCTTCCCTTTTGGTTTTCTAACTACAGGTCTTTTTGCATTTCATTATAGTAATTGGCTTTGTCTTCTTGAGCTGCTCTTTGAAATCTTCTGTTCAGC
>NW_006921719.1:132160-154529 GCF_000298275.1 Orycteropus afer afer
TGGATGATGTTCTTGATGTCATCCCACAATCCCTCTGGTTTTCAGTCATTAGTGTTCAATGCATCAAATCTATTCTTTAGATGGTCTCTAAATTCAGAAGGGATATTATCAAGGTCATATTTTGTCTCTTGTGGACTTGTTTTAATGGTCTTCAGCTTCAACTTAAACTTGCATATGAGCAAGTTGGTCTGTTCCACAGTCAGCTCCTAGCCTTATTTTGGCTGAAGATATCGAGCTTCTCCATTGCCTCTTTCCACAGATGTAGTAGATCTGATTCCTGTGTATTTCATCTGGTGAAGTCCATGTGTATAGCTGCCATTTATGCTGATGAAAAAAAGTATTTGCAATCAATAAGTTGTTGGTCTTTCAAAATTCTGTCATGTGATCTCCAGTGTCACTTCTATCACCAAGGCCCTATTTATAGCCAGTGTTTAATCTGTAGTTAAAGAACCATTATTTCAGGATATCTCCACCTCTCTTAACCCCTACTATACAAAGAGAAGAAGGCTCATCCTGGGGGTCATTGCAGTCACAGTGGGTAGGTGCATGCCAGACACCTTGGCATTTTCCAAAGCTTTCTTATTTCTCCTGAGCTTCATAGACTTGTGAACTTTGGGGAACGCTGCCTCAGATGATACTAGTTGAGGAACTTTGCACAGAGCTTTCCAGCTCTTCTTTCTCTCTGAGTGCCCTACCTGAACAAACTGAGGATTTAGAAAACTCCTGTTCAGCAAGAGCTGCTGTAGACAGCTTCTTTTATAGATAAAGGACTCTCTCCATGCACACATGCAGTGTCCCCCTTTCTTCTCTCACCAGCCCCAAATGAAGTCAACAAGACATGGTCTCTGCTCTCAAGAAACTCACCAGGTAGAGGGAGAGACCTCTAAGGACAATGTGTGACAGGATGCATTTCTCAAATGTGAAAAGAGGGAGCTATGGGCATTCTGAGGGAGGAGAGTTTCATTCCTGGGCCTCCTGGAGCAGAAGCTAGGGAGTGATCCAAAGCACTGGAGTTGAGATGAGAGGTTTAACTCCCAGCTCTCCTCTTCCAGCTTGTAACTGTGGGGTGGTGGTGGGAGGTCATTCGACATCTTTGTTCCTCCGTTTCTGCATCTACAAAGTAGAGGAAGTGAAACTTATTCACAAGGCTGATGTGAAGATTGAATGAAGCAATGGATGATAAGGTTCATATTACTGTATTAATAAAGTGGTATTACATCTGAATGATGAGATAAGGAGTTTCCTCTCCCTGGGAAAATTCAAGAAGTGACAGCAATTTATGAGTAATTCCCATACTAGTAAGTAATACTTATTGAACACTTACCCTTGTGCCAGGTACTGTTCATAGTGATTCATTCATCTTACAAATACTTGTTGTTGTTGTTGTTGTTTACCGTCAAGTCGCACCCAACACATAGTGACCCCTCCTTGGGTTGCCGAGGCAGTATGACTACGGAAGTAGATTGCCCCATCTTCCTTCCGAGGAGTGGCTGGTGGGTTTGAACTGCCAGCCTTCTGGTTAGCAGTCAAGTGCCTTAGGCACTATGCTACCAGAGCTCCCTACAAATACTTAGTAAGCACCTATTATGTGTCAGAGATTTATTTAGGGTGTTGAAGACAGAGCAGAGAACAAGATATCTAAAATTCCTCTTTTCATGGAGCTAACAATCTGGTAGGAGAGACAGAAGTTAGAAATTATTATGTTGGGAATGACAAGGACTATGAGAAAAATAAAGCAATGGAGCTCGGCAGAGATGCACAGAGGTGCTGTTGTAAGGTAAGATGTGCAAGGTGTCATAGACAAAAAGAGAAATCATGAGCTATGCAAATAGCAGGAGAACAAGTGTTACAGACAAAACAAGAGTACCAGGACCTCAAGAGAGCAAGCAGCCCAGCGTACTGGAGGACCATGAGGAGGCCAGTGTTTCTGAGGCAGAGCAAGCAAGGGCAAAATTGGAAGGAAAGGAAGCAAAACAGGTAGCATCCAGATATGAAGCACTTTATGGCCATGGTAAAGACATTAGCTTTTACTGTAAATTGGATGATAAATCACTAGAAGGTTGAGAGCAGACAATTCCCACAATCAGGCTTATAATTTAAAAGTATCCTCTGCCTGCAGTGAAGAGATCAAGGGTAGAGGCAGAGAAGGCAATAGAGGGCTATCTTAGTTATCTAAAACTAAAAACCCTAACCCATGGCCATCAAGTCGATTCTAACTCATGGCTAGTTCGTGTGTTACAGAGTAGAACTGCTTCATAAGATTTTCTTGGCTGTAACCTTAACAGAGCAGATTGGCAAGTCTTTCCTCCATGGTACCACTGAGTGGGTTTGAATTTCAAACGTTAAGTTAGTACTCTAGTGCAAACTGTTTGCACCACCCAGAGTTCATTAGTTTCCTAGAGCTGTCACAGTTTTAGAAGCTAAAATTCAGGGTATCGGCTGTGTTGACTCTTTGTGTGGGCCCCTCTCTAGCTTCTGGTGTCTCCCAGTGATCTTCAGCATTCCTGGGCTTCTAGATGCACTTGTCTTGGTTGTCTGTTTTCCCCAGTATGTGTATCTCAATCTATTCTGCTCTTCTTATAACTCAGAAAGGTTTAGAACCCACCCTACTCTGGTATGACCTCATTAACATGACAAAAATCCTCTTTCCAAACAAGATCATAGCCACAGATACAGGGACTAGGGATTGAGTACAAATCTTTGGGGGCGGGGGGGGTAGGGTGAAGGACACAATTCAATCCACAGTACCGGCATTGTAGAATCCAGGTGACAAGTGTTGGTGGCTTGGAGTATGGACTAGAGTTATGATAGAAGAGGTAAGAAGAGGTCCACTTTTGTATATATTTTGAAAATACACCTAACAGGATTTTCTGATGGATTGGGATGAGGGTGTGAGTAGAAGAGAGGAGGTCCAAGTTTCTGCCTTTGCTGAAATGTAGTGTCACTAACTAACAAGGAGAGCAGTTGGGGAAGAGCAAGTTTAAGAGGTGGAAGAGTCAAGAGTTCTGTTTTGGCCATGCCAATGTTAAGGTCCTGTTAGCTGTAAGTATGATGTTATGTTAGATGTATGAAACTGGAGTTCAATTATTATACCCATGAAGAAACTGGAGTATAAAGAGGTTAGGTAAATTGGAACTCTTTGGGTCAATCATTTCTCAGGGCAAGGGGACATGATTTATAAATGGAACAGGTGGAAGAAGATAGAGGTTGTTCTCATCAAGTCACTGAAGATACTGGTTGGATCAGAGCATTTACTAGAGATCTAGTCTCCAGTGAAGTAAAGAATTCAAAGCTCCCAACATCCAGCTTTTTTAATTACTCCACATTACCACCTAGTCCATGAATTGGAATTGACTCAATGGCAATGGGTTTGGTTTTTGCTTGGTTTTGTTTGGCCATCTAACCCACCATTGATCTCTCCTGTCTTTCTTATGCTTGTGGATCCCAAACAAGGAGGGTCCTGGATAAGGACCTGCTTACCTTGCTGGTGGCAAAAGGGAGAGGTGGAAAGAGGTGTGGGATCTTTCCCATGACCAAAGCCCCCTGGAATGAGAAAGATTCCTTAAGATTGGGGAGCCCATGAAATCATTCTCTCCCTCTGTCTTCTTCAGGGCAAGCTGTTTCAAAAGAATCAGTAAGCTCAGCAGTCAGGAAAACAAATGAAATATCGGGCAAATCTACTGCAAAAGACCTCTTCGAAATCTTAAAAAGCAAAGATAGTACTTTGATGACTAAGGTGAACCTGACCCAAGTCATGATATTGTCAATCACCTCATATGTATGTGAAAGCTAGACAATGAAAGAGGAAGACCGAAGAAGAATGGATGCATTAGAATCTTGGTGTTGGTGAAGAATATTGAATAACCATGGATTGCCAGAAGAACGAACAAATCTATCTTGAAGAAAGTACAACCAGAATGCTCCTTAGAAGCAAACATGGCCAGACTTTATCTCACTTACTCTGGACACATTATCAGGAGGAACCAATCCCTGGAGAAGGACAATGTGCTTGGTAAAGTAGAGGATCAGAAAAAAGGAGGAAGATCTTCAATGAGAAGGATTAATACAGTGCTGCAACAATGGGCTCAAGCATACCTACTGTGGTGAGGATAGACAGGACAGCTTCGTTACATTCTGTTATACATGGGTTTGCTGTGTGTCTGAGCAAACTCAATGATACCTAACTGTAACACAAAGAAACTGGATCTTCCTCAAGATCTGTATCTTTAATCTATATTTAGGAACTAGTTCAAACATGCCAGTTTCTGAAAGCAAGTGCTTCCACTGGCATCCTTTAGACCTCTGAGCTGGTCCGTGGCATCAAAATCACAGGAGCAAATAGTACAAGGAATACGCCTTCCATCCTGCCCAGCTTTGAAACCGCCTTTTGTGTTTCCTATAATTGTATTCACTCTATTCATCAGACAACCATGGAAACCAATAGCAAAGGCATTTTTATTAAGTTCTAACTCAAAAAGCTTAATCACATTTTGGCAGCTTTTCTAGATGACACAGAAGCATACACCCTGTTCTCTCCTTTTGCGCCTTAGGTTTGGGTAGGACACCAGAGACATGGACTCTCTTCTCTTGGCTCTTGAAAGAGAAGGTTCAGGTATTAGGCATATCTTTATATAACATCACAGCAGTTTAAAAAGAGAGAGAGAGAAACAGTAAGCTTTCAGACTCATTGGTTAGCTGCGCTTCCATTCTTTGAGAAAACTCCCCAGCATTTTCTGATAGCAAACACCTTCTGTGGATCAATATCTTCCCTTTTGAATCTGAAAACAATTAGGGAGATGATGTGTAAATTCCTGAATAAAATGTGGAAAAGGACTTAGTCTGATTTCATTCATTTTTTACCGTGCCAGACCTTCCAGCAAGTCAGAGGGAGGCTGGCAGCACACTGAGGCTGAGCAGGGGGAGGGGAGGCAGGGAAGTGAGCAGGACTGTGGAGAAATCACAGCACAGTGGAGAAGCCAGCAAGCAGAGACCACGAAGGCCCAGCCCAGGCCACACCAAGAGCTAAAGCTGGATGGACACCCCATGAGAGGTAGGAGTAGGAAGGCAGATTCAGAGGTACAAAGTAGAAATGGTGGCATGTCAGAGCCAGGCATGTTTCAAGAAATCCATAAGAAAGGAAAAAAGAATAAAGGAATAGAGAGCTACCCAGGAGAACAGGTTCAGTAGGAAGAATGCAAAAAACAGGTCTCCATCTAGCAGGCTGGGGTGTCAAGCACAGTATGGTGTGCTCATACTGGTTTGTGAGAGCCCATTGTTAAATTTTCAGGATATGAAAATCACATGGGTAGCTTAAAGATAGCAATAAGGTAGATAGTTATATCATAGAAATCAGCAAATGCTACAAATAAAAGGTCCTCCCCACCCCACCCATTTTTAAAAGGGCCCGTTTTAAACATTTCACCAGCATGCACCAGTGGCTTGAAATCCCAGTTACCTGAGAGATCCAACCCTGGAGGGAAGCCTCCCTCACCTAAGCTCTTCCACGAGTCTTTTGAAGGAACTGCTCTCCAGCAGCATCATGGAACCATTATTGTCTGCCCCCTACAGTTCCCAGATGGGAAATTCTCTATAAAAGAGAAGTGGTGACCACTGTCAACCACTTGGAGGGTTGTAGGAGAGCCTGGATAGAGTGGGAGAACAATGTGGAACAAAACTCAAAATCATTTTAAAAAAAAAGGACCAGATTTGCTTGTTGGATAGAGCCTGGTGGAACCCCTGAGACTATGGCCCCTAGCTGCCCTTCAGGTCTGGAATTGAACCTACTCCTGTGGCTGCCAGCTAAACAAAAGACAGGCATATGAGCTGAACATTTACATTACAGAGATACACTCCTTGGAGAGATCAATCATGGGAGAATAGCGGGGCTGTGTATGCACAGGGAGACAGCTTGGAGGGGGGCAGAAGTGCATGGGAAGGAGGGACACAGGGAAGAGGTAACTATGGGGAGGAAGTGGGAGGGGAGCTGTTGCACTGTGGTAAATTGTACTCGATGTCATGAGACAAAGTGTATGTGAGCTGCTGTATGGAAAATGAATTTGCACTGTAAACTTTCACCCAAATCACAATAAAAATTTTAAAAAAGGGGGTGGGGAGAGAGAGAGAGAGAGCAGTGGTGGCCACAACATGGATGAACCTTGAAAGCATTATGCTGAGCAAAATAAGCCAGTTGCAAAGGAACAAATACTGTATGATCTCACTTAGATGAAACAGCAAATATATAGAAACTGAAGATTATTAGTGTTTACCAGGGGTAGGAGTAGGGTGTGGGGAGGAATTTTTGCTTATGGGGCATTGAAATTATTTTAATGATGGTGAAATAATTTGGAAAAGGATAATGAGAATGGTTGTACAACTTGAAAAATGTGATCAAGGTCACTGAATCATGCATATAGAAATTGTTGAACTGCTATATTTTGTTATGTATGTTTTCACCATAATAAAAAAAAATCACTTAATATAAAATAAAGAAGAAGTGGTGATCACCACCTTAGTAGTTTGCGTAGTGTAGCCCCTAGATCAACAACTTCAACATTACTTGGGAACCTGTTAGAAATGCAAATTTTCAGACCCTACCTCAAACCTCCTAATTCAGAAACTCTGGAGGTGAGACCCAGAAATCTGTTTTAATAAGTTATCCAGGTAATCCTGATGTCCAACCAACTTTGAAAACCACTCATGAGACAATTGGCCATAAGTATTGGGTCCAAACAGTGAATCAAGAGGATGGATTTTAAGAATTATTGTGTCAGAAGCAAGAGAAATTGGAAAAGAAATTGGGGAGTGGAGTAAAAGATGGCAGGATGAGTGATTCTGGATGAAATCTTGGATTATGTGAAGCTTTGAGAGGCTTTATGGTCCTAAATTAGGGAAGGGAGCTGATTAAATGCTATTCCAGACTTTGTTGATTCCTACCTATTACTCTACACTGTGTAGCACATTGAAGTTTACAACCTCTATCCACCCACCCATTTACTGATTCATTCATTCAATCTTCTTGAAGGATTACTGGTATTTGAAACTTCTGTGCACTGGAAAAACTGAAGTGAATAAGTCACCTTCCCTACTCATAAATAACTCATGTTCTGGAAGGGGAAAATACACCAGCAAACTTTAATTACAATGCAGTGTAATGAGAAATAGACTTAAGAGTTCAGGTAGCCACTCATCTACCTGCTCTGGCTGGGAAGCCTTTCATTTAAATTCTATAATTTACTAATCTTGAAGCTTTAAGATTTTCTTTAAACCAAATAATAAAAACAAAAACCAAACCTATAGCCATTGAGCCAATTTCAACTTACAGTGACTCTATAGGACAGAGTAGAACAGCCCCATAGCGTTTCCAAGACTGTAAATCTTTAGGGAAGCAGACTGCTTCATCTTTCTAACTCAGAGCAGCTGGTGGGTTCAAACCACTGATCTTTTGGTTAGCAGCTGAATGCTTTAACCACTGCTCCAAGGGAGCTGCAACCCAAAACACAGTTTAGCTTAATTAGTAAAGAATGTCTGCCTTGAGCATTGTATTGTTTTAAGGGTCTATCTGGATGGGGTCTAATGGACAACTGGAAAGGTTGAATAGGAAACTTAGGAGGCTGTGAGTTTATGTTAATGGAGGAAGAACAATTCAGAAAAGGAGGATGAGAATGGTTGCCCAACTTGAAGAATCTAATCAATGTCACTGAATTATACATGTAGAAATGGTTGAATAAGTGTATATTTTGCTGTGTAGATTTTCAACAGCAACAAATCATTAATTTTTTAAAAAAATTGTATCATTTACTTTTCATAAATAACCCTGCCAGCTATGAGACTTTCCATTATACAAAGAAAGGAAACGGCAGCTCAGAAAGGTAAAGTGACTATTCTAAGGGCACACAGCCTATAAATAGCAGGACCTGGCTTGAATCAGATTCCCTGAAGTTAAGTCCAGTTCCCTTTTCTATGCAACTGGGCCTTGAAGAAATAGACATTTCCAGCTTTACGCAGTGATTTTTCTGTGGTTTGTAGCATTGATATCAATAAATATCAAATAAGACCAAACCAAGCCTTCTATTTTTGTCTGAGCAGTTCTGAGAGGAATAGTACTGCCAATTCTCATTAAAGCAGAGTCCTCTTTTAGATGTGACTTCTTTTTCCCAATTCAATTCACACATTTCACAATGAAATCTTTTGTAAAGTAATAAATCCCCTCCTCTGACGCACTTCCAAGGGCACAGGGCCTGGCATTCTTTTCTTGGACCTGATTGATCTAATAACCCCAGGATTGTCTTCTACCTGGGCCAAGGTTACCAAAAACAAAAGAACTACACAGTGGCATATCTACGTGGTGGAATTGATATATTTGTTCAGATTTACAAGAATTTTGTCCTGTTAAAATTTGTATCACAAGGCAGCACACCACCACCATTTGCTGGTGAGTGGATTCCAACTTATGATGATGCCATATGTGCTCTGGTGGCATAGTGCCACCCCATGGAGGGGTTGCTATGAGTCAAATTGACTCAATGGTAGTGAGTTTCTTTGAGTCACAGTAGAACTGTGCTGCATAGGGTTTTCAATGTCTGATTTTTTTTTTTTTTTTTGGAAGTAGATCATGAGGCCTTTTTTTCTGAGGTGCCTCTGAGTAGAATAGAACCTGCAACATTTGGTTAACAGCCTAGCCACTGAACCAGTTGAACACACACACACACACACACACACACACAGAGAGAACTTCTGCAAAGCAGAATATTAATGCTGCAGCCCACAGGAACAACTCTGATAAAGCTGGATGGCTTTGCTGGTGAAAGCATGAGATTTCCTATTGCCTATTTAAGGGAGGTTTTGGGGTACCTGACAGTTATTTACCCAGCCTTGCTTAGGGGCTTATGTGACTAATCTAAAGCCTGGCTGGATCACTGGGACCCTAAAGGAAAGAGTAACCCAAAGAGTTTATGCAAAATAATATAATATCCTTATCCACCCACTGCCTGAAGGCAAGTGAAGGGCAAGTCTTTGGAAATAGCCTGTGTATGAATCACTTCTTGAAACTTTTATCAGCTGTGTTACTTTGGGCAGCCTTCAATTTCCCTTAAGGAGTTCTGGTGATGTACTGCTTAAGGCATTTGACTGCTAACCAAAAAGTCTGTGGTTCAAACCCACCAGCTGCTCCACAGAAGAAAGATAAGTCCACTGTAAAGATTTACAGCCTTGGAAATCCAATGGGAGTAGCTATGAATCAGAATCAACTGGATGGCAGTGAGTTTGGTTTGAGAATAACAATGACAGAATCTGGTTGAAATTAAAAGTAAAGCACTTTCATTGAGAGGTAAGGCAATCTGCAAATTGGGATCACAAAGTCCAGAGGATTCTGAACTAAGTGATCCAAGGAGGAGACAGCTCAGAGAGTTTAATGTAAGAGAATATAAGGAAATTCAATAAAAATTGAGTAGCTGGTTGACATTTAGGTAATGGTTACAAACTCAGGTAATGGTACATCTAATTGATGAGATTAAATACATTTCTAACATTATTTTTTACAAAGTAATTATTAAATTGGGCTTATCTGGCCTCAAAGCAGTCATGAGATCCTCCTTGTGTGGCTTCAGGGAGGACATGACATTCTAAAGTTTATTTTGACTAAGCATCTGTTCTGAGAGTCTTTTGCACCTGGCTTCCTAGGCAGCAAACCTACAAAACCTGTAAACAAACAAAATTTCACTCTTTTCTGAAATTGTTTGCCAAGTAATTTCTCAGGGTACAGTGGAGAGTGACAGGAATGACAGGCTGTATTCCTGATGCAGAAATGACTTTTAATTAAAAATGGAGTTTTAGCTTCAGACTTTAGCATAGCCACCACTTCATGTAAGGAGTACTAAGTTAACGTGGGGTGCTCTTACCCTTAATGCTAAGAGTGATAATAAAATCCCTTTGTGGGTAATTGGGAGAATTAGCAATAATGCAAGTAAAATTCTAGGAGTGGAGTGGGACTTCAGTAAGTGTTTTCAGGATTCTCCTCTCCCCCTAAAACTCATCAATAAGCATTAGAATTTTTCCCAGTGCACAGGGGTGATAAAATGTGTGAAGTACGAGTCATAGTAGATAGTGGTTTTAGCAAGCTGAGCTTTTTTGTTTTAGAGCCTATCTCAAACTGTGCTGAAAAACTTAAAATTTCAGCTAGCATTTGGCCTAGAAGAAAGAATAGAAAACTTGTGCTTTGCTTCCACTCAAGGGAAATGTCAATGTGGTATTTTTCCCATTTATAGTTCTTGTCTTTTATTCTGTGTCAGTGATATTAAGAGGTTTTTTTAAATAATTGTTAAATGACTATTGCCAAGCTGTTGTCATTTTTCTTTTGTTAACATATGGGGTTGTCATGAGTAAGAGTTGATTTGACGATAACTGGTTAACACTAACAAAATATTTACCCCGAAGACCCACTGCTACCAAATGGATTCCTACTCATAGTGACCGCATATGACAGAGTAGAACTGCTCTAGAGGGTTTCCAATGCAATAAATCATTAAGGAAACAGATTCCCTCATCTTTCTCCCATGGAGCAGCTAGTAGGTTCAAACCACAGAACTTTTGGTTAGCAAATGAATGCCTAGCTGCTGTGTCATCAGGACCCTACGCAGAAGACAGTGCTTGAGAATTCTTCAAGTCCAAGAACATAGGATAACAGAAAACCAGACCCACTTACATGCTCCAGTGCTCATTTGGGAGCACAAGCCCAGCACAGTTTGGAAGAGGTTCTAGAACATAGTTTAACTTCAAAAATATGTATCCATTGTGACTGATACATCACACATATTATGCATTAGGGGAAATTACAATGTTAATTGGGGAGTTTTTGGGGGGTGGAGGAGCGAATATTGAAAACAAGTGTTGTCGTTGTTGTTAGGTGCCGTGGAGTCGGCTCCAACCCATAATAACCCTATGTAAAAGAGAGCAAAACACTGCCTGTTTTTTCACCATCCTCACAATCAATTGAAAACAATAGAAAACTTATTGATTGGGTCCACTCTGCTTCTGGAACTTTATGTTCATTATTGGTAATCCTCCCATTTACCCAGAAAGATGGACTTTATCATCCTTTTGAAATTCTTTTGTAGCAGGCATCTGCCCTCCAAAGCCACCAATAATTCAGGACACATTCTTTCATACTTCCAAATGTGAAGACCTGGAAAATGCTCATTTGGTATTTGCAAATGTAGAGAAATTAGATTCTTGCGTTTCCTAGGCATTCACTGAGCACAATTACATACTAAGTACTTTGCTAGACCTTGAAGTTACAGACGGGAATAAACAGGACGCCTGCCTCTAAGATTTCTCAAGTTGGCTGAGATCTACAAGCAAGTTAACAGTTGAATTGCATTATTGTTTAGATATTGCAGAGCCAGCTATGGTGATTCAGTGCACAACAAAATGACATAGTGCCTGGTCCCCTGCCATCACCATAATTGTTGATATGCATGAGCCCATTGTTGTAGCCATTGTGTGTTTTGAATGCCTTCCAACCTAGGGCACTCATCTGCCAGCACCACATTGGATAATATTCTGTTGTGATCCACAGCATTTCACTGGCTAATTTTCAGAAGTAGATCTCCCAGCCTTTCTTCCTAGTCTGGAAGCTTCACTGAAATCTGTCCACCATGAGTGACTCTGCCGGTACTTGAGATACCAGTGTATAGCTTCCAGAATCACAGCAACACACAAGTCACCACAATACAACAAATTAATAGACAAAAGGGTGGAAGGTGTTGGTGAATCACATTACAATACAGGAAAACTGAGAAGGAGTGTGTGTAATGCAAGAAGAAAGAACAGTTCTTTGTAATGGCACAAAGATAGAAGAGGCCATTAGGCTTACATCACTCAAATCTGATTTCATGCTCAAAAGTCAAAAATGTTGTTGAGACTTAGTCCACAAAGACAATGTTCTACAGCCTATGTTGGTGAGTAGTGACTGGGGTCCTAAAAGCTTCTGAGCAGCCATCTAAGGTATAACTATTGTTCTCTTCCCATCCGGAGCAAAGAAGAGTGAAGAAAATCAAAAACATTGGAACAATTAGTCCAAAGGACTAATCCATGTGAACCTCAGCCTCCATGACCCTGAAACCAGAAGAACCAGATGTCGTCCGGCTACAACAACCAATTGTTCTGAAAGGGATCATATTAGAAAGTCCTGGATAGAATGGGAGAAAAGTGTGGAACAAAATTCAAAATTATAAAAAAGACCAGGCTTACTGATAAGATAGAGATTGGTGGAATCCCTGAGACTGTGGCCCTTGGTTACTCTTCAGACCTAGAACTGAACTCACTGCTCTAGCTGGATTTTCAAACAATGGACAGGTCTACAAGCTGAACAATAGCTCTAAGAAAGTACACACTGCTTAGAACAATCAACCATTCGAGATCAAAAGCCCAGAATTTGCCCAACGACAAAGTTCAGAAAGCAGGAAGGGATAAGAGAGAAGAATGAATGGAAAAAGAAACACAGGAAGGATATGGAAATGGAAGGAGTGATGTTACATTGATAGGATTGCAATCAATGACATGGAACAAAGTGTGTGAATTGTTGAATGCAAAACTGATTTGCTCTGAAAACTTTCACCCAAATCATAATAAAATGTTTTTTAAAAAAGTTTGAGTGTATATGTGTTCGTGTGTGTGTGTATGTGTGTGTATTAATCAAAATTATTTTGGTTACAAGTAAAAGAAAATGACCCAAGTTGTTTAAGGATGAAGAGTAGGCATGGATTCCAAGTGCTTTGTGGAACCCTAAGGCAGGAATAAGGAGCCTGAGTTGTGCAACGGTTAAAGTGCTTAGCTGCGAACTGAACCTACCAGTGGCTCTGCAGGAGAAAAGACCTGGTGATCTGTTCCCATGAGGAATACAACCTATGAAACCCTATAGGGCAGGTCTACTCTGTTGTGTGGGTTCACTAAGAATCGTTCATTGGCACACAACAACAACAATAAGGCTAGAATATGAGGCATTGGTGGTTCAGTGGTAGAACTCTCATCTTCCATGTGGAACACCCAGATTTTATTCACAGGTAATGTGCTTCCTAAGCAGCCACCACCCATCTGTCAGTGGAGGCTTGTGTTGTTATTATCCTGAACAGGTTTCAGTTTTTAAGCTCTGTCTTAAAACACTAAGTGTTGGAAGAAAGGCCTGGCAATCTACTTCCAAAAATCAGGCAATGAAACCTTACAGATCACAATGATCTGATCTGTAACTGAGCACGGGGATGGCACAAGACTTGGGCCACATTTTATTCTGTGGAGCATGGGGTCACCATTAATCAGGGGGCAGGAGGCACTCTCTGGCAGCTGACGACAGCAAGTCTTGAATGCTATAGGATTTCTCAAGGGATAGTACCCAAGAACTAGAAAACTCTCAGATATTCAAACAGTTCTCTATAACTATTTCTCTTTCTCTGTGCACCTGTTGTGTTCTTCTTTCTTCAATCTGCCTTTCTCTGCCTCTCCAGGCCCTTGCCTGCTAACCAGACGGCTGGCGGTTCAAACCCACCAGCCACTCCTCAGAAGGAAGGTTGGGCAATCCTACTTCCGTAGTGATACTGCCTCGGAAACCCAAGGAGGGGTCGCTATGAGTCGGGTTTGACTCCACGGCACATAACAACAACAACAACAACAACCTTGCAATATGGAGACACAAGGGGCCAGAGACAACATCATGTTTGTTTCCCCAAGCTTTACAGGCTAGGGGTTTTTATAATAATTTTAAGGCCGTGGGGTACATGATTTCAAAAGACCTCATGAAGGCAGGATGCGAAAGTCAGGAAAGAGAACAAGGCGGTAATAAATTCCTAACAATGAGGCTCAACTTCTTTCAGGCTAGATGCATGCACAGTCTTTTTCTAAGATGGAGTCAATGTGTTTCAACGTGGATGCCATGACTTCTTCTGCACAGGTGTATTCTGCTGTTTGTTCTTGGTTTGAGTCTTGGTTTCATCTTAAATCAGCCATCTTAGGTCATCAGGCAATAAAGGAGGGCAGGGCTGTGCAGGCTCCACAACTGGTTAACACTGACAATCATGGGTAGTGAGCTAGAAGACATCTCAAAAGTAGCCTGTTATCAGGAAATGCTATCTAAGCAGTAAATTTGTATTTGTGTTCTTTCTTTTGCAGTGTCCCTTCCTTAGTCCTGGAGTCTGAGGTATGTGGTTGCTCTGTCCTGTGAGCTGTTCCTGTCTTGGTTTTATTATTTTAGGAATGTGGTTGCAGGGGCAAGATTCTTATATGATTATGGCTACAAGTAGCAGAATAAGGCAGTGTTTAAATTGAACAAGATTAACATGGAGCTTTAGGTTATGAAGTTAGAACACATAGTCATTTCCCAGAAATTCTAATCTGTCTTTACTATTACAAGTTCAAACTGCTAATCTTTCAATTAGTAGCCAAACACCTCACTATTGTGCTTGGAATTAATAGAGGCAAGCACAAAAGTTGGGAATGAGTTTGTTCTGGAATTTCCATTTGGTGATACGCATAACAAAAGTTATGATCCTTCAAAGGAGCTTGCTGTGCAGAGCTGTTCAGTGCCCACTCCCCAGGTACATCTTCTAGTTCCTCACCTCTTAGCCCCATGAAGGCCATCCTACTCTTGTTCTTGCTAGTTAATATCTTTTGAGCAGATTACCATGTGCCTGGCATTGTTCGTATATTATCTCAGTTGATTCCCATAATAGCACAATTAAATAGGTATCATCACTCCCGTTTTACACATGAGAAAACTGAGGTTAAGAGACAGAAAGCAATTTGCTTAGGGTCATACAGCAAGTAAGTAGCAAAGCCAGATATGTGGGATCTGTATTTATAATCACTCATATGGAATATAGGAGCTCTGGTAGCATAGTGTCTAAGGCACTTGACTGCTAACCAGAAGGCTGGTGGTTCAAACCCACCAGCTACTCCTCGGAAGGAAGGTTGGGCAATCTACTTCCTTAGTGATATTGCCTTGGCAACCCAAGGAGGGGTCGCTATGAGTCGGGGCCGACTCGATGGCACATAACAACAACAACATATGGAATATACCCTGGACTGCCAGAAGCATGAACAATCAGTCTTAGAAGAAATACAACCAGAAATCTCCTTAGAACCAAGGATGGCGAGACTTTGGCTCACTTACTTTGGGCACAGCATCAGGAACTAGGAACAGCACTAGGACAGGACATCCTGTTTGGTAGAGTCTCAGTGAAAATGAGGGAAACCCTTGTTGCAGAGAAAAAATCACAGAGTCTGCTTAAAGTAAAAGCAAAAAAAGGTTTATTCAGGGATAGAGCGATTCACAAATCAGGGTAGCACAGAGTAACCAGGCAGTTACTCCACCAGTCAGAGGTCGCTCAGGGCTTAAATATTAAAATATCAGGAACAGTAAAAAAGGACCTTTGGTGGCACAGTGGCTAAAGCATTCAGCTGCTAACCAACAGGCATTCCAGGTTCAAACCTACCAGTCATTCCACAGGAGAAAGATGAGACAGCCTGCATCTGTAAAGATTTACAGACTTAGATACCCTATGGGGCAGCTCTGCTCTGTCCTATAGGGTTACTATGAGTCAAAATCAACTCTATGGCAATAGGTTACATGGACAGTAAAATATATATATATATATATATATATATATATTCTGATTGGCTAGCTGAAATGGAGTTGAAGACAGACTTTGTATATGCCATTTCAGTCACAAAAAGTACCCAGATTTTGGAAGAGGATTGACACAACAGCTGCAATGGACTCAAACGTATCAACCATCACAAAGATGGCACGGGAACGGGCAGCATTTCATTCTGTTATATATAAGGTCACCATAAGTCATAGCCAACATGACAGCAACTAACAAAATTAAAGTGTCTGTCCTCCATGCACTCTGTCTTATCTGTTAGCTTATGGATTGTCACAAACTCGCTTCTCATGCATCAGGTTGCATCAGATAACCTTCTGTCTCCAAAAAGAAATGAACTTATAATTGCAGAGTACCCAAATTGGTTGAGGGAAAGTAGCTAGAGATGGTAAATACATGCAAATTTCTGGGGAAAAAAGTCTAATGCAAAATAAAGATGGGCTGAGCCTAGAAAAAGTCCCTCAGGTTTCTGCCCACTTTGTCTTTTGGGTCCTGTTGTTGTTGTTGTTGTTAAGTGCCGTTGAGTCATTTCCGACTCATAGCGACCCCATGCACAGCAGAACGAAACACTGCCCGATCCCACGCCAGCCCCACAATCCCTGCTATACTCGAGCCCATCATCGCAGCCACTGTATCAATCCATCTCGTTGAAGGCCTCCCCCTCTTTCGTCAACCCTCCACCCTACCAAGCATGACATCCTTCTCCAGGGAATGGTCCCTTCTTACAACATGACCAAAATAGGTGAGACGAAGTCTGGCCATTCTCACTTCCAAGGAGCATTCTGGCTGCACTTCCTCCAGGACAGATCTGTTAGTTCTTTTAGCAGTCCACGGTACTTTCAGCATTCTTTGCCAGCACCACAACTCAAAAGCATCAACTCTTCTTCGGTCTTCCCTATTCATTGTCCAGCTCTCACATGCATACAAGGTGATTGGAAATATCATGGCTTGTGTCAGGCGCACCTTAGTCCTCAAGGAGATATCCTTGCTCCTCAGCACTTGAAACAGTTCCTTCGCAGTTGACTTTCCCAATGCTACACGTCGTCTAATGTCCTGACTGCTGCTTCCGTTGGCATCGATTGTAGAACCAAGCAATGTGAATTCCTTGACAACCTCAATCTTCTCTCCATTGATTGTGATGCTGCTCATTGGTCCAGTTGTGAGGATTTTTGTTTTCTTTATGTTGAGATGTAATCCATACTGCAGACTGTATTCTTCAACCTTCATCAGTAGGTGCCTTAAGTCATCCTCACTTTCAGCAAGCAAAGTTGTATCGTCTGCATATCTCAGGTTGTTAATGATTCTTCCTCCAATCCTGATACCACGTTTTTCTTCATATAGTCCAGCTTCTCGGATTTGGGTCCTAAGCTCTTAAAATTGGCATGAGCACTGTTCATTTGCAAAGCTTCTTACAATAGCATTATCACTTTGGTCAATGATTGTGAAAGTAAAAGAACATCTACATTCAACTCCTAGGTCAAAAAGAAGCCTCTAAGTAGGAAAATAAGTGTGATTGATCTTTTGATTCATTTAAATATGAAGATAAATGCAAGCACTCATTTGGTGTCAATAATTCCAACCTCATAAATGAGAAACCACCGCAGTAAACACATCTGAGGGCATTTACGCACTCCTTTGTTTTTCCTTTTTCTTTTTTTTCTTCCCAATTATAAAGCATGGGACTGAAATCATTTGTGTTGATTTGTCCAATTTCCTATTGTCAAGTGCCTTGTCTGGGCTTGATTTGATTATGTTAAGTGCTAATTAAATCTGATGTCCTTTATTGTACATTCTGCTTTCGGTAAAATAAGAAAATACTATGAGAAGTATGTTTTCCTTGAGTTTGTTCTGGTGTAAATAGGGCAAATACCACGTGAAAGGAGGAAATGTTATCTTCTGGTTTGAACTGGCTCAGATACAGTTTAGGTTGAACAATTGAACATATTTATGAGTTACAAGAAGCAAAAAGACACATTCAAGCTGTGTATCACTTGCTTTCACCATTAGAGCTGAAACTAGCGTGGTTGTATGTGGGTCAGGGTAATTTTTTCCTGTTTTGTATTTTTTTTAAAAAAACAAGGACACCCCAGGGAGCAATAGCAGTGATTCTGCTTCCATGTTTCACCAAGACCACCTTGAACTTGATTTATATCTTGTTCTAGTTTTTTTTTCTTTTTCTTGACTCAATTTATGCACACATTTTAATTATTTTGCATACTGGTATTGCTTCTGATTTTCATCTTGAAACTTTCAAAAAAGGTTTTAAGCCCAATTCTTGACTGAGATAATGAATACTACTTAGAAGAGATAGGGTCAGTTGTTTCATTTGCAGAATGACCAAACAAGTAGAAAAAGCAAGGGGTAACAGTATCTTACTGTGAGACCATCTGAATAAACCTGAGGGTGTCTGGATAACTTGAACTGCCCCAAGATGCGATCAAATGTTTGTGTGTGAGCACCTTGCAGTCCATATCCCTGGTAGCATACTGGTTAAAAAAAGGTTGGCGGTTCAACACATCTAGCAGCTCCACGGGAGAAAGGCCTGGCAATCTACTCCTGTAGGAAAGAGTACAGTCTAAACAACGCTACAGGGCAGTTCTAATCTGTCACATAGGATTGCCGTGAGTCAAAAAATCAACTCAATGGCATCCAACAACAATAACACTCTACATTCAATGAATCTTAGGGCAAATAAAGTTCATGCTACAATGTCAAAAACAGAATTTTGAAATGTATGGTGATGACTGGGATACGGAGTCAGACAGCCCTGAGTATAAGTCTTAGCTCTTCTCTTACTTGCTTTGTAGGTTATTTAGCCTCCTTTAGTCTCATGTGAACAATAAGAATAATACCATGTTTTGTAGACATTGAAGGAGACCTGGTGGCACAGTTATTAAAGTGCTCAGCTAGTAACTGAAAGGTCTATGGGGGTGAAGTGAAAGAACTTACCAATCACTCTTCAGGAGAAAGATGTGGCTGTCTGCTTCCATGAAGATTTCAGCCTTGGAACCCTTATGGGGCAGTTCTACTCTGTCCTGCAGGGTTGCTGAGTCAGAACCAACTCAATGGCAATGGGTTTGTAAACATCATCAACTATAAAATGCACCATCTTGCACCATCTATTTATGTACCACAATGAAAGGGGGGGGGGGAACACTGCTAATTAAAACATGACATGATACTTGTTGTTGTTGTTATGTGCTGTTGAGTCGGACCTGACTCATAGTGACCCCTCTTAGTTTATACTAAATTATGAGAGCAACTTAGGTGTACTGGACCCCAACTTGGAATAAAGATTCAGTTAGTTATGTTAAAACCAGTTACTGTGAGTTGATTCCAACTCATGGAGCCCCCATGTGTGTCACAGTAGAACTGTGCACCATAAGGTTTTCAATGGCTGACTTTTTTGGAAATAGATTGCCAGGACTTTCTTCCAAGGTGCCTCTGGGTGGACTCAAAGCACCAACCTTTCAGTTAGCAGCTGAGCTAACCATCAGGACCTCCCTTAGCTACATTACCAAAACCAAACCAAACTCACCGATGGCAACCCCCATTGGGTTTCCAAGGCTGTAAATCTTTATGGAAACATTTTTCTTCCATGGAGCAGCTGGTAGGCTTGAACCACCAACATTTTAGTCATCAACCAAATGCCTTAACAACTGCACCATCAGATCTCCCTTTTAGTTGTGTTACCAACAACAACAACAAAAAAAAAAACTGCCATTGAGTCGATTCCGACTCATAGTGACCCCCATTGGTTTTCCAAGGTGGTAAATCTTTACTGAAGCAGACTGCTCACCTTCCTTCTGCAGAGCAGCTGGTGGGTTTAAACCACTGACTTTCTGGCTAGCAATCAAATACCCTAGGCACTGCACCACCAGGACTCCTTTTTAGTTACAAATTTAGGGCACTGCACCAGCAATGAGTTTAGTACACAAATGGCAAAGTCATTGTTATAGCTATAGGCTCAGAGAAAGGATCCATGGACAAGGATTTTTATCCTTTAAAAATTAAGAGCATTTCTAGATTAAAGGAGACTAAGGAGACATATAATCCTGGACTGGACCCTGGAACAGAATATTTTTTTCCATAAAGGACATTTTAGAGACAATCGAAGGAAAAAAAATGATTAAGATCTTTAACTTAGATAATTATAAAATATTCATGATAAATTTCTGATTGTGATAATTATACTGTAGCTATGTAAGAGAAAAGGAGCCATGGTTAAGCACTCAGCTATTAACTAAAAGGTTGGCAGTTTGAATCCACCCAGCTGCTCACTGGGAGAAAGAACTGGTGATCTTGCTTCCGAAAAGATTACAGTCTCAAAAACCCCATGGGGCAGTGCTACTCTGTCACATGGGGTCACTATGAATTGGAATCGACTGTATGGATGGCACACAAAAACAACAACAGCATATGAGAAAAAGTCCATGTTCTTAGGAAAAACACACTGGAGTATTTTGCAGAAAGAGCAATAATGTTTCCAGTGTACTTTCAAATGGTTAAGAAAAATAATATGAATATTTATAAAGAGAAAATGTTAAAGCAAAAATGGTAAAGGGTTAACAATTGGAGTGAAAAGTATATGAGAGAGTTTTCCTACTATTTTTACATCCTTACTGTAAGTTTGGAATAATTTCAAAATTTAAAAAATTGCGAAAAATTAGAAAAAGTAACCACTTCAAAGGAAATTTTAAAACACACCCATAGAGTATTAAGCTAATTCTGCACCAAAGACAGTGTCTCAAATTCCTTCCCTAACTTTCCCAATATTGACATGCACACTCATACAAGTATTGTCATAGTGATTATTTCTTTCTGCCTTTTCTTATTCTTCTTTTTTCCAACATTATTTCATATAAAGTCTGATTTACATGAAATCTGCTACTTTATAGAATGAATTCAGACTATGAGACTGTCCATTGGTAACTTAGCCACAAAAAGGGGGGCAGTGAGTTGTTTCTCAGTCATTTGTCAATTCCTTAGTGCTTTTATTTTACTGTACAGACAGAATGAAGAAATTGTGTCAGTACTAACACCATCATTAATTATAAAATGCCTATTTGTACCCCCTACACCTTGACTCCATGTTCCCTGTCCTTACTTCCTTACTGAATTTGTGAGTTCTGGCCCATGCACATCACACTAATTAACACATATAGGTCATTGGATATTCCTTATAAACACACAATAGAATAGCTGACTACCAGAAGAGCCTCTCTTGGCACAACACCCTTCATACCTTTTGGTGACAGAGTATATGTGTATTCCAATTCTCTGCATACAAGCATGTTGCTAACATAAATGGATGGAAGACACAGAAATGTAATGTTGGTGTGCAGATGTATGTGTATGGGATCAGAGGAGGAATGATACATTTTACTTTGAAAGAAATATGTTATATCTTTTACTATAACATATGTGTAAAGTATAAGGAATAACAGAAAAACATTTTCCCACCCATGTAGCCTTTCAGTTAGCTCACCACCCACCTCAAAGAATAAAACATCACCTTTATTTTTTATTACTTCTGAGCCCTCTCGGGATCTCCTTTCTCTCACTTCATTCCTGCTATTCTGAGTTTTATGCTTATTATTGCTTTATTTTCAGTTTTAGTACATATGTATATATCCTTACTCAGGCATGATTTTCCACTTTATATAATCTAAATCATACTTATATATTCTTCCACAACTTATTTTTTCTAATCTAAAATTATGTTTTTAAGATTCAACCATATTGATGTTAGTAGCCGTAGTCCATTCATTTTTGTCATTGAATACTATTCCATGAACCATGGTGGCACAGTGGTTAAGCACTCAGCTTCTAACCAAAATGTCAGCAGTTTGAACCCACCAGCCACTCTGAGGCAGAAAGATGTGGTAGTCTATTTCCATGAAGATTCACAGCCTTGGAAACCCTATTGAGGCAGTTCTACACAGTCCTATAAAGTCACTGTTGTTGTTGTTGTTATGTGCCGTTGTACATTTGCCTTATCTTTTCTTCTTATGTAAGTAAAGTCATACAATATTTGTCTTTTTGTGATTGGCTTATTTCACTCTGTGTAATGTCTTCAAGCTCCATCTATATGAGATCAAATATCAAGACTTCATTTCTCCTACTAAGCCAGTATGACTTTACTTACATAAGAAGAAAAGATAAGGCAAATGTACACAGATCAAAGTTAATTAGTGAGAGGGCAAAAAGAGGGTTAATCATGATGGAAGAATCACATTGATTAAGGGTAGGGTTGCACAGCCAATTATTATAACTGCTGTTTAATAAGTTGTACACCTATAAAATGTTGAATTGGCAAAAGTTGTGTGACAGATGTATTTACAACAATGACCAGAAAAAAAAAAAAAAAAGCATAGATGCTGAGGGCTATTATGTACAACCAAATACCTTATAGGATTTCAAGGTTTATGGTCAGAGGCTCATGGTATATCACAGTTAATCGACCAAAGAAGTCCAAACTGCATTTAAGGCATCAGTTGAAAACAGTTGAGATGTTTCAACAGATGGATGCAATGCTGGAAGGCCTCACTCATCTACACCAAAATTGGCCAACTGACTGGAAGAGATCAACTAAAATTTTGTTGGAGATAATTTAAAAAAGGACGTAGCAGTATATTGATAGGGCAGTGCCAGAAATTCAAAATGAATTCAGAAGATGACCTGGATGAGGCATATCATTGTTGAATGTCAGGTGGATC
>NW_006921719.1:154629-156175 GCF_000298275.1 Orycteropus afer afer
TTTTTTTTAATTGTGATTTGGGTGAAGATTTACAGAGCAAATTCACTTTCCATAAAGCAGTTCACATATACTTTGTCTCATGTCACTGGAATGTCAGTTGGATCTTGACTGAGAGCAGAGAATACCAGAAAGATGTTTACCTGTGTTTTATTGACCATGCAAAGACATTTGACCTTGTGGATCATAACAAATTATGGATGACATTGTGAAGAATGAGAATTCTGGAACATTTAATTGTTCTTGTGCAGAACCCATACACATACCAAAAGGCAATCCTTTGAACAGAAGAAGAGGATACTGCATGGTTTCAAATCAGGAAAGATATGTGTCAGGGCTGTATCCTTTCACCATACTTACTCAATCTGTAGGCTGAGCAAATAATCTGATTGGAGAACTACTAATTAACCACCTGTGATAGGCAGATAACACAACCCTATTTGTTGAAAGCAAAGAGGACTTGATGAAGATGACTATAGCATTCAGTATGGATAAAGAAAACAAAAATCTTCACAACTGGATCAATAAGCAACATCATGATAAATGGAAAAACATTGATGTTGTCAAGGATTTCATTTTACTTGGATGCACAATCACTGCCTGTGATAGTTGGAGTTATGTGTCAACTTGGCTGGATCACAATTCTGAGTGGTTTAAACAATTGTGATGTGGGTTATTCCCATGATGAGATCGGATGTATTATGTTTTGAGCAACCAATTCTTTGAAAAGGAGTTTCCCTAGGGGTGTGGCTTGCTTCCAATATATTTATGGACATACTGGGGAAAAGAGACACTCTTCTATGGATTGGGATCCTGTTGTGTGAGTCAACAGCCCATATAATGCCTGCCAACCTTGAGCTCATCAGCCCCTGCAGCTGTGTGAGTCGGGAAAAACCTGCTCAACGTTTGATCCAAGAACTTGGGACTTGCCAGCATCTATAAGTGTGTGAGCCATTTTCCTAAGATAAATTATCTTTCTCTTTCTCTCTCTATATATAAGTTTTACTAGTTTTGCTTCTCTAGAGAACCTAGCCTAACACACTGCCCATGGAAACACCTGTCAAGAAATAAAATGTCATATTGCATTTGGAAAATCTGCTGCAAAAGATCTTTTTAAGGTGTTCAAAAGCAAAGATGTCACTTTGAGAACTAAGTGCACCTACCTAACCCAAGCCATGATATTTTCAGTTACCTTGTGTGCATGTGAAAGCTGGACAACGAACAAGAAAGAACACAGAAGAATTGATGCATTTTTAAAAATATATTTATTTATTTATTTATTTTTATTGTGCTTTGTTGTTGTTGTTGTTGCTGTTGTTTGCCGTTGAGTTGGCTCCGAATCTTGGCAACTCCTGCTTGGGTTTCCAAAGCGGTATCACTACGGAAGTAGATTGCCCAACCTTCCTTCCGAGGAGTGGCTGGTGGGTTTGAACTGCCAGCCTTCTGGTTAGCAGTCATGTGCCTTAGGCACTACGCTATCAGAGCTCCCATAGTATTTTCAGTATCCTTCACCACCACCACAGTTCAAAGGTTCAACTCTTCTGCACTC
>NW_006921719.1:156275-159465 GCF_000298275.1 Orycteropus afer afer
AGATTGCCCAACCTTCCTTCCGAGGAGTGGCTGGTGGGTTTGAACTGCCAGCCTTCTGGTTAGCAGTCAAGTGCCTTAGGCACTATGCTACCAGAAATAGAGCAGAGTTTGTTTTACATTCAACATTACATGTACATTTAGTTTCACTACCCATTTACAATCCCCAACCCTAACCCAGTCTCCCCCCCCCCATGCTCCTTATAGTTATGCACTCCTGTGTGTCCTGCACTTCCTCCGTGCAAATGTTGCCCCTCTGGTGCCTTGTGGTCGACTGCTCCAAGGGATGCATCTCCATAGAGTGTGTGGGTGCCTCACCCTGGGTTAAGTGGTCTGCATGTACATCTTGTTTACTATTGGGCTGAGAGCAAGCCCCTGGGAGTGAGTTTTATTCTAGGCCCAGAATGTGTCCCAGGGCCATAGTATTGGGGGTCTCATCAGACTCCATCTGACCAGTAATTCTGGTTATTACTGAGTTTTTGGATTTTGTTCCATGTTTTTCCTCCGACTCTATCCAGGATCTCCAGATTTGATACTTTCCTGAGTGGTTGGCATTGGTAGCTGGGCACCATCTAGTTCTTCTGGTCTCGAGGGCCATCATGTCCTAGGGCTGATTGCTTCCAAATACCCTTGATTTTTTGTTTTTGTGTTTGTTTTTGCTTTTGCACTCTTCTTCACTTCTGACAATAGGAGACCATTAATGACATCTTAGTTGGCCACTTTAAAGCTTTTAAGAGCCCAGTCATTACTCACCAATGTAGGATGAGGAAGAAGACTTTTATATATTTTGTTGTGCCAATTAAGTCTGGTGTTCCCAGTACTACGGTGCTGAGTTGGTAGATCCATCGGATCTCTCTCCCACAGTGTCTAGCTGTTTGTGAGGGATTACTCTGTGTCTTATCTTCTGTTGTTTGTGTAAGGATTGTGAGTATTTTGTATCACTGGTATCTGTGCAAGATTAGTCTCTGCTGACTCTATCCTTGGTCTAGAATCTAGAATTGATGCATTTGAATTATAGTGTTGGTGAAGAATATTGACTATACCATGAAGTGCCAGAAGAATGAAAATATCTGTCTAGGAAAAAGTACAGCCAGAATTCTCCTCACAAGGGAGGATGGCTAGACTTCGTCTCACATACTTTGAGCATACTATCAGAAAGACCAGTCCTAAAGAGGGATATCATGTTAGGAAAAGTAGAGAGTTAGTGAAAAAGAGGAAGATCCTCAACGAGATGAATTGACACAGTTACTGCAACAATGGGCTTAAACATAGCAAGATTATGAGGATGGCACAGGACCAGGTAGTGTGTTATTCTGTTGTATGTAGGACTGGTATGAGTCTCCATAGACTCAAGGGTGCCTAACAACACCACACCACCACCAGATGAAAACACCAGTATATTTGGATGTATCTCTCTTTTTTTTTTTTTTTTTTTTGGTGCTATGTGCCAGCCTTTTCAACATATTTTTTCTCTTTGTTCTTTTTTATTGTCTTCTTTGGGATCAATTAACATTTTTATTCTTACTCTAGTTATTTCTCCCTCTACTGGTTTGAAAATCACATACTCAATTTCAAATCCTTTAATGATTACCTTAGAAAATTTAACATACCTGCTTAACCAAGTATGTTGTTTCATGCATCACGATGTTGGACACATGCTTTCCTCCTCTGTTGTTTGCATTTGGGGGAAGTTTTCTATTTGTATTAGATCTTCTACTTACTATAGAATTGAATTCATCTTTCTTGAATATGATTACAGCCCAATTTTTTCATTAATCATGAAAGTACTTCTTCATTTCATCTATTATAGGTAAATTGTTTTTATTTTATCTAGCATTTTAAACATCTTCTGAGAATATTTAACCATTGGGTACATATGGAAGTAATTACAGGAAATGGTGCTAAGTATGGAATCAAGGTAATTATTTTCTATTGTGATGGTCAAATTTCTGAGCACTAATTTTAAAAACACACCTTGTATTTATACAGTATTGTTTATCTGTTGAAATTTAATTCTGCATCTGGAAAATTCACTTCTTTTGTCAGTTTTTAACGATATATTTCAGATACTGGCTAATATGTATTAAAAGTTTGTGGTTGGGCTGTGGCTATAGAAAGAGGGTTATCCCTATAGTTAAGAGCACAATTTAGTTGGGGAAGGAGGCAACAAGCAATGTGTTAAGTGCCACCCCAGAGAGATGTTCAATGTGATAATGGAAATACAGGGGGCAAAACAGGAATCCAAGTAATTTATTGGATTTAGGGAGTGAAGAAGTCTAAGAGGTGAGTAATGCTATGGATAGTTAGCACAGAGGAAGAACAATTCTAGGTGAAGATGAATTCAGGTTAGAACATGCTGAATTTGAGGTGCTAAGAGAGACCAGAAGAAACACATAACATGGAAGTAAGAATTTTGCATTACTTAGAGCTCTGGTGGCATAGTGCCTAAGGCATCTGACTGCTAACCCGAAGGCTGGTGGTTCAAACCCGCCAGCCACTCCTGTGAAGTAGATGATGAGAAATGGATTAGCGGTGAGGTTATAGTTTTGAAGAGAGGGAAAGCTTTGGAATACTCACTGAGACACTTGGAGAAGGGATCAAGGAGTTCACTAGGCAAAGGGTGGATGCCAGGCAGAGCTGGGACTTAAGGCCAGTCATGTGTGGGCACTGCCTCAGGGTGGTCACGTGTGGGCACTGCGCCTGGTGATTGCACACGGAGGGAATCCCAGGGAGATATAGGGTGAGGGACTTGAGAGTAGTGGCCCACTCTTTGTCTATCAGTGCCCCTCCTCTGGGAAGCCCTCCTCAAGTACGCTGTGGAAATGAGTTGTTCCCTTTCAGCCCTCTGTTTAAGCAGCTCCAGCATCACTTTTAGTTATTCAGAGATCTCACCATAGCTATTTGTTTACATAGCTGTAGCTCTAACAGCTTCTTGAAGGCAAAGGACCATATCTCATTATCTAAGCATCAACCTGTTCTGTACTTTACATAGTATTTTCACACCATAGAAATGCAATAAATGTTTGCTTTATTAGTGAATGGATGAGTGAATGAAAAAAACAATAGTAAAGATGTTTTGATCCATCAGAAAATTCCTTGCACAATGTGTTGTACCCAGGCTGTAAAGGAGAATCTCGGAAGAGAAGAATATGCCAACCCACGACAATGCAAATGCAATAGGACAGTTTATTAG
>NW_006921719.1:167800-181761 GCF_000298275.1 Orycteropus afer afer
AAAATATTATCTAGGGAGGATGCGGCTCAGATATGTGGGAGACTTTCAGGAGTCAAGCAAATCTCTGATACGTGCTGAATCCGGATGGCTTTTGTGATGCGTGCTGAGTTCAGAGGAAGTTCCTTGATACCTGCTGAGACTGGAGGGTAGATAAAGGCCCTAAGGAGTGTTTAGAATTACAAAGGTTCTGTTAGCACTACTGACACTAAAAGGTTTCTGGTTAAAGATTTTCCTGGAGGCTGCTAGAACTCTGGCTTCAGATTGACTCACAAATGCTGATAACCCCACAAACAGAGTTTCTCAGCCTTGGTTGCCACTATTCACATTTTAGACCAGGTAATAACTCTCTGCTGTGGGGGCTGTCTTATGCATTTTAGGAGATTCAACTGTATCTCTGGCTTCCACTCACTAGATGGACACCACGCATCCTCCTCCTCAGTTGTAACAATCAAAACGTCTCCAGACGTTGCCATGTCCCCAGAGGGCAAAATCTGTCAGTTGAGAAGCATCAGTCCAGCTTACCATTTGAATGTTCATCCACTGCAGTAACCCAGGCAGTTTCCTGATGGTATAAAATATGAAGTCTAATAAAAAACCCAAGGGAATACAGTTTTCCAGTTTTAAGGCATTATTTCAGTTAGTTTACTTTTGATTTCACCAGGAAATTCAGTACAGCCTGGGATCAAATTTGTATGACAGAAAGTGCCAATAGTGCAAGGGACAGTATATTTGCCACTTGGTGATTCAGTATAGCCCCCACTGCAACTGCAATAACCAGTTTTCAAGTGGTCAAGTGGCCAGTGGCCAGTGGCCAGTGGCCAGTTTCGACCATCTGAGTGACCAGATCTTGTCCAGAATATGGAGGGCTAACCAACTACCTGACACCTGTTTACTCCTTTTTTGTTTGTTTCCTCTATTTACAGAAAACAAACAAACTCACTGGGTTTCCAAGACTGTAAACCTTTATAGAAGCAGACTACTTCATCCTTCTTCTGCCAAAAGGCTGGTGGGTTTGAATCACTATACCACCAGAGTTCCTTTCAAACTTACCTATTTTTTAACTTAACTTATTTCTTATTTGGTTCTGTGCCAAAATGGAACATCTATGAGTGGAGAGGGTTTTTTTCTTTCTTTTTTCATAAATGGCAATTTAGGGAGTGAGTGAGGAAGACCTTTGGAATCAGAGCAAACTGGTTTCACATATATAGCTCTGTCATGTATTAGCTATGTGACTTTGGGCAAGTCATTTAACCTCTCTGAATATCAGTCACCAGATCTGTGAATGACAGTAATAAGTACAATAAAGAGTATTCTGGTTACCTAGTGCCACTCTGACAAGAATATACCACAAATTGGATGGTTTTAACAGACAGGAGTTTATTCTCTAACGGTTTGGAGGCTTTAGGTTCAAGTTCAAAATGCCAGGCTGTAGGGGCTGGGTGAAAGCTCCTCAGCCTTGGGCTTCAGCTCTGCCTCCCGCTCCTGGCCCACTGAAGCTAGAGGCCTTTCTTCACTCAGACAGCTGCTGGCTGCTGAGACTGACAAGCCCAAGGTTGACAAGTAAAAATGTACAGTTCCGATGTTACCAAACCACACAGCAGGCCATTGATTCAAGTCCACTGAAAGTCCCAAGATCGGCAGAGCATGGCAGGCTGCTGAACAATGACACAGCTATGTGCAGGGTTCAAGCGTGCCATGAGCTAGAGACCATTCCCCAAGGCTTCTCCTTATGTACGGGAAAGAGACCACATCCCTAAGGCAGCTACTCAGCTACTCACAGTAGATTCCACCATGGAGCTGATTACCAGTGTCATAATGGGGAATACTACATCCAGCTGCCCAGCCACTCAACCAGGCCCAGCCAAGTTGACACAAAAACTTAACTACCACAGAGAGTTAACATGAAACTCCAGTGGCGTAGTACCTAAGACATTTGACTGCTAACCAGGTTCAAACTCACCAGCCACTCCTCAGAAGGAATACTAGGTAATCTACTTCTGTAGAGATATTGCCTTGGAAATCCAAGGAGGGGTTGCTCTGCGTCAAATCAACTTGATGGCAGTGAGGTGTTTTGTGGTTTTTTTTTGTTTTAATATATATACAATAATTTTGTTATCTTTTAGGCACTTTATAAGTATAGATATGTGTTGACATAGACATAGATATTTACCTGTATGTCCTGGAGTGGTATAACAGTTAAGCACTTGGCTGCAAGCCAAAACTTTGAGTCCACCCAGAGGTGCCTCAGAAGAAAGGTCTGGTGATCTACTTCCAAAAAATCTGCCACTGAAAACCCAGGGGAGCACAGTTCTACTCTGGCACACATGGGGCTGCCATGAGTTGGAGCTGACTAGATGTCAACGGATTTTTGTTTATGAATATAAATGGAAACGTGATGTTTTTGCTCTATAGATCATATTGATTGAAACTGGAATTAAATGAGACAAAAGTGCTCTCCAGGAAGGTCAGGGGCTGCTCAGTATCATCTCAGGATATGACCGCTACCCACATCATCTGGAACTTTTATTTTAGGTCAAGCATTGCTGATCAGAGCCTGAGGAAAAACTTAAGTGATCAAATGCCAATTTATTTTTAATAAGAATATAAATGGCAAGTAGGTTAAAGTGATCCTGTGGGCTGATCAGCTCATTACCTCCTTAAGGAAAGGCCTCCTTAAGAAGCAAGATTATATCCTGAGGGCTGCTGGGGCAGGATCCTCTGTGTGTGTGTGTGTGTGTGTGTGTGTGTGAGCTGAAAGTGGAGTAAGGGTCAATTACACGGATGACTTTGTGTCAACGCCATTGAGCTATGATGGCCTAATTCATCCTTTCCTCCAAGGGCAGAGCTGGCCACTTGACCAGGGACCACTCTGGGACACTGTCCACCCTCACTACCGCCCCACCCAACACATTATACCTCTTGCATGTTCTTTGACCAGATTCCTCATAGACTATTCCTTTCTGTACACAAAGCAGTTCCTGAATATATTTGCTTATTTGTTTTTTGGGCTCTGTTAGTTGTGACAAGTTCTTCTTCTTGTTTTCTTAGTATATATTCATCTTCAGTAGGTCTGACTTAGATTTTCTAGCCCCATCCTTTTCTGTGTTCAGCCCAAGAAACATCTCTTTTTAAGTCGACTTCTGCCTTTAATAATTTCATCTATTTGCGTTGGTTTCCTACCCCCAAGTTGAGCCCTGAGTTCTGGGGTGTCTTCTTCTTAACCCAGTGTCCTGAATTCAGTGACCCACTGCTTTGGTCATTACCTCAGAGACAACTTCAGAAACCACCATGTCACTCAGCAATCAACAATTGCTCTCTCTGGACACTGTCAGAAGAGTGAGGGGGGAAACTCCCAATTAGGGATAGACTCAGCCTCCAAGAAAGAGAACAGTGTGTGTTTCAAAGGCACCTTATATTAACAATAGTCCCTGCTGTGCAGTTGACCACTTGACTACTATCAAAAATCTTGGTGGTTCCAACCCACTCAGAGGATTCTGAGAAGGGCCTGGCAATCTACCTCAGTAATGTCACAGCCTAATAAGCCCTACGGAGTGCAGTTCTACTCTGTGACACAGGGAGACACCCTGAGTCTGTGTTGACACCATGGCAACTGGTTTGGTTTTTGTGGGGGTGGGAGTCCGGGAGATAGCACAGTGAGTAAGGAGCTCTGCTGCAGTAGTTAAAGCACTTGGCTGCTAACTAAAAGGTAGGAGGTTCGAACACACTGGCCTCTCTATGCAAGAACGATGGGGCAGTCTGTTTTTGTAAAGATTTATAGCCTTGGAAACCCTGTGAACTATTTTACTCTATCTTATATGGTCACTATGAGTCGGAATCAACTTGATGGCAGTGGATTTGATTTTTTAACACAATCAGTAGGCTGCTAACACCCTAAAGGTTGGCTCTTCAATTGATCATATTCTCAAAAGGATTGTGTAAACAAATGAAGTACCGTAGAGAGCCAAACACAATATGGTTCTCACAGTGCATATTGGGATTTCTCAGTGTGGCTTGTCCATTCAATGATAATATAAGACAAATATGATTTGATATGGACATATCTCTTTAAATGTTATTTTGAAGAGCTCATATGATGAAATAGGGACTCCGTGAGGATTTGTGATTTCCTAAGTGATTTCTTGCACCTTTTTCCTCAACTCTGCTAGATAGTCTAACAAACTGTAACTTAGGAATGAAGACCCCTTGACCCCAGTCCATCCTTGCTATTATCTCACATTTTTACTATTGTTTTTCTCTATTATAAGTAAATACAAAGTTGTAACTTACGTAAGACTGAGAAACTCAGACTTTGGGAAATGTGCCATGATCAATCTCTCGTCATTGTCTCTTTGAGGACAATGGGCAAACCCACATCCTGATAGATCAGCAAGAGAATAAATGCTCCCACTTTTTCAGTCTTCTAGGAAAGTAGATAACCTTGAGCCAGAATCAAGGTGCACTCTGGATTGGCTAAGGGAGGACTTCTCCCTTATTATAAAGGAGCTCTGGTGACACTGTGGTGAAGGCACTATGCTGATAACCAAAAGATTGGTGGTTCAAACCACCAGCTGCTCCGTGGGAGAAAGATGAGGCAGTCTGCTTCCGCAAAGGTTTACAGCCTTGGAAATCCTACGGGGACCTCTGTAAGTTGGAATCAACCCGATGGCAGTGGATTTTCTTCCTTTATGGATTGGATTGTATCCCAAAAAAATATGTGTTGTATACTTGTAGGTGTAATCATGTTTGGAAATAGAGTTTTCTTTGTCATGTTTCACTGATGAGGTCATACCAATGTAGGGTAGATCCTAAACCTAATCACTTCTAAGCAATGAAAAGAGCAGATTAAACACAGAGGGAAGCATATAAGGGGGAAGACAGACAACACGTGACAATCACCAAGGAACCAAGAAGCACCCAGGGCTACTGATAAGGAATGAACCAACATAGCCAAGAGGTTTGTTTGAACTTCTAGCCTCCAGAGCTGTGAGAAAATAAATTTCTGCTCTTCAAAGCCTCCTACTTGTGGTATTTATGTTACCGCAGTGTTAGGCAGCTTTCTGAAAGCTGCAAGGATTTGGAGCTCTGGATTTTAAGGGGTAGAGGTGGCTAGTGCTTTTGAGTGGACAGATATGTACACCTGGAGGAAAGCCAGCAGCAAGAGTTTGACTTGGTTTTCAGGTGGTTGCAGTGCAAGAAGCAGATGAATTAGCAGTACAGAGAAATGGCCAGTTTCCAGAGTAGTCAACAACTAGGGTCGTAGCTGGGAGCTCTGGTAGCATAGTGGCTAAGACACTTGCCTGCTAACCAGACGGCTGGCGGTTCAAACCCACCAGCCACTCCTCGGAAGGAAGGTTGGGCAATTCTACTTCTGTAGTGATACTGCCTCCGAAACCCAAGGAGGGGTCGCTATGAGTCGGGGTCGACTCGACGCTATGAGTCGGGGTCGACTCGACGGCACATAACAACAACAATAACAACAGGGTTGCAGCTAGACTTGCTTCAGAGTTCTGGCCCCATTAGCAGGTGATAAGAGGTTGGAGTGGAACAGCAGCTGTGATGAACTGTGTGGACAGCAGTGCCCAGCAGAGTAGAAATCTAGCAGGGTTGCCAGAAGAGACAGGTGCTCACCAAGAGAGGAGTCTGGACTGGAGGTCACAGGGAGATGCCTGACTGGGTTGGCAACCAAGACACATTTCTGGGAAATTAGGATTCCTTAAGGATTCCATAGAAACACCTGGGGATGGGGGTGGGAGTAGTGAGAAAACTTGTGAAAGACTAGATTTTCTGTTAAAAGGGGAATAATAAGGGAAGGTGGATATATGTGCTATACTTTGAGACCCAGTAATGTAGTAATGGTAGCATAGTGCCTAAGGCACTTGAATGCTAACCAGAAGGCTGGTGGTTCAAACCACCAGCCACTCCTCAGAAGGAAGGTTGGGCAATATACTTCCATAGTGATACCTCCTCGGAAACCCAAGGAGGGGTCGCTATGAGTCAGGTCCGACTGGATGGCACATAAAACAACAACAATGTAGTAATAGCCCTCCCTTCCCCCAGATGCTAAAGTGATACTTTTATTTCATCTTTAACTCTTAATTTCCTAATAGAGTAAGCAGCAGAACTAGAAATTTTCTGAAGTTTACCTCTAAAATATGAACTAGATGTTTTTTAAAGTTTACTTTTAAAATTCTGTATAACTTTATATTTTAAATGAAGGAGCCCTGGTGGTAGAGTTAAAGAGATTGGTTGCTAAACAAAAGGGTGGCAGTTCCAACCCACCAACCTCTCCATAGGAGAAAGACATGGCAATCTGCTTCTGTAAAGATTTACAGCCTTGGAAAGCCTATGGGGGAATTTCTACTCTGTCCTATAAGGACACTACGAATTGGAAGTGACTTGACAGCAGTGGGTTTATTGTTAGTATTATTTAAAATAGATGTTCAAAAGACCAAAATTTAACTCCCCAATGAATTAGACTGAGTGTTCTTAAAGTAAATGTTCTAAAGTAGAAGCATGCTTGAGTTTCCCTCTAACAGTATGACCTACAAGAAAAGGAGTCATTCTCGCCTGTCCTTTATTTGTGGTAATTTGCATGTTAATGATTGAGCAGTTGCAGACCAGTCAGTTGGATAATGAACTTGGTTTAGCAGTGTTGTGTCAGAGTAACCAATGTGGATGACAATGGAATGTTGAATATTGCTTGGAAAGAGAAATTAATTACTAACCAATCCCATTTAGTCACTTGTCTTTTGTAGGCAAAAATTACCTCTTCACATATGTAACATAAAGAATCAAATGCACATATTTAGTACTGTCTGCTAGAAGTGTCCGAGAAACATATTATGATGAAAAAAAGAAAATTGTTCTCATTTGTGAGGGTGGTTTTCCAAACAAGAAAGTGGTTTTCTGTTAAAATCTCAGTAATTTTATAACATGGTATTTCTTCACTAATAAGACCAAATCAAAAATGCCCAAGCCATTGAAATGATGGTGTTTAAATTATTTGCAAGTCAAAGCATGCCATATATGCTATACAAAGGTGAATAATTAGTATAATTAGTATACTCACTAAAGAGCACTGGTGGTGCAATAAGTAAGTGCTCAGTTGGTGGTTTGAACCTACTTGACTGCTAACCGGAAGGCTAGTGGTTCAAATCCACCAGCCACTCCTTGGAAGGAAGATGGGGCAATTTACTTCCATAGTGATACCGCCTGGGAAACCCAAGGAGGGGTCGCTATGAGTCGGGTCCAACTTGATGGCACAAAACAACAGCAACTCTATGGGAGCAAGACCTGACAATCTGCAACAGTAAAGATTGTCGTGTGCTGTCAAGTCTATTCTGACTCATAGCGACTATGTAGGGCAGAGTGGAACTGCCCCCTAGGGTTTGCAAGGCTGCCTAAGGCATTTGACTGCTAACTAAAAGGCTGACGTTCAAACCCACAAGGCACTCCTTAGAAGGAAGGTTGAGCAATCTACTTCCATAGTGATACCGCCTGGGAAACTCAACTGCAGCGAGTTTGGTTTTTTGGTTTAATCTTTTCTGAAGCTGGCTGAACCTGTGACCTTTAAGTTAACAGCCAAGTGCTTAACCACTGCACCATCAGGGCGCCTCCCTAAAAATTATAGGCAAGAAAACCATATGGGGCAGCTCTACTCTGACCTATGAGTCAAAATCTGCTGTACAGCACCTAACAACAACAGCAAATCCAATTACTGAAATCTTTTCCATGTGTGAGGCCTGAAGATTTTTTATTCTCAGCTGGCCTGACTCCATGTTTTCAGTTAAGAGGACATTTCTTTAAAACCCAGCTTCAACCTTGTGTTATAATTAACTTGTTCTCTTTCTAAGATACGGTTATCAGTTCCTGCTGTGTCCTGTGATCTAAGACAGGGCTGTCTATGTCAATAAAGGTTTCTGGGCCAGACTTTGTGACTGGCCACCAAATGCTGACAAACACTGATGGCACCTCTTAAGGATTATCTGATTGCCAGGAATTCACAAGAAACATTGCTTTCTTAATTACCCACTGTCCTATCTAACTTTTGGAAAATTGCTAATTAATCCTACATACATGCTGGTTCTCTTTTCCTTTACTAAAAGAACCCCCGATTGTAAGTGCTGAGCAGAGCGGGAGTTTTTGGAGTCACTGACTCCCATCTGTATCTCATTGGTTCACCTTCTGATTAAAATTCTCTTCTTCTTGAATTCAGCTGTGGAGTATTTGCTGCACCATTCCAGGGCCAGGCTGCAGCATTTTTTGGATTACAGGTGCACTTAGGAAAAATGAAAAATTGCACTAAGTAGACTATTTTTTTATACTCATTTCCTTCTTGCTTCCCAAGACTAAGTGATGTAGCTTTTAATATGAATCATAATTACAGCCAAAAACCAAAACCAGACTCACTGCCATCGCGTCGGATTCCACTCATAGCAACCCCTTCTTGGGTTTCCGAGGTAGCATCACTATGGAAGTAGATCACCCAATCTTGCTTCTGAGAAGTGGCTGGTGGGTTTGAACTGCCAGCCTGCCAGTTAGCAGTCAAATGCCTTAGGCACTATGCTACCAGAGCTCCTATAATTATGGCAGGATATTAAAAATAAAATATCCAACAAAGAGGAGTTAAAATCTATGGAGGTGCTTGTGTCCCCCAACACTGGGAATGTATTTGTTACCTGTTGTAGGGGAATGCAATGTTTAGATCTGTGCATCTTGTCATGGACAACACAAAGGAAAGGAGAAACACTGGGTTATGAGATCATTGCTGACTGATAAGATATACAACCACTCATTCATAAATATTAGTAGAATACTTTATATGGGCCAGGCTATGAGCTAGGTAACAGGAAAGCAAATAGATGATGAATCCCTACCCTGAAGAAGCTAGCAGCTTAGTGATATTAAAAGGAAAAAAACAAACAAACAAAAAAACCCCACAGCTCCAATACAGTGAAATACATACTAAAACAGGTGGAAAAGAAGGATCTGAAACTCTTTCATGGAAAAATTGAGGCACATGTTTCCTAAAAGAGAGGAGACAATTAATAAATTGGGGAAAGAGAAGACAACAAATCAAGTTCACTGGAAAGAGGAGTATTTTGGCAAAGGAAATATGGTATGTCTTAGTTTCCTAGTGCTGCTGTAATAAATACCACAAGTGGGTGGGTTCAAAGAACAGAAAAGTATCATCTTATAGTTTAGGAGGCTGAATGTCCAAATTCAGGGCACCAGCTTTAGAGGAAGGTTCATTGTCCTCTCTGGAGGAAAATCCTTCCCTTAGCTTATCTAGCCCCACATTTTTCTGTTTCTTGCTGATCTCCAAGTGGCATCTGTCTTATCACCATTTGTGCTTATTTGTCTCTGTGTCTAACCTTATCATTCTGCACCACAAATGGGCTTACATCCATAGGTATAGTGGTTAGGATTCCAACACAGATTTGGGGAGGACACAATTCAATCTGTAACGTGATATATGTAGAAAATGAGAAGTACCTGGGTTTTATTGGGGCATAATTATCAGGCATCAAAAGATAAAAATAGACAGGTAGATGGACTCAGATACACTGAGATTCTTCCCAAAGACAGCCCTCAAATTAATTTATGATTTTTCCTTCTTGTGTTTGCTAAATGGTGGTACAAATGGTTAATGTGATAGACTGCTAACTGAATGGCTGGAAGCTCATGTCTACCCAGAGACACCTCAGAAAATAGGCCTGTTGATCTGCTTCCAAAGAAAATCAACCATTGAGAACTATGATGTTCAACAGGGCTAGTTTGAGCTAATTTGAGTTGGGATGTTTTTATGTACAAAGAAATGAATCCTTATTAATTCACCAAAAGAGTTGAATGCTGAACTCACTAACTTTCATTCATTCCTATTTAATAATCAAGTATTTGCAGCTGTGAATTTTTCTCTAGGTATAGTTTTTGATATAGAGAGTCATTGATACATTATTTTCCAAATTGTTTGTTGCTATTGATTTGAATTTATTTTTATTTGCCACATCTCACCTTTGGCTATGGAAACTTACCATTCTTATAATAACAATAATATGAACGAATATATTAAACAACCATGTGCCTGATAATGCTCTAGGCTTTTTATAAATGTATACTCATTTAGTTCTTACAAAAACCCTATGAGAGGATTCAAAATGGGGTCTCGTCAGTAATCACCGTGCTATTTCCCTCTAGCATCTTAGTATTTGAAAAACTAGGTACAGCAGTTTGAATTAGGGATTTTGGTGCTCTGAACAGCTCACTGAATCAGAGTGCACCAAACACAGAAGAGTTGAATTAGAGGAAAGGCACAGGGAAAAAATTTAAGGAAGTTCTACCCGGCAGAGGGCAGCCAGGCAGCCGAGACAGGCCATTGGAAACTTCCCTGGGGTATTCACTGACTGGCGGACTTGGGTGGCCACCTGAGATCTCTGTGGGCCAAGGAAGAAGACACCCTATATCAGCATACCAGTGACCACACCGAAAAACGCCAGCAAACACCCCAAGGATCTACCTTCAGCACCTGATTTTATTGGTTACTTGGGTTGGCTAGGTGCAAATGGGTGCACGCAGCACCACTGAAACCCAAGCGGAGAGCTCATTGGTGCTCCAGGAGGGTGAGCTTGTTCCCCTCTCAGTGGGTCACTGAGTGGGCTTGGGTCAGCTTGGGAGGCATTGAGAGGTCTGTGCTTATTTTTGTCACTGATATCGGGACCACAATTACTAGCAGGCACTCTCCTGACTCCAGCGTAGCTGAAATTGCACGCATCTTTGACACCGCAGGTGGGCAGTATCACAGACAAACTCACAAGCCATTTGCAGTCTGGGCGGATTGGTCTGGTGCTGAGGGCAGATGGGGTGGAGAGAGAGAAATCTGTGGCTGAGTGCGGACCTGGGAATTTGCCTTGAATTGACTTTTTGGTGCCGAGGGGCTTCGGAAGCAGGGTCTTTGTGTGTGCCTGAGCCTGGTGGAAAGTGGCGACACCCTAACAACAGGAATCTTTCCTGAAATTGAGCCGTGGGCTTGTAAATAACAGTATGACGTCATCAGTACCAGCCTGCATAAAGCCCTGGAAACCGACCCTAATAACACCAAGCTTTCCTTCTTCTGCTCCCACCTTCTCCACCAGTAACTTCATTCATTCAATAAAAGAAACCATATTCAGCCAATTACCATAAAACGTCCCGGTTCAAACTCTAAACTCTCTTTATGACAAACAGAAGCACATATCCACATTCCACACAGTGATTCCACCATCACAAAGAAAACTGCAGAGCAACCCAGCATACCTGAATCAATAATAAAATAAAATACACCAGCTTCACCTTCTCAAAATATTAAACCATAAAACCAAGACAAAACAAATCAGCATGTAACCAGCAGTTAAAGACAGCCTCAAAATGTCTAGGAAACAAAGGGCAACCTCAAATCAAACAAAAAAACAGGACAAAGCATTAGAAGCAAAGCCACAAACAAAGGTCTCATTATACGTGGAGGAAGAGGAGGCAATAGAATATCTGAGAAGGAATTTAGAAGATATGTTTATAGAGCTATAAAAGAGCCTAAGGAAACCCCAAACAGAAACAAGGAGAACACAGACAGTTCCCTGGAGGAATTCAGGAAAATCATTGAGGAACAGAATATTAAGATTAATGCACAATCAGAACTCATACAAAAACAGCAGTTAGAAATGCAGAAGATGTCTATTGATATGCAAACCATGAGCACCAAAATGACAGAACTACACAACACAATAGAAACTCAAAAGAGTAGATTAGAACTGCCTGAAGAACACATATCCCAACTAGAAGACAAATCTCTGGACACTAGCCCGTATGAAAAAAATCAGAACAAAGATTTAAGAGAAATGAAGAGGGCCTAAGAATTATATGCGATGACATGAGACAAAACAATATAAGACTCATTGGAATTCCAGAATAAGAAGAGGCAAAAAAGATCACCCAGAAAATTGTGGAAGATCTGCTAACAGAAAACTTCCCCCATATCATGAAGGGAGAAAATGTATTTGTCCAAGAAGCTCATAGAACCCCACACAAGATAGATCCCAAAAGAAAAACACCAAGGCATATTATAATCAAACTCTCTAAAACCAAAGACAAAGAAAAATTTTGAGAGATGCCTGGGACAAAAGAAATATTACTTATAATAATCAAACAGGCTGAGCTCTAATTACTCAGTAAAAACCACACAGGCAAGAAGACAATGGGACGGTATATATAAAACTCTGAAGGAAAAAACTTCCAACCAGGCATACTATATCCAGCCAAATTATCCATCAAATATGAGGGCAAAATCAAAGCATTCTCAGATAAATAGAAATTAAGAGACTTTGTGAAAACCAGACCAACCCTACAAGAAATGCTTAAGGAAGTCCTACCAATAGAGAATGCACAACAGAGAACAGCAAAACCAGGATGTGGTAGTTCGGTTTGTGTGTCAACTTGGCTGGGCCTGGTTGAATGGCTGGGCAGCTGGATGTAGTATTCCCCATGATGAGACTGGTAATCAACTCCATGGTGAAATCTACTGGGAGCAGCTGAGTAGCTGCCTTAGGGAATGTGGTCTACTTCCTGTATTTAAGCAGAAGCCTTGGGAATGGTCTCTAGCCTATGGCACACGCTTGGACCCTGCATGTAGCCATGTCATTGCTCAGCAACATGCTATGCTCTGCTGACCTTGGGACTTACAATGGACTTAAGTTAATGGCCTTCCATGTGGTTTGGTAACATCGGGTCTGTGCTGTTTTACTTGTCAACTTTGGGGCCTCTCAGCCTCAGCAGCCAGCAGCTGTCTGAGTGAAGAAATGCCTCTAGCTCTGGTGGGTCAGGAGCAGGAGGCAGAGCTGGACCCCAAGGTTGAGGGGCTTTCACCCAGCCCCTAAGCCTGGCACTTGAACTTGGACTTAAAGCCTCCAAATTGTAAGAATAAACTCCTGTTTGCTAAGGCCATCCCATTTGTGGTATATTCTTGTCAGAGTGGCACTAGGTAACCAAAACACAGGATATGTGACATCAACTCTAAAACCAAATCAGAAATAGACACTCACAATAAGACCATAAAACATTCTACCTTAAAAACCAAGGAACTCAAGCAGTACACAACAACAGCAACTAACCTATCAGAGGGAATAATACTTTGGTACAGACCCTCAAATGGAGAGGAAAACACGACAATGTCTTTGCAGCACGCACTGTTCTAAAAATGTAGAGACAAGAATATACTCCAAGGTAACCACAGAGAAGAGTAACAATTCTTCTAAGAAAATCCAGAAGGAAGGAAAACATATGGGCTTAATAAACACAAAACCAACTATAAAGAAGAAAAGAGAGAAAGCATTAGCCAACAAACTGAACTCAGCCCAGAAATATACACGGACCAAGGAATCACCAACAATACGACAAAAAACCACAATAGAATGACACCAATCAACTCATACCTATCACTAATTACACTCAATGTAAATGGACTAAATGCACCTATTAAGAGAAAGAGAGTGGCAGACTGGATAAGAAAAGAAGAAGACCCATCGATATGCTGCCTACAAGAGACACACCTTAGACACAAAGATAAAAACAAATTAAGAGTTAAAGGATGGAAAAGAATATACCAAGCCAATGGAAACCAAAAAAGGGCTGGGGTAGCAATTATGATTTCTGATAAAATAGACATTAAGGTGAAAAACATCTTAAGAGACAAGGATGGGCATTATATGATGCTGAAAAGGTCAATCGACAAAGAAGATATTATAATAATAAATATTTATGCACCCAATGAAAGTGCTCCAAAATACATGAAGCAAATATTAACTGAATTAAAAGGAATGATAGACAACTCTACATTAGTAGTAGGAGACTTTAACACACCACGTTCAAGGAGAGACAGGTCAATGAGAAAAAAACTCAACAAAGATACAGAACAACTTAACTACAATCAACCA
>NW_006921719.1:182236-184237 GCF_000298275.1 Orycteropus afer afer
AAAAAAAAAATAGAGAAAATCAACAAAACAAAGAGCTATTTCTTCAAAAAGATTAATAAAATTGATAAATCATTAGCAAACCTAACAAAAGAAAAGAAGAAGACACAAATCACAAGAATTGTAAACGAAAACGGTGTCATCACAACAGAACCAACTGAAATAAAAAAGATACTGACAGAATATTATGAAAAACCGTACACCAATACATTTGAGAATCTAGAAGAGATGGAAAAGTTTCTAGAGTCACAAGATCTACCTAAATTATCCCACTCAGAAATAGAAAACTTGAACAGACCCATAACAAGGAAGAAACTGAACAGGTCATAAAAAAAAAATTCCCACAAAGAAAATCCCTGGCCCTGATGGCTTCACTGGAGAATTCTATCAAATATTCAGAGGATAGTTGAAACCTATGCTACTCAAGCTATTCCAGAACACAGAAAAAGATGGAGTACTCCCAAACTCATTTTATGAAGCAAGCATAACACTAATACCAAAACTAGGGAAAAAAAACACTAGAAAGGAAAACTACAAACCCAATATCACTCATGAAGATAGATGCAAAAATCTTTAACAAAATCCTGGAACAGAATCCAACAACATATCAAAAAATTAATACATCGAGACCAAGTGGGATTAATACCAGGTTTGCAAGGGTGGTTCAACATCAGAAAATCAATCAATGTAATCCACCACATAAACAAAACAAAGGAAAAAGACCATATGATTATATTAATTGATGCAGAAAAGGCATTTGATAAAATCCAACATCCATTCCTGTTTAAAACTCCCAGCAAAATAGAGATAGAAGGGAAATTCTATGCAAAGCCAATGGCCAACATCATTATTAATGGAGAAAGACTCAAGGTATTCATTCCCCTTATGAATGGGAACCAGACAGGGATGTCCTCTATCACCACTTCTATTTAACATTGTATTGAAAGTCCTGGCTAGAGCAATAAGGCAAGAAAGAGAAATAAAAGGCATACATATTGGCAAAGAGAAATTAAAGCTATCTCTATTTGCAGATGATAAGATCCTATACATAGGAAACCCAAGGGACTCAACAAAAAGACTACTGGAACTAATAGAGAGGTTCAGCAAAGTGGCAGGATACAAGATCAACATACAAAAATCAGTTGGATTTCTCTACGCCATCAAGGACTCCTCTGATAAAGAAATAAGGGAAATAATACCATTCACTTTAGCTACAAAAAAGATAAAATATCTAGGAATAAACCTCACCAGAGACACAAAAGACCTATACAGAGAAAACTATAAAGCACTGCTATAAGAGACAACAAGGGCACTACATAAATGGAAGAACCTGCCTTGTTCATGGATAGGTAGACTAAACACTGTGAAAGTGTCAGTACTACCTAAAGCAATCTATACATTTAACGCAATCCCGATCCAGATTTCAACAAAATTTTTTAAGGACATGGAAAAAGGAATTACTAATTTCATGTGGAAAGGAAATAGACCTCGAATAAGCAGAGCACTTCTCAAGAAGAAAAACAAAGTGAGAGGTCTCACACTCCCAGATCTTGAGAACTACTATATAGCTACAGTAGTCAAAACAGCATGGTATTGGTACAATGATAGACAGATAGACACTACTATATAGCTACAGTAGTCAAGACGGCATGGTATTGGTACAATGATAGATAGACCAATGGAATAGAATCGAAAGCTCAGACATAGACCCATCCATCTATGGACAACTGATCTTTGACAAAGGCCCAAAGCCCTTTAAATGGGGGAAGAGATAGCCTCTTTAACAAATGGTGTTGACAAAAGTGGATATCTACCTGTAGAAAAATGAAACAAGACCCATACCTCACCCCATACACAAAAACAAACTCAAGCTGGATCAAAGACTTAAATGTAAAACCCAAAACTATAAAATTCATCAAACATAAAATAGGGGCAAATCTAGGAGCCCTAATTTATGGCATAAATAGACTATCAAGTATAACCCAGAATATGCAGGAGATAGAA
>NW_006921719.1:186421-189122 GCF_000298275.1 Orycteropus afer afer
TAATTTAAAAAAAAACCCTATGAGATAAGGAGTGTTATTATCCCTATTTCACAGATGAGGAAATGGAAGCACAGAGAGTTTAACTCACAAAGCAGGTAAGTGGTGTTGCTGAGATTTTAACATGGGTTGCCTGGCTTCCATGGCCATGCCCTGTGAGCAGTGTAGAATCTAAACTGCTCTGCCATAATTCCTCTATATGGTCTCAAAACTCAGTCACTACCCTTGAGTGGAATTGGACTTATAGCAACCCCCACTGGGTTTCTGAGGCTGCAAATCTTTACAGAAATAGATCACACCATCTTCCTTCCATGGAGCAGCTGGTGGGTTTGAACCACTGGCCTTCTGGTTAGCAGCCAAATGCCTTATCCACTAATTCAGACGCCCCAGCCACCAAAAAGCCAGAAAACTCAGCAAAAGGGCCAAGGTGAGTATGTGCTGCCCCGAAACATTAACAAAGCCCAGACCTCAAGACACTGGCTTCTGTTAGGAAGGGAGTGACTCCCAAGAGCAAAATAACTCCAGGGAAGAAAATGCCTGTAGAATGATGACTCAATTATTGTCCAGAACCCATTCAATCATGGCCACCCACCTTCCCCTTGGAGCTGAAGTGATTGTGCCTCATGCTTAAGGAAGGAGGTAAGGGAGCAGTCTTAGTGTCCTACAATATGACCAAGAATAAACAACAAACCTCACATTTTTTTTTTTTTTACATTTATTCTCTTTTGTTTATTTAATCTTTCAAAAACTAGGAAAGGTTTGTTAAAGTCTCCACTTTCATTGTGATAGTTGCCAGTTTCTTCTCAAATATCTAGTAGTTTTCTTTTATATATTTTAATACTATATTGTTGTTTTTAGTTGCCAATGAGTCATCTCTGACTCATGGCAATGCTATGTAAGACAGAATGAAAGGCTGCCCAGTCCTGCACCATCCTCATGATCACAAGTATGTTCAAGTCCACTGTTGCAGCCACTGTATTTTGAGGACTGTCCAACCAAGGGGCTCATCTTCCAGCACTATATTGGACAGTATTCTGTTATGATTGATAGGATTTTCATTGATTAATTTTCAGAACTAGATTATCAGGCCTTGTTCTATCTCCATCTTAGACATGAAAGTGCTACTGAAATCCATCCACCATGAGTGACTCTGCTGGTATTTCAAACACTGGTGGCATAGTTTCCAGCATCATGGCAACATGCAAGCTACCACAGTAAGACAAATTGAAAGATGTGTGGTTTTGGTTTTGGTTGTTATTTGGTTTTTATTCCCAAAAGTTCATAGATAATACATTTTTACTCTAGATAAGTTCATATTTGTTATATCTTTCATATTTTCACCTTAGATTGTCTCTTTGTACCCATGTAGCAAGGTCAGACATTTACTCATACTGTATTCATTTGAACCAAATGAACTTTCACCTGGACAACTAACGGTATCTCTTTGGTTTAAACCACCTCTTTTGGATAGCTCAGTCTCTTTCAGGTGAACATGCAATCCTTCTGATGTCCATATCCTCCCACTCCCATGATTCTCTCTTCCAGATTGTGTCTGATGGCCATAGGAGAGGCAGGAGAGGGGAAGGGAGTATTGGATGCTTGTTCATTTCTGCTCTGAGTGGCTGGGCTGGTCATCTAGTTAGTGACCAGCAAAGTGTCATTAGGAGGTCTTGCACAGGGGGTTGAAGTCTGTGACCCTGGTTTTCAGTCTTTGTTCATTCAGCCCTGCCCACCATGGCCTCTTAGTCCTCACCCAGGCATCCATTAGGCTAGACCAAATCACTACCTCTATGTCCCCTCACCTGTGTGAATTTAAGGATCCCAACCACAACACAGAGGCTCCAGGGGACTAGGAGCACCATGTTGGGTCCAGCTATCTGGCCACCTCCCTCAATCCCTACAGAGCCACCAAGTATAGCAGTCTCCTCCTAGGCTTCCAAATAGGGAGCAGTGAAAAACTCCTCTGCTTTTAGTTTTTCTACTAACTAGTTTGATAGGCTCTCCCTGAGTCTTGGGCTCAGAAACCAGAAGTCAGGACACATGGATCAACTGCCTGTTGCCCACTCTCCATGAAGGTAAACTATGATGACCATCCCATTTCTATATCTTTTGTGCAGGGATTTACCACAGTTTTCTTTTTCTCATTGCAACACTACCAGAATAGCATTTTAAAGTCTCTAAAGTATGTATATAGCCACAAAAATAGACTCAAACATACCAATGATCATGAACATGATGCAGGACTGGGCAATGTTTCATATATAAGGTCGTATACAAGATCGCCATGAGTCATAGCCAACTGTATGGCAACTAACAACTCAAAAAGTATATAAAGCACATGTGTTGCCTCATTCAATTAATCTTCAGTATCACTCAATGCAGTAGGTAACATTATCCCCACTTTACATCTGGGGAAAATGAGATTTCTTGTTGTTGTTAGGTGCCGTCAAGTCCTCTCTGACTCATAGCGACCTTATGTGTTGTTGTTGTTGCTAAGTGCCGTCGAGTCGTTTCCGACTCATAGAGACCCCATGCACAGCAAAACGAAACACTGCCCAATCCCGCGCCAGCCCCACAATCCCTGCTATACTTGAGCCCATCATCGCAGCCACCATGTCAATCCATCTCGTTGAAGGCCTCCCCCTCTTTCGTCGACCCTCCACCATACCAAGCATGACATACTTCTCCAGGGAATGGTCCCTTC
>NW_006921719.1:207151-212789 GCF_000298275.1 Orycteropus afer afer
ACTTGTTGGCTTCTACATGCTTGTGAGCCATTTATCTAAGATAAATTCCTCTCTCTCTCTCTTTCTCTCTCTATAAATATATATATATATACTTTGCTGGTTTTTGTGTTTCTCTAGAGAACCCAATCCAACACAAGTAGGCTTCAGTTCACCAGGAGCAGGCAGCGGAGCTGAAGCACAGGGTTGAAGGGCTTTCACCCAGACCCTAGAGCCTGTCACTTTGAACTTGGACTAAAAGCCTCCAAACTGTAAGAGAATAAACTCTTGTTTCTTTAAGCCATCCCATTTGTGGTATATTCTTGTCAAAGTGCCACTAGGTAACCAGAACAATATCCTTCTCCAGAGAATGATCCCTTCTGACAACATGACCAAAGTAGGTGAGATGAAGTCTGGCCATTCTCATCTCCAAGGAACATTCTGACTGCACTTCTTCCAAGACAGATTTGTTAGTTCTTTTAGCAGTCCACCATACTCTCAGTATTCTTCGCTAGCATCACAGCTCAAAGGCATCAACTCTTTTTTTGGTTTTCCTTATTCATTGTCTAGCTCTCACATGCGTATAAAGTGATTGAAAATACATGGCTTGGGTTAGGCGCATCGTAGCCTTCAAGGAGACATTTTTGCTCTTCAGTACTTGAAAGAGGTCTTTTGCAACAGATTTGCCCAATGCAATACGTCTTCTGATGTCTTGACTGCTGCTTCCATTGGTGCTGATTGCAGAACCAAGTAATATGAAGTCTTTGACAACTTTAATCTTCTCTCCATTTATTGCGATGCTGCTTATTGGTCCAGTTGTGAGGATTTTATTTTCTTTATATTTAGGTGTAATCCATACAGTAAGACTTAGAGAGGTTTAACTAAGTTCTAGAGGTGTCATGGATTGAATTGTGCCCCCCCAAAAAAATTTGTGTCAACTTGGCTGGGCCATGATTCTCAGTGGTTTAGCAGTTTTATAATGATGTAATATGACAGATATACAATGATGCCCCACTATATTATCTGATGTGATAAGCTGATCAGGTGTAAGAGAATTAAGTTTGGAATACAGAACCCTTAGTTCCATCACAACCCTGATCCAATGAAAGGTGAGTTTCCCTGGAGTGTGGCCTGCAACACTTTTTATCTTATAAGAGATACAAGGAGAAAGAAGGGAGCAGTTGGGTGATGGGCGACACCTACTACCACTAGGAAAGATCTGGGAGCAGAGCTCATCCTTTGGACCCAGGGTCCCTGTGCTGGGATCCTCCTAGGACTAAGAGACACACAGAGAGAAAGCTTTCCCCTAGGGCCAATGTCTAAATTTAGACTTCTATCCTCCTGAACTATGAAAGTATAAATTTCTGTTTGTTAAAGCCATCCACTTGTGGTATTTTTGTTACAGGAGCTCTGGAAAACTAAGAAAAGGGTAAGTTAATGACAGAGCACTAGGCTTTCTGCCTCAAAGCCAGTGTTTTTACCTTTTTGTAGAAAGCAAAGATCTTAACACACACCCTCGACGTTTTATTAGTTTCTGATTCTGAGTGCTAAGGGAGGACCTGATGGAGGGTGTGTGTGGGGGGAGTGTGTGGGAATGATATGTATCAAGAAAGGGCCATGAGGAAGCCTTATGGGGATGGTGTAGGCAGTTGTCACCTTATAGAATTAAAGCTGAGAAGGTAGGGGTGGGGATAATAAAGCCTTCCTCTACTGTGAAGAGAAAGAAGTTAGAAAGAATGGAGGAGGAAGGGTTGAGAGAAACACGTAGGCACAGAGAAAGGAAAAAGTATGTAGTTATAAGCACATTGTTGTTGTTGTATGAATTGATTCTGACTCATAGCAACCGCATATGACAGAGTAGAACTGCCACTTAGGGATTCCGAGCCTGTAATTTTTATGGAAGCAGATTGCCAGGACTCTTTCCTGCATACCCACTGGATGGGGTGGAACTGCCAATTTTTCTGTAAGCAGACTAGTGCTTAAGCATTGCTCCACCAGGGTTCTAGTACAAACATAAAAAAAAAAACCCTACTGCCATCGAGTCATATCTGACGTACAACAGCCCTTCCTTGGGTTTCTGAGGCAGTATCACTACGGAAGTAGATTGCCCAACATAGCAGACCTATCTATCATCTAATAATGGTAGGGCATTATTTGCCCTATCAGGCATTTGACTGCTAACCAGAAAGCTGGCCGTTCAAACCCACCAGCTGCTGCCCCATGGAAGGAAGATGGGGCAATCTACTTCCGTAAAGATTTACTGCCTCAGAAACCCAATGGGGGTTGCTATGAGTAGGAATCAACTCAATAGCAGTGAGTTTGTTTGTTTTTTACGTCCACAGCAAGGTGTGCTGTCATTCCTAGTTTCTTGCTAACCAAAACAAACCAAACCCATGGCCACTGAATCGATTCTGCCTTGTAATGACCCTATAGGACAGAGTAGAACTGCCCCATAAGATTTCCAAGGCTATAAATCTTTAATCAGATTTAGCCTTGGAATAAATGGATTTATAGCCTTGATGAGGAACCAGACTGCCTCATCTTTCTCCCATGGAGCAGCTTGTAGGTTCTAACCACTGACTGACCTTTTGGTAAGAAGCCAAATCAATGCCTTAACCACTGCACCACCGGAGCTCCTTCTCTTGCTAACAGAAGGTAGAAATTCCTTGAATCATTTGGAAGCCCTTTGTCTTCAGTGTCAGGCTGAAAGGCCTGTGAAACAGAAGTAGGGTGATTGCTTTCTCCTACTAAGTTTAAAAAGATTGAGACCCTGGTATTTGTCAGCACTGTGGTTGGCAAACTGGTTATTTTTGAGAGTATTTTGTCTAGCATTATATGGTATGTATGGGTGGGCCCAGTGAGTCTGCTTTAATTTTTTTTTTAAATGCAAATCTCAACTTCAAATGCAACAGCCTCCTTTGGAATTTAAAAGCATTCTAGGTTGTTTAAAGGTTGAGTGGAATTCTTGAGCCTGTTAACTGATCACAGTCTACTAACTCTCATAATTAGCAGGAGACCACTGTGTTGTGTAAATGCCACTCAGTATTCAATAATGAATAACTGCTCCATTTCAGATTGTTTACTTAAGAAAGAAGGCTTTCACACACAGTAGATGTTTCTGTGTATTTAAACTATTTAACACCTAGAGACAAGCAAGGGAAGGCAAGGGCCCAATTGGCCCAATCTTCTATCCCTTTTCACCCCACCCCACCGCTTTCTCCCTGGCCACCAAATCTCAGCATTGTGGGCGACCCAGTTCTAAGTCCTGTCCTACTGTTGAGCTGCAATGGCCTTAGGAAAGGCACTTCTCAACCCTGAGCCTCAGTTTCCTTATCTGTAAACTGTGGGGGCTGACCTGGGTGATGTCAAAGGTCCTTTCCACCTCTGAGGTGCAGTGATTGGGGGAGGAGAGAATTGTCTCCTTGTCAAAATTCAGACATACTTATTATTTCCCAAAAACCACAGCAAGATAGACTTCAAGCAGACTATGGAAAATGTCCCAGTGTCTAGCAGCTGTTCACAAGCTACTCATCTTTTGTAGTAATGGACAAGGACAACAAGAAGGAAGCTTGCACAAGATCTGATATTAAAGATATCTGCAGAGCAACACTTAGGAAAATATGCAAAACATTACAATGAGGAAATGAAACTTGTCACCAAATATATATGTCTGTGTATTTGTGTGTGTGTGCATCACTACAATTTTATTTTTTAGGGAATTTATTAGAAATATATTTGCTGACAGACTATACCATGATGAGCCACTTGCAGTGGCTGAAAAGGTTGTTAAGCTGATATGTAAAAGCCAAGGAAAGGCAATTTCTTACATCTAAGGGATGTGAAGAGTTAGAGAATGGAAAGAAGATGAGGGTGGGGAGTGAGGCCTTGTGCTGTGTGTGTGGATTGGCCACCAGACTGTCTGTGGGAAGAAGGGCCAAGAAGGGACTCTGGGAAGCAGAAACTTAACTCTTTGATATAGAGTGAGAGTGGTGGACTTTTTCTTGCACTTACCTTAAGAAATCTTTAGTCAAGAGTATGTGGTTTATTAATTATTTGAGTGTGTTGTCTTTTGAGGTATGCAGAGAGAGGGTGAGTTTGTATTTGGCTTCATGTTGGGGAAATCAGGGTCAGTCTACAAGGGCAGCAGGGAAAACTCTCCCTTTCATTACCTCTATCTGCACCTGGCCTACCCTGATGCTAGGGTAGTTTTATTCTCCTCTTGAAATGTCTTCTCTTTCCTACCTCTCCACACCCTACTCATTTCTTCAAAGCCTTGTTTTCATTTTCTCCAATCACCCCATCCCTTCTCCACTCTCATTCATTCAGCTGGAGATGCCCATTTCAGGGCTTTAGGGTTATGTTGTAATGTGTTTCTTGAAGTGCAGATACTTTGATATCCTCTTCTCCACCCCAACACTAGACTAGAAGCCCCTGTGGCTTTCTTTCTGTTGTATGCCCAACCTCTAGCTTTGTGCATGACACACAGCTGACATTCAATGTTTGTTGGATAGATAAACAAATGAATATCATTGAGTACCTATTAGTCAGATCAATAGGGAAAATGCTTCCTGAAGAAAATGCTTATTTAAAAATACATCGCTAGTATTGTTTCTCTACCCCAAATACTCCTTGGGAAGGATTTAAGACAGTGTGTGATGTTTTCGAAAACATGTCTACATGTAGGAGCCACCTTGCCCTTCAGCTCCCACATGCCACATATTCATTTTTCCATCTAACCTTTCAGGACACTCACTATTTTGATGTTTTCCTCCCATGAGCCATGATTTTTCACACAAATCTTTGTGTCTGGTAGAAAAATAATTCCTCCAATCTCCCTGCTGCCTAAATTCACCAGGATATGCAGATCAAACCATTTCAAAAAATCTTTCAAATTATCAACTTAAAATTGTGAATAAGGTTAGGGCTGTTGTAGCAACCTCAGATAATAACCAATAGATAATCTCCATGGCAAAAAGGCATAGCCTGGGCCCAGCTGCCTCTGCCTGGAGGTGTTTACTGAGTGCAACTTGAAGCTTTGTACTGCGGTGCACTTGGAGGTGTGTGTGGGTTTGTGTGTGTGTGTGGGGGGTTGCTTAGGAATTTCTGGGCGTCCTTCCGTTAGCACTGGAATCGAGTCTATGGCCCTGGGAACCTAGCGGCGCGGCCCTAGCATTCTAAGTGGGCAGCACTGGAACGTCTTTGTTTCTAGAAGCCATCTCTAAGGACCCCGCTTCCCTCTGAATTTTAATGGACTTTTGCCCACCCCGCGCTGCTCTGGTCCCCAAGCCTGAGGACAGCGTCCCTTGGCTATGCGTCCCCGGACATCTAGGTTGTGGTGGTGGGGGCAAACTAAGACTAAGCAAGCACAGGAAAAGGTGCGCCTGAAGTTCGTCACCCCGGACAGACCCAAGCACCTGCGCAGGCTCGAGGGGGCGGACTGCTACCCTCTGCCCGCTGGGGCGCCCCCTCCAGCCAGGTGCCCAAAACTTTGGGGGTCCCGCCGCCCGCTGCCCCAAGTCTCGCGGTGCTACGGCTCGGACAGGAGAGCCGCGGGCCCAGCTTCCGAGTGGCGCGGACGGCGCGCCCCCCGTGGCGCGACAAAGGCTGAACCGGGAGGAGGAGGCCGAGGAGCAGCAGGAGGAGGAGGAGATAAAGGCGGGGC
>NW_006921719.1:212968-218788 GCF_000298275.1 Orycteropus afer afer
CCTTCCCTTGCAAGATGGCAACCCCGGCGGCGGTCAACCCTCCGGGTGAGTAGCGGCGCGGGCCCAGCTGCACGATCGCAGCCCGCAGGCCCTGCCCCAGGGCCGAAACGGGCCGGAACGAGCCGGAGAGGGCCAGGCGAGTCGGGCGTCTTTTGGCCCCAGAGCCAGGCGCACAGTCCCTGGGTCGGTGGGGGAGCGGCTGTCACTCTGCGCAGCTGCCTCAGCATCAGCACCAGCGGTAGCGTCTTCATCCCTACCGCTCCCCCACCCCGGACTCCAGGATGCTCAGGGCCAGACCCGCCGGAGGCGGGACGCCTGGCACGGCAACCGCGGCAGCCAGAAGAACTGACCCAGAATCCTCTCAAGTTCCTATAATGCCACCTTTGCCTTATTCATCCAATGCGTTTTTCTCTTCCGGTCCGGCCCTGTGGCATCTCGACTTCATTTGGTCTCAGCGGGTGGTAGGGTGCCGCGCTGACACAGGGAAAAGTTTGGAGTTAGGATTCAACAGGGTAGAACTCCCCAGATTCTTCCCTGCCCGCTTCGCCCCCAAGCGCCGGTCTTTTGCTCCCTTGGCGAATGACAACTGTGTATCGCAATCATTGGTGCGCACAGCCAGTGTTAACAACGTGGGGCATCCTCAGTCCTACCCAAGTCATATCCTCTGCCTTCTGGGGCTGAACTGTGACATCTGTGCTCATTTTGGTAGTTTTTGAAAAGGTAAAGAGTTCATAAGGAAGTGGGAATTCTATCTGTTTGGGAATTGTAGCAGGGAGAGTTCCATATATGGTAAGTGGGATTGCTTGCAAGGTGCCCGAGGGCAGGAAGGGGAAACCCAGACTGGATGGCACAAAGTTTTGGGTATTGTGCAATGACTGCTGTGGGCGTGGAAGCAGGGAGAGTCAGACAGAGGCTAATTGTCAAAGAATTCAGTAGGAGGTCATATGTTGGGGGCAGGGCTTTGAAACCATTGCTTCTGGTTCAACCCCCAGCTGAGAATTTGCATTTCCACCCCAGATATACTGAATCAGAATCTACATTTTAACAAGATGCTTAGGTGATTCTTTTGTACATATAAAAATCTTGGGGGCAAGGTGTGGCAGGATAGTCATAATGCCTAGTAAGTGTCATTAGAGAGTTAGGAGTGAAAGACCTGGTCCATCTAAGGTGGAGAGGGAAGGTTTTTTTTGAGATTTTATGTGTTAGTGGGATCTTGAACTGGAAAGTTTGAATATGTAGAGAGGCAAGGGGCTTAGGGACGTTGCAGGCTGGAGGGACAGCGTAAGTGATGGTGGACTTGCTTTAAGTATATGTAGGGGTCTGTGAGTGGTTGGGATATCAGAGGGAGCAGTGGGATTGTACATGGAGTTGTTTGAAAGTGGCAGGCTTTAGAGAACTTCGAATGACAGGACTCTCTCCTTCCATGTTCTGGGAAAGTCCTCACTGGTTTTGCACAAGGAAGTCATGTGATCATTGTTCTTCTAGAAGGTCAGTTTGTCAACCAGACGTTGTTGTTGGTATGTGCGGTTCATAGGAAGGAGCAAAACTGGAGGCAGAGAGGCCAGGTTGAAATGAGACAGGTGCTTGCTGGGAGGTCTGAGTTAGCTGCAATGGCTGGGAACAGAGAGGAAGGAAGAACCATTGGGCAGATAGAGGAGATCACACTTGGCAGCTGATTAGATTTGAGGTAAGGAGAAAAGGAGGAGGCCAAGGAGATACAAAGATGAGGTGTCTATGGAGATACAGAGGTGAAGAGCCTGAGTAACTCCAAGGAAAGAGGTTCCATAATCAGAAATAGAGAGTCTTACACCAGGACTCCTCTGTCACATCATTGAGTGGGAGCTGGGCTGGGCAGAAAGCATGACTGGGCCAGTTTGCTTGCAACTGAAGCCTGCAATTTTAACCTGCTCAGCTGCTTGAAAATCAATAACCAAAAATAAATAAATAAGTAAATAACAAATTGATAGATTTAAATGCTGTTACATTAGGAAAAGCAAAAAACTTACATTACGATATTTCCATCTAATATAGATTAAGATATTAAGATAGGGAATTGGAATGAAAACTCAGGGACAATTTACATGATTTATATACTTTTGCATCACTGTTTAGTCCATGACATTGTCTCATGAGCTAAGGAATAAATATGCAGCAGCTGCCCATCTGGTGGCGCTGAGCACATTCATGCTTGTGCCTGGACTGTAGGAGACTTGAATGGTGCAAGTGAGGGATGTTTGTAAATTCCTAACCTGCTTGGCAGACTGTGATTTCTGTATCTTTTCTCTGTTGACTGACATAACCAGGGATCTTGAGCATGGTGAGAATTTCTTAAATGCCTCAACCTATAGTTGTGAAAATTCTTTGGGGGTGATCACCTAGCCTCTTATCCATCTGTGGGACATGCTATCTTGACCCCATCTGAATCTCTGACTTCTTTGGGTGAAATGGTTTAGACACAAGGGATATGACGAAAGGTTTAACATGAAAAGAAAGATTTCAGATTCTACAGGCTATTTACAACAAAGAGAGATGTAGTACCTGAGCTCGTCAACAAGGTGCCTACCTCTCTCTTACGGGCAGGAGTCATGTGTTATTTCTTTGAACTCCTCTCTGTCTCCCATATCTCCCCAAATGTTGCTTTACAAAGAATAAGAGCTTGGTAAACACAGGCAAATGGACTCGGAGACATTAGAATTTATTTCTGCTGCCGGTGTGTGCTCAGGGTACAAAGGCCACTATAATTCCTTTTCTCGGTGATGTGTTGTGGGGCCACTTGGGGTCTAGTTTATGGCCAACGATGTTGAGGTCTTTATTGTCTCATATTAATCAGTTGAGATGAGCCAGGTTCGAACTCTAATCTTCCCCTTCTAGATCTTCTATTTGGCTTTTAGGTTAGGCTTCTAACAGCTACACTGGTGAGGAGTAGTTGCTGGAAAAAGAAGGATTTGGATCTCAGGTATTCTCATGGCTCTGCCACAGCAGTCCTGGGTCTAGTTCCCATCTCCCATGGCCTATGACATCTGCCCTTCTGGGTTATTTTCAGACCTTGCGCTGGTCACTGTTGATGTTGTAGTGGCTGATTTTCCCTCCTCCCTGGCCAAGGACATTTGTCGTCTAGACTAGAGGATTGAATCCTAGAGTCTTCTGTTACATATGTGTGAATGCACATGCATGTGTGTGTGTGTGTATAATTTGTTTCACTCCTTTTTTGGTGATATTTTAACATTTCTTATTTCTATGAAATAGTGAAGATTTGAGTTGGCTACATGCATCAAAGGGAATCTGGAGCTGAAATGGTGTAATTAAGCAGGGTTTTTTCCTGTTGTCATTGTTACATCTCAGTCTTTTGGAACTTAAACATAAGGGAATCAGGGCCATATTCAGACTAATAATCATTAGGAATTATGCATTCTCTGGATATCCTCTAAGTGAGTAATTGCTGAGGAATTAAAGGCAAAGGTACATTTTAAGCAATTTAGAATTTCCTTTTTTTTTTTTTTTTTCCCTCTGATATCAGTTATTAAACTTTATTCCAGGTTTTTGGTTGTTGATATTTTAATTTGGAATTGATCATTTCATACAGGGAGATTCTCTGGGAAAACTGACATAGATGAAGGGCCCTTTGGGTTGGTTCAGCAAACATATAGAGCACCTTTGATGTGCCAAGCACTCTTCTGGGTACAGTGGTAATGCAAAGATGAAGAAGAATGTTTCTTAACCTCAGAGAGTTCAGAGTCTAAGAAGGGAGGCACAAGTAGACTAACTTTGTAAACAAAAGACAGGATGACATGAAATTTGATTAGATGTGTATGTTTCAGGATGGGGAGGTAGCTTCTGGTATTAGGCCTTTGGAACAGAGAGATTTAAGCCTTTAGAGAATTGGGGGAGAGGGGAATCATTTGCCAGTTGCTTTCCAGTCAATTCCAACTTATGATGACCTCATGTGTGTCAGAGTGGAAATGTACTCCATAGGGTTTTCAAGGCTGTGATCTTTTGGAAGTAGGATTGCCATGTCTTTCTTACATAGTGCCTCTGGGTGGGTTTGAACTGCCAACTTTGTGGTTAGTAGTTGAGTGCTTAACCATTTATGCCACCCTTCGACTTCCATTGGGAATTTAGGAAGAGACAATTTAAGCTGGGGATGTGGACACACTTGTGAAAGCATGAGATACTTTGAGGGAATGGGAATTCCAAAGTGGTGTTCTCCTCAGTGTTGTTGGGGGCTGAGCTGGTACCCACAGATGTGGGTTGGATACAGAGCCTTTGAGAGAAATATTGGCATGGCTTGTAGCTGCCTAGCAACATTGCCTCGGGCAGAGGCAAATGCCTGATCTAGCTGAAAAGTAGAGATCCAATTTCTTAACATACTGCTTTTCACTGAATCTATCAGGCCATCAGTTGCAAGACACACATCATTATTTTGTGTCCCTCTAAGAAGAGAACGCCTGCCAGTTAAACTCTGGCGTACTATCGTTTGTCAAATGCACCTCGAGTTCAGGGATGTTTAAAGCTATATATCTTAGAATCAGTACATTCTGTACATTAAGAAAAAGTCAACTGGCACTGTGACTTTAAACTCTAAAAACTATAAAATTTGCCCTTAGGCACTGATCACCTTTTTCCAAAAACCAAACTAAACTCATTGCTGTGGAGTTGGAGCTGATTCATAGTGAGACCCCTCCTCACGTTTCTGAGGCTATATCACTATGGAAGTAGATTACCCAACTTTCCTTCCGAGAAGTGCCTTCTGGTTAGCAGTCAAATGCTTTAGGTACTACGCCACCAAGAAAGGCATGATATTTGAAAAAGAAGTTTATTTACTCCTTCAGTCAGTATTTATTAAGCAGCTACCACTCCTTGGAAGGAAGGTTGGGCAATCTACTTCCGTAGTGATACTGCTTTGGAAACCTAAGGAGGGGTCGCTATGAGTCGGGTCCGACTTGACAGCATATAACAACAGGTGCTGGATAAGGAGCTCTGGTGGCATAGTGCCTAAGGCATTTGACTGCTAACTAGAAGGTTGGGGGTTCAAACCAGAAGCCACTCCATGGAAGGAAGACTGAGCAATCTGATCTACTGGCTCGGAAACCCAAAGGGGCTTGCTATGAGTCAGAATCGATTTGATGGCAGTGAGTTTGGTTTTGGTTTGGTTATGTGCTGGATATTCAATCAGGTTGTGGAGATACAGTGGTGAACAGTGAATAAAATGTATTTCCTGTTTCTAGTCAAGCTCCTTCCCATTTGAGGGCCTTTGCTTCTGCTGTGTCTCTCTTCCTGAAATGCTAATTACTCACATGTCCCTCTTCTTCCACTCCTCCCCCTCCTCACACCTAACCACTTCCTGGTCCAACTCCTTTTTTTCCTTTGGGTCTCAGCTTGAATTCTCACTCCGTTAGAGATCTCTCCTGACCCCTCTACCGAGGGAAAATGCTCCTATAACTCATTCCACCAGGATGAGTGTCTTCTGTCTGACTGGAAACCCCTGAGGGCAGAGAATGTATCTATCAGTCAACGGTGACATCCCCAGCACCTACCACATGTACTTACAGTCGGTATCCAGGAAAGTTCTGCTGTGAATATGTGGACACCAGATACTTTTACATGTATTATACTTTGTATGTCGTTGCTTTTAAATATCTTGAAACAAAGAAAGATATACTATGTACTTATGAATCTTTGAAACAAACTAGGCCAGAGCTGTCTAATTTAGATTCTGTTTTTCATTTGTGGAAACTGATTTTGATCTGAAAATCTTATCTTGATAATCCCTACCCAAATCAATTCACCAGCCACTTCATGGAAGGAAGATGGGGTAGTCTA
>NW_006921719.1:218888-228958 GCF_000298275.1 Orycteropus afer afer
TAAAGATTTACAGCCTTGGAAACCCAATGGGGGTCGCTGTGAGTCGAAATCAACTCGATGGCAGTTTTTTTTTTTTTTTTTTTTTAAGCCAGTTCCTCTAGACTTCGTGAGAAAGGTAATCGAGTCTTGGAGACACCCAAACCAAGACAATTGGTCCTGTTATAATCCTCCACAGAGGGAGTGTAGGTTGGATTGGTAATACTCTAGAGACCCTTTGGTAGGCCTGGAATGGCCATCTCCACCAGGCTCCTTGTTAAAGTCCTATCAGAGTCATCTCAGAAGGAATCCTCCCATCTACTCTCCTCTGTTTTGTGTGGCGAACAGTTTATATGCCTTGCTTAATTACCCACAGTTACAGATGAGGCCGATTCACAACGGCTCTGGTTCAAACAGGCCTGAGGAAGGCAGCATCACCTTCAAAGGATGCATTCACTATGCTCTGATGGAATGCTGTGGACTCTAGAGTTAGAAGCTGAGGCCCTTTGCAGATAAGCTGAGACCCTGTGGCTTCCAAGACTGTAACAGTTTGACCATTTGTCAGATCTACAAAAAAGCAAAAACGCTTACAGGTAGGTAGTTCCTGCTTTTGTATGTTGTATGGAAACACTGGGCATCTCTTACTTCTTTGGTTGTGTTGTGAGAGTAGCCAAAGCAGAGCTTAGGGCTCTTCTGCTACTCTTACTGAGCTGTCAGTTTCTTTTGTCACAAAATCCACTTTTATCCCTTTGAATACACCAGTAAAGATGCGTGTTACCTTTTTAAAACTGGGAATATTTAATAGCACTAAGATAGTTCTGCTACCCATATTAACATTTTGCATATGTCCTTACAGACTTTTCTTTGTAATGTTTAATATAATATATACACACACATATATAGATAAACAAAATAGAATTATTCTGAACATATTGCTTCATTACCATTTTTCCTTCGTTAGCAGTGTGTCCTAACAGGGATGCTTATTTGAGATGCTGCACTATATTTTATTTTATGGCTGTGTCATAGTTTATTAACTCAGTCTCTTACATTAACCCATTGATGTCAAGTCGATTCCAACACATAGTGACTCTGCAGGACAGAGTAGAACTGCCCCATATGGTTTCTAATCTAAGGTTATAATATTTATTTACAGAAGCAGGCTGTTGCATCTTTCTTCTATGGAATGGCTGGTGATTTGAAATCTCTGACCTTTTGGATAGCAGCCAAGAGCTTAACTACTGACCGCCAGGGCTTATTTCTCTTATGTTAAAACGAAAACCAAACTCATTGCCTTCAAGTTGATTCTGACTCAGCGACCCTATAGGACAGAGTAGAACTGCCCTGTAGGGAATCCAAGGCAGTAATCTTTATGGAAGCAGACTGCCTGCGGAGTAGCTGAGACATTAGAACTGCCAACCTTTTGATTAACAACTGAGCACTTTCACCATTGCACCACAAGGGCTTCTCTTCTCTTATATTGTTGTTATATGCCGTCGAGTCGGCCCTGACTCATAGCGACCCCTCCTTGGGTTTCCGAGGCAGGATCACTACAGAAGTAGATTGCCCAACCTTCCTTCTGAGGAGTGGCTGGTGGGTTTGAACCGCCAGCCTTCTGGTTGGCAGTCAGGTGCCTTAGGCACTATGCTACCAGAGCTCCTTCTCTTATATTAGGCATTAATATTTAGTATATTTTCCCATTTTCAATATTGTATACATATTGTAATCAACATAGGGACATTGGTGGTTCAGTGGTCCAATTCTCACCTTCCATGCAGGAGACCTGGATTTGATACTCAGCCAGGGTACCTGATGCATAACCGCTGGTGGAGGCTTCCATGCTGCTATGATGCTGAGCAGGTTTCAGCAGAGCATCCAGACTGAGATGGATTAGATAGTAATCTCCTTCCAAAAATCAGTTCTTGAAAACCCTGTTGATCATAACAGTTGGACCCACAACTGATCATGGAGATGGTGCAGGACTGGGCAGCATTTTGTTCTATTGTGCATGGAGTTGCCATGAGTTGGGGACCAACTTGATGGTAGCCAACAACACAGAAATACGTGAATAATTCCTTAAGATAATGTCCTAGAAGTGGACTGGGAGAGTCAAATGGTATATATAATTGCATATTGCTGTCCATAAGAGTTAAACCAGTGGTTCTCAACTGGGATGATCTTGCCCCCAGAAGCCATCTGGCAGTGCCTGGAGTCCAGTCTTAGGATTTAGAGAATACAGTGCAAGGTAATTTGCTGCCCTTTCTCCCTGCACTTTGTGGCATTAGATGCATCATAGTAGTTATTATTGTTTCAAATTCAGGTTCAGGAGATTGTTATAACTGAGGATAAGTGTGTTTTGCTTTTGTGATTTGGTGATCTTTGCTTTTCTTCCACAACATTAAATAAGTAGAGAGCAACTGTAGGTGGAACCAAGCAAGCACTTTACTGTCCAGACTCCAGTGGCAAAAGGAATGACTTGGAAGTAGAACAACAGCCAGGGGAGTTAGCCTGAGCTGAACCCAAGCTTATTGGCTAGATCCTGAGAGCCAGGCTCACTGAGGGCCTTGGCAGTAGCTGAATGGGGAGGTGAGACTAACAAGAGAGGAGCATCATCTTCTGCACACAGGGCAATCCCTGTGACTCTGGCCATTTTGACCATGCAGAGCTTCTCTGGATACTTAGTGAGGCACCTTCCTGCCTGCTTGTCCCTGGTCCACTGCATTTCCCCTGTAGCAATTGAGGAAAAAGCCACTGAAATTGACAGATGACTGAAATGAGGCTAGCATAGGTTAATGGTTGCCCCTATAGGTATCAGGAGCCTCCAGGTGGTTCATAAGGTTAAGCCCTCTGCTGCTAACTGAAAGGTTAGCAGTTCAAACTCATCCAAAGGTGTCCCAAAAGAAAGCTTGATGATCTGCTTCTGAAATTCCTTGAAAATCCTGTGGAATGATTCTACTCTGCAACACATAGGGTTGCCATGAGTTGGAATCTAATTGATAGCAACTTTTAAAATATATATATATATATATATATATATGTATACACACACACACACACACACACACACACCCCTCTTGAGTCCCCTGAGACTATGGCCCCTCGTTACCCTTCATGTCTGGGACCAAACTTATTCCTGTGGCTTCCAACCAAACAATAAACATGCATATGGGGTGAACATTTACATCAGGTAGATAAACTCCTTGGAGAGATCAATCATGGGAGAACAGAAGGGCAGTGTTTGCACAGAGAAACAGCTCAGGGGGCAGGAATGCATGGGAGGGAAGGACACAGGGAAGAGGTAACTACAGGGAGGAAGTAGGAAGAGAGCTATTATACTGTGGAGGATTGTGGTCAATGTCATGAAACAAAATGTGTATGCACTGCTATATGGAGAATGGATTTGCTCTGTAAACTTTCACACAAATCACAATAAAACTTAAAAAAAAAATTTAAATATAGATAGACATCAGTACATGAGCTGAGTTGCAAACTTTGAGGCAACAAGAATCCTGAAGTTAATTTCTGTCTCAATATTTTATTTATAGCTACATAATACTGCCTCGGAAACCCAAGGATGGGTTGCTATAAGTTGGGTCTGACTCGATGGCACATAACAACACGCAGCATACCAAAAAAAAAAAAAAAAAAATCTCCTATTCTTTATCTTGATTAGAGCTCTAATGAGTCAGGAAGAAGAACATCTGAAAAACCTGGGCACAGGAGGGCCAGAGGTGTGGCCACCACAGTGTTTCCAATGGAGTTCGGAGGCAGCCCACCAGGGCACATTTGCCGTGTTGGAGACACAAGGGCACAGGGCACAGGGCACAGGGGTGTACTACACTGGGTAGAGGCTAGGAATTATGCTAAACATGCCACAATGCACAAGACAGCCCCCCTACAACACAGAATTATGCAGACTCAAATGTCAGTGGTGCTTAGGTTGAGAAATGCTGGTCAGTAGGGATAGGAGTTTTTATAGGCTTCTGGACAGTAGAAGGAGCCCTCATGGCACAATGGTTAAGTGCTTGGCTGCTAATAGAATGGGTGACAGTTTAAACCCATTCAGCTGCTCCTTGGGAGGAAGATCTGGCATCTGCTTCCATAAAGTTTACAGCCTAGGAAACCCTATAGGTCAGTTCTACCCTGTTTCATAGGCTTACTATGAGATGGAATGTACCCGATAGCTCCTAGCAACAACTACTGGGCAGTAGCAACCTGAAAAGGAAGCCAGGAGTTCCAGAGGCAGCAGGCACAGAACAGTAGGGCTGCCCAGGACACCAACTCAATATAAGAAAACACAGGGGCTCTAAAAACAAGATGATGCCTTTGAGATAATTATGATACCTGTGATGGAAGTTAATTTAAATGTGAAATAAGAGGACTGCAAGAAATTTTTTATTATTTTTAGAACAGCATTGATGTTTCTATCACATCAGCAATTTGAAATGAGGCACAGTCTGGAATCATTTGCCATAATTTGATATGCTTGATGGGTTCCAAGTTCCCAAAAGAATAAAATGAATGAATGTGATCAAGGATCACAGCTGTGTTCTCTCTTTCTGAACGCATTTCACATCAGAAAACTTCCAGTTCAGTTCAGCTAACCGTCCCTGAGCAGCCCCCACGCCCCCTACCCTTCCTGTGCAAAGCGTACTATGCTCAGTTCTGGGCGGAAAGAAAGAGACCAAGTGAAACAGGTTGGCTGCATGTGTGTTTCTGCCAGTCCCTAAAACAGATAACATTGGGACACTTCTATGCAAATGACTGAAGGCTTGATAGAGAGCAGAAAAGAATGTAGACCCTGGCACTTCCTTCCCATTAGTCAAGAAAGAATTCTCTAGGAATGGTTTAGGGATTTGCTGACCAAATCTGAGGACCTTTTCCTAAAGTCAGTGTTAGGAGCCATAGGCCTTTATTTCTGTGCCTGCTGGTATCTCTAGCCATGTGTTCTGCTGATTCTGCAAAGCTGGCACCTCTGACATGGACTCCTCCCCCTAAGTCCTCGTGGCAATGAATGGCACCATTCTCCATTCATTGGCCCAAGCCAGGCATTAATTATTTTAATTGCTTACCCACCTAATTAAACAAATATTAATTGGATGCCAACTGTGTGCACACAGTGGTGTACAAATCCAGGCGTGACTTCTGCTTTCATGGAGCTTACTGTGTGGTGGAAGAGTCGGCCATTTATTAAATAATAAACATGTACGAGGATGTCATTAAAGTAAGTGTTATGAAAGAAAGGAGTTTTTATTCCACATGCAACAGAGAGCCATTGAAGTGTGATGTGATCAGAGGTGCATTTTGAAAGGACTGCACTGGCTGCTGAGTGATGGCTGTATTGGCAGAAGATTGGATCAGGTGAAGGCTGTTTCAGCAGGGAGATGGTGGAGACCTATCGCAGGTGGCAGTGGACAGGGAGAGAAGTAGTTGGATTCTTAAGATGTTTAGGAGCTAAAACCAAGTGAACCAGGTGATGGATGGGTTGTGGGAGATGAAAGGGCAATGGACATAGTGCCATTTTGCAAAACAGAGAACACTGAATGAGTTTCGAGGTGTTTGAGGGTTTTTTTTGATTGGAAGGATCATGAGTTTGTTCTTGGACATAATTTAAGACAGCTTGAGACATCTAAAGGAACTGGGGATGTGGCAGTGGCTTCTGATTGCTTCTGTGCTAGTATGATGGTCCAGATGATGGTTTTTCTCTGTGCCAGGATAGAGTACAGAAGCTACTAATGTTCCCAGGAGTCAAGGACTTTGTCTGCTTTGTTCAGTGCTGTATCCCCCAGTCTTGAACAATGCCTGGGACATAATTGGTGCTTGATAAATATTTGGTGCTTGATAAATCACTCTGATTGAATTGATCTCCAAGTCTCCAACCTCAAGTCAATGAAAAGAGATGTGTCCGTACCACAAGTTACTTTTTAGTTTTTGGTAACCTTTTATTCTGAAGTAATTTTAGGTTTTTCTGGTTTACAGGGAAATGGCAAGAACTCCTGTATAGTTGTCATCCAGACTGCTCAATTGTTAGCATTGTACTGCATTTTCTTTATTGATTTTGCTCTCTCTTTTTTTTTTTCTGAATCATTTGAGAATAACTGGCAAACACAATACCTTTTTTTACTTCTAAATAATGCAGTGTCTGTTTCCTAAGATGACGACATTGTCCTGTATAACTATGCTTATGACCAAAATCAGAAAGTTGACATTAATATAATAGTATTATTTAATTTGGGAGCTCTGGTAGCATAGTGCCTAAGGCATTTGACTGCTAATCAGAAGGCTGGCGGTTCAAACCCACCAGACACTCCTCGGAAGGAAGATGGGGCAATCTACTTCCGTAGTGATACTGCCTCGGAAACCCAAGGAGAGGTTGCTATGAGTCGGGTGCGACTTGATGGCACATAACAACAACAACAAATTATTTAATTCAAGGAGTCCCTGGATGGCACATACCAGTAAGCACTCAGCTACTAAACTGAAGGTTGACAATTCAGATCTACCCAGAGTAAAGCCCTGGTGATTTACTTCTGAAAAGTCAGCCATTGAAAACCCTGTGGAGTATGGTTCTGTACCCTGACCCACATGGGGTCACCAAGTTAGAGTCGAATCAGTGGCAAATTAAAACCATTTTTTAGTTCACATGCTTTATTCATATTTTACCAATGGTTTTACACAGCAATATTAAAAAAACAATGTTTTTTTTGGGTTCAGGGCTCAGTCTAGGATCACCCACCCACTGACATGGAGTCGATTACGATTGATAGCGACCTTATAGGATAGAATGGAAGTGCCCCATAGAGTTTCCAAGGCTTTAAATCTTTATGGAAGCAGACTGCCTCGTTGTTCTCCTGTGGAGCGGTTGGTGGGTTGGAACTCACGACTTTTTGGTTAGCAGCTGAATGCCTTAACCACTGTGCCACCAGAGCTCCTCATGTAGGTTCACAGTTATGATTTATTCTGAAATAATTCCCCAGTCCTTTATCTTTCATGGCCTTAACATTTCTACAGAGTATATGCCAGTTTTTCTTTTTTTTTCTTTGGTAGTATGTGTGTCAGTTTGGTTTTGCCTGATGTTGCCTACCAATTACAGTGCCCTTCTTCCTTCTCCCTTTTCTCTTTCACTTCCTTCTGGAAATACCACAAAAGTGATATATCACGAGATTGCATTTTATCTATTTATTAAGGATATTCTGTTTCTATTCTTCTTCCCCTTATTTTTTTTTATATTTTACTTTATTTTGATGGTTGTCGAAAATATATATGACAGAACATACATCAATTCAACAGTTTCCACATGTATGATTCAGTGACATTGATTACATACTTCAAGTTTTGCACCCACTCTCACCCTTCTTTTCCTAATTGTTCTCCCATCATTATCATAAACTCATTGCCCCCTAAGTTTCCTATCTAACCTTTCTTGAGTTGCTGTTGTCAATTTGATCCCATATAGTTCCTTAAGGGAGTTCTGGTAGCATAGTGCCTAAGGCACTTGACTGCTAATCAGAAGGCTGGCAGTTCAAACCCACCAGCCACTCCTCGGAAGGAAGATGGGGCAATCTACTTCTGTAGTGATACTGCCTCGGAAACCCAAGGAGGGGTCGCTATGAGTTGAATAGATCTCCAAGTCTCCAACCGTCCGACTTGACGGCACATAACAACAACAACAACAACAACAACATAGTTCCTTAAAAGAGCACAATACTCAAGGCAGACAGATATTCTTTACTAATTAAGCAAAACCGTTGTTTAAGTTGGACCAATAAGCAACATCATGATAAATGGAGAAAAGATTGAAGTTATCAAGGATTTCATTTTTCTTGATCCACACTCAACACCCATCAAGAAATCAAACAATGTATTGCATTGGGCAAATCTGCTGCAGAAGACCTCTTTAAAGAAAGAACAAGGATGTCACCTTGAAGACTAAGATACACCTGACCCAAGCCATGGTATTTTCAATGGCTTCAAATGCATATGAAAGCTGGACAGTGAATAAGGAAGACTGAAGAATTGATGCATTTGAATTATGGTGTTGGCAAAGAATATTAAATATAACATGGAATGTCAGAAGAACAAACAAATCTGCCTTGGAAGAAGTACATCCAGAATGCTCCTTAGAAGTGGGGGTGGTGAGGCTTGTCTCATGTACTTTAGACATGTTACTGGAAGGGACCAGTCCCTGAAGAAGGACATCATGCTTGGTAAAGTAGAGGGTCAGCAAACAAGGGGAAGACCCTCAACAAGATGGATTGACACAGTAGCTGTGATGATGGGCTCAAGTGTGACTCAGGACCAGGCAGTGTTTCATTCTTTTGCACAGAGAGCAGCTAGAGTCTGAATTGACTCAACAGCACCCTAACAACAACATTGTTTGATTTAAAAAAGACTTTGGGGATATTTTTGGTTTATGATTTAAAGATTATTTTGGGGCAGTAGTTTCAGGGGTTCATTTAGCATCAGTGCTTCCAGAAAGATCATTATTTAAAAGTGAGTCTCCACCAAACACTCAATAAGGACCAGAATTACTGGGCAAATGAAATCTGGTGAGACCCCCAATATTATAGCCCTGGAATACATTCTGCGCCTGGAATAACACGTACCCCAGGGGTTGGCTCTCAGCCCAATAGTTAACAAGATGTACATGCACACCACTCAACCCGGGATGACGCACCCACATACTCTATGGTAAAACATCCCTTAGAGCAATAGACCATGGGACACCAGAGGACCACATGCAAATTGAGGAAATGCAGGACAAACAGGAGTGCGTAAATATGAGGGGCACAGGGGGAGGGTTACAGGGTAGGGAGGGGAGGAGACTGGGTTAGGGTTGGACAGTGAGTCTCCAGCTTCAGATGCTCCTTGTCAGGTACAGGTCCCAGGAGATTTTATTTATTTATTTTTAATCTGTAAAAATTAAATAACAACTTCATTTGACAAATAAAATGATTATAATCTAACCATGCAAGGATTATCATATCTCTAATAAAATCAGTAGGGAGTTGAAGTGTTTAATTACCAACTTTCTTGACATACAAATAGAAAAAGCTTTTCAGGTGAGTTGCTCATGTGGAATGCCTGAAACACTACAATTAACAAATGGATCTTCATTCAAATAGTAATTAGTGTGTGGTTTGTCCCATTCTTTGTTGCTGATGCATATCCAGGTTTGGATGTATATTTGTATTTATTTTAGAAAGTTAATTGGTTACTTCTAAGCTCCCCTTTTTACAAAAATTTTTGTTTTACTATGACTTCATGAATGAGAACGATTTTTTTTTTTTTTTTTTTTTAGTGACTTAAAAGTCAGATTTTTTGTTTCCTTTGCTTTGCATAATTTGCCTGGAGAAGTTTGATGAGATTTCCAAAGTTTGCTAATGAGCATTTTAGAATTTCTTCCTCCTTCCTTTCCCTCTCTTTCACTCTCTCTTTCTTTTATTACAGACAAAGGAACAAGACAGGTTGGAAATGTTTGGTTTACCCAGTAATTTGTCTTGCTGGGCAGGTATCTAAAAATCCCCACTTCTAAAAGAATAACGAAAATGTTTGTGCAACATAAGAACATAATCAATGCCACTGAAATTGTTGAGATGGCATCTATTATGTTATGTATCTATTTCACCACCACAATGATAATAATAATAAGTCCCCACTTTGTTGTACTGTGTGCATGATGAGACAGTATAGATATTGAAGGCCTCGGTTTTCCCATCTGTAAAATAAGGTCACACATTCAATAGGTACCACTTAATGTACTAGAGCTGGTTCTGTTTGCTCAGGATTCAAGGTGAATGAGACACTGGCCTTCATGGAAGGGCTTGGTGGACTGGGCAACTGCGGCTCTTGGGCTAGCTGGTTACTCTCTCTTTCCTTATATGTTAAAAAAAACCCAAACAAACCATTTGCCCTTGAGTTAATTCTGACTCGTGGCAACCCCATGTATACAGAGCAGAAGTGCTCCATAGAGTTGTTTTTTTTTTTTAATTTTATTTTGATTTGGGTGAAAATTTACAGAGTAAATTCACTTTTCATACAGCAGTTCACATATACTTTGTCTCATGTCATTGACCAAAATTTACAATGCAACA
>NW_006921719.1:234633-295027 GCF_000298275.1 Orycteropus afer afer
CGATTATCTTCTGTGTCTGTGTTAATTGGTTTCCCTTTTCTTTGTTGAAGAGGGTCTGTGCAATCCTTCTGCCTAGTCCGCCATCTTGCCGGAACTCTGCTCCATAGAGTTTTCAAGGCTATGACCTTTTGGAAGTAGAGCTGGGTTTGACTCTCCCACCTTTCAGGCAGTCAGGCGCTTAACTGTTTGCAACACCTGGGCAAGGTCTTATATGTAAAGTGGGGCAATAATAGTATTGGCTTGATTTGATTGTGGTGAAGATTGAATGGTTATATCTATTAATGTTTGAGACAGTACCTGGCACACAGTAAGCACTCTGTAAACATTGGGTTTTCTCATTATCATTGATTTTCTCAGGGCCATCATAAGAAGTGTGGAAGAAAGGGCATCTTTCCACCAGGTCAGTGAACGCTTGGGGAACAAATAACCCATGTGCTTATTGAAGAGAAGGAGTCTGCTGTGAAAAAGGAAGCTCCTATCTTCCCTTGGCACTTTGGGGTTCTTGGGCCTCATGTTGGCAGGGGCTCTTCAGCATGTACAGCGATCGTAAGCTGTCTTTGCTCTGGGCTTTCCTCCTTCCTGGTGTCATTGTGGGGAAAGCCTCCTGGTCTTGTCTCTGCTGTACCTACCTTGTACTGCCCTGGGAAGAACTGTATCTTCTGCAGCTTCCTGGCCCTGCTGGACTCTAGGCTGCTTCTTCCTGCTGTGTTATGCCTCGGCTTCTTTCTGCTCCTCCATATTTGCTAGACAGGCCATATGTTTTGAGTCCAACTGCTAATGTCAGACCAGTAATGCCCTTGTTACCCACTCTTATGCACTCCTCTCTCCTATTTTCCTCATGGAAGGTTCCAGCCCCCAAAGACTGTTCTCCTAACTGGCTTCTCCCATGCTCTTGACAGACCAGGATGGGTTCTGACCACCCACATTGATCCCCAGTTGATGGCCGAGTGCTGTGGCTGTGGCTATTGTGTCTGGCTTGCCTCGGCACCTTGGCCTTGACTCTGTAGCCAGCTTGGTGCCTGTCTCCTTCTACCTCTTCATCTGGCCCTAAGACAGTCATTTTCTACAACCCTTTGTGGATGGATTAACTCTGGTGGTGCAGTGGTTAAAACATTCAGCTGCTAACCAAAAGGTCGGTGGTTCGATCCCACTCAGAAGGAGAAAGATGAGGCAGTCTGCTTCTGTACAGATTTAGGGCTTGAGAAACCCCATGGGGTCCTATATGGTTGATATGAGTTGATGGCAGTGGGTTTGGTTTTTTTGTTTAGTAATAAGGACATAGGTCTTTTCTGATCAAGTTTATTCATTTGTCTTCACTCATTTGTTCATGAAATATCTATTAAATGTCTGCTTTCTATTAATCACAGTGCTTAGGTGCTTGGAATAGACTAGTTAGAAAAAAAAAAAAAAAGATGCAAGTCTGTGCCTTCATGCACTACAGTCTTCTAGAGGGCAGCTTCTTCATGTAAGTCTTCCACATTGAATGTTCAAGCACTGAAAACAAACCATTTTCCAGAATGCAGAATCTGTTAGGCCTTTCTACCACTAGATGGCACTTTCAAATAAACCAAAACCAAATTCACTAACTCAAAACCAAACCCCCTGCCACCAAGTGATTCCGACTCAAAGCGACCCTGGAGGACAGGGTAGAAGTGCCCCATGGGGTTTCCAAGGCTGTAAATCTTCACAGAAGCCCATTGCCACAACTTTCTCCTGTGGAGGGTAGAAGTGCCCCATGGGGTTTCCAAGGCTGTAAATCTTCACAGAAGCCCATTGCCACAACTTTCTCCTGTGGAGGGTAGAAGTGCCCCATGGGGTTTCCAAGGCTGTAAATCTTCACAGAAGCCCATTGCCACAACTTTCTCCTGTGGAGCTGCTGGTGAGTTCAAACTGCCATTAAAGTAGCCAAGTACTTTAATGACTGTGCCACTGGGGTTCCTTTTCTACCAATAGCTGGCACTTTCAAATAGGTACATTACTGGCTCTCAAGCTTAACCATGCACCTGGAAGACTTGTTAAAACATAACGTGCTTGCCCCCACCCACTCTGAGAGTTTCTGATTTAGTAGGTAGGTGTTGGAGGGAAGTGAGAGAGATTTGAATTTCTAATAAGTGTCCCAGTGATGCTGATGCTGCTGGCTCAGGGTCCACCCTTTGAAACCCACTGAGGCAGGTTCAGCACTTAGCAATTCTGCATCCACTGCCAACTAACTCACCTACTTCAGGGCTTCCATGTTCATGAACTCTTTGGATCTTCTTCATGGTTTGGTTTGATAGCCCCATTTTACAGATGAGGAAATAGAGACTTAGATGGTTGACAGTTTTACGAAAGGTTGCATAGCTGGTGAGTGGCAAAGCTGAGGCTTGGAACCCCTTATCCTGATCCTAAGTGCACTCTCTTTCCACTGTCATGCTGGCTCTCCTGGGCAGTTTTGGGAGAGAAGGGAATGAATTGGGGAGAAGTGAATTGAAATGTTAACTAGACATTCTGGGCAGTGTGAGAGGATGGAAAGAGCCTCTTTCAGACTTTGACAGGCATTGGTCTGGCTCTGTGGTTTTGAACACCCATGTTTTCTCTTGGGGCCTTGATTCCTCATCTATAAAATGAAGGGTTGATCACAAAAGCCCCTCCGATGTGGCATGTTCCTGAAGAGTCCCAGAAGAGCTAAGCTGGAAGCCACAGTCCCAGTTCTCAGGGAACTTTCATGGTATTTGGAGAGGTAGACAAATATGGTCTTCTCCCTTTGTCTCTAGATGGAAGGATGGCCTGAATAGCAGAGTGCATTTTGCCTTGGAATCCAGTGTGAGGCTCCTTACAGGCTCTCAGGATAAGAGATGACTTAAGAAGAACCTGAAGGGAGATACTGGTGAGGCTGTGTGTATAGAAGCCTGGGGACAGGTGGGGAGGCTGGCAGCAGATAACCACAGGGCACTCTCTACGTTCCCATTAGGCCCTAACTTGCACCCGTTTCTCTGAGCCTCTTTCTTGGTTCTGCCCTCTCACCCTAGAACCCATGTTCAAGATCTGTCTTTTAACTTTTTTCTATTAGATCCTATTCTTAGTTAAAATAAAAAGATCTTATGAACATATATACAAAGAAGTAGGTAGGTGGTAGGTGGATGGGTGGGAAGGTAGGTGGTGATAAACAAATGGCTCTTGTCAAGTAGACTCCCAATTCATGCTGAATTTATGTTGCTGTTGTTAGGTGCCATTGAGTCATCTCCAACTCGTAGCGACCCTGTGTGCAGCAGAACAAAACACTGCCCGGTCCTGTGCCAGCCTCATGATCCTTGCTTACCTGAGCCCATCGTTGCAGCCACTGTGTCAGTCCATCTCATGGAGGCCCTTCCCCTTTTTCCTTGAATTTGTATACAACAGAATTATTCGTTGCCAGCCCTCATGATTGGTGGTCTGTTCAAGTGCACTGTATGGCTCTTGTGCCAATCCATCCCACTGAGGACGTCCCTGACCCTTGCTGGCCCTCTGCTTCACCATTCATGATGTCCTTCCTGCTCCAGCAATTGATCCCTCCTGATGATGTGTCCAAAACAAGCAAGGAGGACAGTGTTCTGTTGTGATTCATAAGGTTTTTTTTTTTTTTTAATTAGGATTTGGGTGAAGATTTACAGAGTAAATTCACTTTTCATACAGCAGTTCACATATACTTTGTCTCATGTCATTGACCAAAATTTACAATGCAGCAGCTCCCCTCCCACTTCCTCCCCATAGTTACCTCCTCCCAGTGTCCATCCCTTCATACTCTTCTGCACCCTGAGCTATCTCCCTGTGCATAAGCAGCCCTTCCTTCTCCCAGATTCATGAGGTTTTCATTGGCTAATATTCAGAAGTAAAATACCAGGCCTTTCTCCTAGTCTGTCTTAGTCTAGAAGCTCCACTAAAACCTGTCCACTGTGGGTGAACCTGCTGGTGTTTAATACCAGTGACATGACTTCCATCATCATAGTAACACGCAACCCACCATAGTACAACAAAGTGGCAGATGGGTAGTGGATATATTTGTATATACTACCATAAAAGGGACTGACTCTACCCTCAGAGAGTCCGTGTAATGTGATGGTGAGAATGTATCTGATTTCCACTACTTGGAGAAAGTAACTTAACCCTTCTAGGCCTTTACATGTCTTTAAAATAGGAAGAAAAATAAATATTTTTTAAAAAAACAAAACCTGTTTCCTTCTAAATAATAATACCTTAGAGAGTTATTGTGAGAATTAAGTAAGAAAAACACATAAATACATAGCACGGTGCCTGGCATGTAGTAAGGATTCAGCAAACAGCAGTACCCTGTTATAAGAATGAAGAATAAATGCTCCTTTCTGGAAAGGAGTCTCCTTGGATTTTTTTTTTTTTTTTTCTCCCATTGCAGATGCTTTATTATCCAAAGAGAAGATAAAGAAAAACTCCAATTTTCTGTACTACAGTTCTAACATTGAAGTAAAATGGTCTGTTTCTGCTAAAATTGATAATTTAGTTGATCCTAGCTGTCAGCCAAGGAGCATTGGTGGTACAGTAGTTAAGTACTTAGCTGCTAACTGAAAGGTTGTTGGTTGAAACCTGCCCTGACAATTTGAAAGAAAGACCTGGCAAGTTGTTTCCATAAAGATTTAAGAAAGAAAGAAACAAACAAAAAACCCATTATAGGTGAGTTAATTCTAACTACAAAAGCAATGTGGAGTGGCTTCCTCTGACCTCCTCCAGTTTCACAAGGGGGGAGAAAGAAGTTCAAGATCAACAGCCCAACAGATTCCTGTGACGTGAAGGTCAGACATGTCTCCATCCTCCAACCTTTTTACCAATTCTGACACCAACCATTCCTTCCATAACACTCTACTTTTCTGCTGGGTTTGATCATTTGGGCAGTGGCCACACAGAACTCACAGGCAATACTCATGATTATGGGGTTTATTAGAAAATGTTGTTGTTGTTGTTATGTGCCGTCGAGTCAGACCCGACTCATAGTGACCCCTCCTTGGGTTTCCAAGGCAGTATCACTACGGAAGTAGATTGCCCCATCTTCCTTCCGAGGAGTGGCTGGTGGGTTTGAACCGCCAGCCTTCTGGTTAGCAGTCAAGTGCCTTAGGCACTATGCTACCAGAGCTCCAGGAACACTCGGAATCTAATTCTTTGATCGGGACAACTTCTTCTCAGCCATGTGCTTGTCTTTGGCCTTGGCCTCTGCCTTGCTCAGACCAGTGTTACAAAGCTCTTTTAGCTTTGCTTATAGATGCCCAGAGAGGCACCCCACTTTGCCAACAAGCCTCCTGCTCAAAGGCACTTAGCTTTCTTGCTCTGTGGACTAGTAAGCCTAACGATATGTTTCATGCCCATCTCTTGGTTCTGTGCCAATTCAGCGATCTTGGGTCCAGGTATGTGCTCTGCTCCTGGTTCTGTCTTGATGGTAGTGACACCCCCCCCCCTACCCTTTCTGCCTCTGGGATGGCTCATTTTAAACCTAGTAGAATAGCAAAACAGACTAATCCCCACATTGTTGTTGTTGTTGTTATGTGCCGTCGAGTCGGATCTGACTCATAGCGACCCCTCCTTGGGTTGCCGAGGCAGCATCACTATAGAAGTAGATTGCCCCATCTTCCTTCCGAGGAGTGGCTGGTAGATTTGAACCACCAGCCTTCTGACTAGCAGGCAAGTGCCTTAGGCACTATGCTACCAGAGCTCCTAATCCCCACATTAGGGTTCTATATATCTTATTTCCATGGTCCCATCCCCCCAAAGGTACCATATACTTTATTTACATTACTAACAAGTTGTTCAATCCCCTTGGTTGGTCACTGTTGTTGTTATTTGCCGTCGAGTCGGCCCTGACTCAGCGACCCCTCCTTGGGTTTCCGAGGCAGTCAGTATCACTACGGAAGTAGGATTGCCCAGCCTTCCTTCCGAGGAGTGACTGGTGGGTTTGAACCGCCAGCCTTCTGGTTTGCAGTCAAGTGCCTTAGGCACTATGCTACCAGAGCTCCCCTAGCACCTCACATTTGCGTAGTCCCATTCAGTCAGCTGGTCAGAGTCATAAATATCATGGCAAGAAGAGCCATTTAAGTAATTCAGTATACCACGGTGACCCTATAGGGCAGAGCAGAACTGCCCCATATGGTTTCCAAGGGTGCACATCTTTATGGAAACAGATTGCCATATCTTCCTCCCACAGAGCAGCTGGTGGGTTTCAACCTCCAACCATTTGGTTAGCAGCTGATTGCTTAACCATTGCACTTCCAGGGCTCTTACCCATAAAGATTACAGCCTAGAAAACCCTATGGGGCAGTTCTACTCTGCCACATGGAATCACTATGAGTCAGAATTGAATTGAGGGCACCTAACAGCAACAACAGCTGTCAGCTTTCATATGCAGTCATCCAGATATTTGAGCTTTACTCTTTCCAGGCTTTGATAGCAAGGATCCTTTTGAGTGGTGCCACCTTCTCTGGGTCAAGCTTGGGCATTTGATACACCATATGCTCTGCTTCTGGCAATTGATGACGGAGCTTCTCCAGTGCAGTTTTAGAATATCTTTAGATACATTTTGATAACATTCGCAATTGTACCACCAGAGTCCTGTGTCTGCCTGCTCCGATCTGGTTTGACTGAGCCTTTCACCACTCTCTCAGGAGAGTGTGACTCAGATCTGAGGGTCCATTTGAAGACACCTTGGATACTAGGCCTTCCTTTTTCTTAGTTTAATCTCTCATTTTGCTGGAATGCATAAACCAAAACCAAACACACTGCCTTGAGTCGATTCTGACTCACAGTCATCCCCCATTGGGTTTCTGAGGTGGTAAGTCTTTACAGCAGTAGATTGCCTCATCTTCCTTCCATGGAGTGGCTGGTAGGTTTGAACTGCCAGCCTTCTGGTTAGCAGTCAGATGCCCTAGGCACTCATGGAGGATAAATTTTCTGAATCCTTTGAGGTCTGGAAATGTCTTTATGTTGCCCTTACATATGCTTAATGGGTAGGGTGGTTACAGAATGCTAGGCTTCAAATCAGTTTCTCACAGAACATTGAAGTCACTTCTTTATTGTCTTAGAGCATCCAGTGATACTGTTGAAAGCTGAGTGCCATCCTGATTGCTTTCCTGTGTAGATGACTCCTCCTCCATCTGCTACATGTAGAACACATATGTGATCTTCTCTTTGTCCTTAATGTGTGTACTTCTTCATTATTATACTGGCCTCTCAGTGGACCCTTGCAACCTGATACACCACTACCGCTGCAAGTTGCCATCAAGTTGACTCTAACTGATGGTGACCCCATGTGTATCAGAGTAGAACTGCAGTCTACAGGGTTACCAGTGGCTGGTTTTTCAGGAGTAGATCACCAGGCCTTTCTTCTAAGGCATCTCTGGAGGCCTTTTGGTTAGCAGTCAGACATGCTAACCATTTGTATCACCCAGGGACTCCAGGATTGGGTAATATTTTATTCCCAAATAAATTCCTTTTCTCTATTTCTAGAAATCCTGTTATCTGGGTATGGCCTTCCTGGATTGATCTTCTATCTCCTATCTTTCTTTCATTATACTCCCCTGCCCTAGGTTTTTGATGCTTTAAGGAGATTTCGAATTTTTAGGAAATAATCCTTCCCCAGGGGTTGGTGTCAGTTTGACAACATTAGCGATTGAACTTCATTTACTGTCATTAATGGGTTGTCAGGAAGGAAGAGAGATGAAGGCATGTGTTCAGTGTACCATCCTTAAATGGAAAATAGTATCTTTTAAAAGAACAACTTAGCTTTGTCTTTTAGAAGACAAAGCTTCTCTAATGGGTAAAACAATAAAAGCTAGAGTGTGTAATTATATACTACTATTTACAACTGAGGGAGCTCTGGTAGCATAGTGGCTAAGGCACTTGACTGCTAACCAGAAGGCTGGCGGTTCAAACCCACCAGCCACTCCTCGGAAGGAAGGTTGGGCAATCCTACTTCCGTAGTGATACTGCCTCGGAAACCCAAGGAGGGGTCGCTATGAGTCAGGGCCGACTCCACGGCACATAACAACAACAGCAACCACATTTACAACTGAAAAAAATGATTAAAAGGTTTGATCATGGTATGTCAGGTCATTGCAAACACAAAGTCTTAGTCACTATGTTAAAATCAGTGAAAAGGAGATTAATGTCAAAAAGCCTCTAATAGTATGTCATGGGTAGAATTGTGTCCCCCCAAAATATGTGTTAACTTGTCTGGGCCATGATTCTCAGTGGTTCAGTAGTTATGTAATGATGTAATTTGGCAGTTTTATAATGATGTAATCATCCCCTATGATGTGATCTGATGTGATCAGCCAATCAATTGTAAGGAGATTAGGGTGGGATGTAACACCCTTAGTCAGGTCACAGCCCTGATCTAATGGAAGGGGAGGTTCCCTGGGGTATGGCCTGTATCACCTTTTATATTACAAGAGGGGAAAGGAGAGAAAAGCAAATACACAGAGAGGGATCATAGTACCACCAAGAAAGAAGAGCCTGGAGTGGATCACATCCTTTGAACCTTGGGTCCCTGTGCTGAGAACCTCCTAGACCGAAGGGAAGATTGATGCCAAGACACGTGGAGCTTTCCAAGGAATGTCAGGCCACAGATGTTGAAAGGAGATAAGGACCTTCCCCTAGAGCTGACAGAGAAAGCTTCCCCTAGATCTGGTACCCTGAATTTGGACTTCTAGCCTCCTAAACTGTGAGAGAATAAATTTCTGTTTCTAAAGTCATGTACTTGTGAAATTTCTGTAATAGCAGCACCAGATAACTGAGGTCATTTTTGAAACTTAATACATAAAACAAATTGTATAATTCATGTGAATTGTCTGATGGTAACTGGAGGCAAATCCATCATGTTGCTTTTTTTTTTTTTTTGGCCAATAAAATTAAATCCATCTTATCCATACCAGCTTGGCAGTTCGGATATGAAAAAAAGGCATGGGGTTGGCATCTTCTGACCTCCTGTAACTTCACAAGAAGGAGGAAGAATTACCATCAGCAGCCCAAGGCTATGAGGCCAAACATGCTGCCATGCTCCAAACCTTTTTACCAATTTTGACACTAACTCTCTCTCCCATGGCATTCATTAATTCTCTACTGGGTTCGATAATTTATTGCAATGGCCACACAGAACTCACAGACAATACTTAAAATTATGGGGTTTATTAGGGAAGTAAGTGGTCACAATTCATGTTCAGGAAGGCATTCAGGATACAGAACATCGATCAGGACAGTCTCCCCTCTACTATGCCCTCAGGCACGCCTGTCTGGTCCTTGGCCTTTTGGTCTGGCCTCTGCCTACTCACGCAAGTGTCACAAAGCTCTTTTAGCTCTACCAATAGGTACACCTAGGTGCACCCCACTCTACCAGCAAACCTCCTGCCCAGAGTCACTCAGCTTTTTTGTTCTTTAGGCTGGAAAGCCCACCACTCTGTCACCTGCCTCTTGTTTCCACTGTGGCCTTTTCTCAGCCGGGTGTCTCTCAGGTGGGTGTCTCTCTGCAGTTGTCTCTGCTGTCTCTTTGCCAGGGACGTCCAGTGCAAGGATCCTGTGGGTCCAAGGATTTGCTCTACTTCATCTCCAGCTCTTCTCTCTTGATTACAGTGAGATCCCGCTTTCTGCCTCTAGGAGGTCCCATTTTAAGCCTAGAAGAATGACAAAACTAACCAATCCCAACATTAGAGTTCCATACACCTTATTTGCATGGCCCCAGCCAGTAATCTGGTGGGAGTCACAAAGACCATGGCTAGAAAAGCCATATAAGTAATTCACTGCACCACAGAATACAATCTCATCATTTGTCCTGTGAAAGGTGCACCTTTTCCCTCGGTCATTTATGACGCTTTGGGCCTTATAAAGCTCAGAAAAATTGGAAATTGGCTTCTGGTTTTCCTTTAATTGTAGTTCCTAGTGAGATACTCATTAACTAGGCCCTCAGGGTCCGGCTGGCTGGCTGTTGATTTACTCAAGTGAGCTGTCAGGAAATTCTTGCACTGAAAAAAAAAAAAAAAAAAAAACTCAGGAAATCAATGGGTGGATTAAACAGCTATTAAACACAGATGGATAGAGAATTAATAAATTAGAAAGTAGAATAAAGAAATCACAGAGAATTCACTACAGATACAGACACAGAATTTGAACCTATGAAAGAGTGGCGATGAAAGAAGGAGGCTAGACTTCTTCTTCTCATGTACATAAATTAGAGTTCCAGCCACAGGTAGTAGGGAGAACAGAGAAGGGGCTAATAATTTTCTAGAACTAATGAAAGATACAGGAGCTCTGGTAGCATAGTGCCTAAGGCACTTGACTGCTAACCGGAAGGCTGGCGGTTCAAACCCACCAGCCACTCCTCGGAAGGAAGGTTGGGCAATCCTATTTCTGTAGTGATACCGCCTCTGAAACCCAAGGAGGGCTTGCTATGAGTCAGGGCCGACTTGACGGCACATAACAACAACAACAATGAAAGATACAGAGCCCTAGATTCAGAAGCTACAACAAATCCCAAGGAAGAGAAATACAAAAAAATCCAAACCTAAATAATGTGTAATGAAAATACAGAATCCCAAATACAAAGAGAAAATCTTAAAAGCAGTGAAAAATGGTGTGGGGTGGTATCTGACCTCCTCCAACTTCACAAGCAGGGAGAAGAATCAAGATCAACAGACCAAGGCCGATTCCTACGGGGCAGAAGTCAGATATGCCTTTACACTCCAACCTTTCTACCAATTCTGACATCAGCCATCCCTCCCATGGCATTCTCTCCTTCTTCGCCAGGTCTGATAATCCATCTCAATGGCCACACGCAACTCAGAGACAATACTTACAATTATGGGGTTTATTAGGGAAGTAACAGGTTGCAATTCAAGATCAGGAATGCACAGGATACAGTTCTTCCATCAGGGCAGCCTCCCTTCAGCTGTGCCTGAAGGCAAGTTTCTCTCTCTGGCCCTTGGCCCCTTAGCTTGGCCTCTGCACTTCTTGGGCAAGTGTTACAAAGCTCTTTTAGCTCTGCCAATAATGTCTAGAGGCACCCAATCTGCCAGTAAGCCCGCACCCAAAGGTACTCAGCTTTCTCAATTTGAAGGTCAGCGAACCTGGCTCTGTGGATAAATGCCCAGGGGCACCCCACTCCAGCAGTAAGCCCACTGCCTGAAGGCACTCAGCTTTCTAGCTCCGTGGGCCAGGAAGCCCACCACTCTGTCTTGTGCCAGTCTTTTGGTTCTGCTGCCTCTGTTGCCACTGTTTCTCTGCCACTGCTTCTTTCTGTCTCTGATGTCACAGCTCTCTGTCTTCTGGATCAAGGAGATTAAGCTCAGGGATCTTGGATCCAAAGAATATGCTTCATTCCTTGCTCTTGTTTCTTGATTGTAGTGAGATCCTTCCCTTTCTGTCTCTTTGATGGCTCATTTTAAGCCTAGTGAGATGGCAAAAGTGACCAATCCCCATGTCAGGGTTCCATATACCTTATTTGCATAGTCCCACCCCCCACAAGACTACAAGTCTTCAGTGTGGATTTCATCTCAACATAAAGAAATCAAAAATCCTCTCAACTGGACCAGTAAACAACATCACATAAATAGAGAAAAGATTAAAGTTGGCAGATATTTCATTTTACTTGATGCACAGTTAACACCCATGGAAGCTATAGTCATGAAATCAGATGTCAGATTACACTGGACAAATCTGCTGCAAAACCTTTTTAAAGTGTTAAGGAGCAAAGATGTCACTTTGAAGACTAAGGTGCACCTAACCCAAGTGCTGGTATTTTCATACACATGTGAGAGCTGGACAATGAATAAAAAATACTAAAGCCTTGATGCCTTTGAATTGTGTTGGCGAAGAATACTGAAAATACCATGGACTGCCAGAAGAACAAACTAATTCTCCTTAAAAGTGAGAATGGCCAAACTTCGTCTCACCTACTTTGGTTACGTCAGAAGGGACCAGTCCCTGGAGAAGGATATCCTGCTTGGTAAAGTAGAGGTTCAACAGAAAAAGGGAAGACCCTCAACAAGATGGATTGACACAGTGGCCGCACCAGTGGGTTCAAACAGCAGGGTTTGTGAGGATGGTGCAGGACTAAGCATTGTTTTGTTCTGTTGTATATAGGGTTACTATGAGTCAGAGGTGACAATAACAACCCCCACAAAGGTGCCATGCAACTTATTTACATTATTAACAATCCTTTTGGTGGGCCACAATCACCTCACATTTGTGTAGTCCCACCCAGACATCTGGTGGGAGTCACGAGAACCAGGCCATACTAAGCAATTCACTGCATCACAGGCCATCCCCTGGTTCTTTTAGCCATTGGGCTTTTCATACTTGAAAGATTAACTTCCCCCTCTCAGTCATTTTAAGTGTAAGAACACCCACGAAAGCATGTAAGCCAGCTACTTCATGCCTTTATCTCCCTCTGTTTTAGATAGCCAATTTCTAAATTGCCTGCTATCAAATCAGTACCAAGGAGACAAGCATGTTCTTTGATCTGAAGAATATTCCATTCCAGTTGGAACTTTGAGCATCTGCATCCATAAGCAAAGTCCAGTCCAGAACAAGCCATCACATTCTGGCAATTTACACCAGCTCTTGGTGTCAAACCATTTCTCTTCATTTGGTTGTGTTCTGGTCAGATCATCTGTAGCCATTTGAGCTAGATTAGTGAGTATGAGTGTAAGCTTTGGTGTTCACACAACTCCTTGCATGTCAGACCATCCAACCCCTTCCCTTTCTCATTCCTGGTCTCCTTGGTCTAGGTCAGTGGGCATACTACCCATCTCTTCATTGCTGCACATCTCCCATTTGCACTTATCAGGTGGAGTCAGGCGGTCACAATAAGGGAGGATACCAGGCTGTCTACTCACTGGCTTCCTTTTAACTTCCAGTCCTGGAAGGGGTTCTTTTGATGGGCGCCCAAAGACAAACCATTTGCTCAAAGTTCAACAGCAAAACAGTCATTTTAATTTTTTTGCAGGACTTTCCTTCAAAAGCAAATTTTCTATTCTCTCATCAGTTCTGGATGGCTCTGCATGTCTTTCAGATACAAATTTCATGACTCTGAAGATTCTGGGTAGGGCTCAGGTTTTCATCCTAAGCCCCACTACTCTATGCACAGGGTTACTGCATTCAAACCAACCTGTTTCTTTCAGGCAAATCCTAGTTCCTCTTTTAGCATATGCAATCATGTATTGGTTGAAGGTGGAGTTACATGCTCTCTGTAATCTCTCATACCCAATATTCATTTCTATCATACAACTAGCTAGGACAAATGTTCATTATCCATAGTACATTTAGATAAACACATAACCCTTTTAAGAATATTCCAGTTTCATCTTCTCTTCTCTACACCTTGACTATTTTTCCATTCACATGGGTATGGCCTTGGGCCTCAGGCTGAGTGGAATCAGTAGACCCTGACCTCCTATCAGTCATTTTCTTTAATCAGCCTGGCTCTTGCCCTTCCCATCTCCCCCAACCCCTCAGCTGCAGCATAACATCTCTTAAATTCCTTTCAGCCATTATAGGTAACCAAAGTAAGCATCTGAGAATCAAAAATTTCACTTCCCAGGCCCTTTTCTTCTCTCTCTTACAAAGTCCCATGCTTCCATGAGCATTTGCAATGAATCCCACTCTGACACCAATTGCTCAAATAATTTCTTTTAGATGGATCAGCCCAAGGCTATCTCTGGCTGCCTATACAAAAATTCCTTGCCAGTTTCAAGGCATGGAACTCTCATCAGGGCCATAAGCCGATCAATCCATTCTTGGTAGGCCACAGACACTTTATTTGCATAGGAGGTTACAGACACTTGCAGAGTCTATTGACCAATTCCTGCAAAGTGCATACCAATCACAGGGGAGGCTGTAGTCCAGGCCCAGATTGAAAAGTATCAAAGTTGTTTACAATTTATCTAAGAAATGTCAAGCAACATGGCCAAAAGTAACAAACCCTCTGGGGTAGAAAACTAGGGCAAAAGTTTTGCCTCAGGGTTTAGAGGGAAAATCTCTCAGCTATTTTTCCAAAGTTGTTGTTGTTGATACGTGCTGTCAAGTCAGACCCGACTTTCCAAAGAGCCATGGCAAAAGACCACATAAAGGAACTCATCTCACCACAGTGTGTGTGTATGTGTGTGTGTTGTATACATGTGAATATATGTGTGTCTATGTGTGTGTGTGTAAAATGATAAAAGGAAGATTAACACCCCAGAAGGAACATTTTGAAACTAGACTTACGTAATTCGGAAAATAAAATATGTTGTTGTTTTTAGTTGCCTTCAGTAAGCGCCAACTCATGGTGACTTTCTGTATAACAGAACAAAATTTTTGCAGTCCTGCGCCGTCTCCATGATCCTTGGTGTGCTTGAGTCTGTTGCTGTGGCCATCGTGTAGGGCCTTCCAGCCTAGGAGGCTCATCTTCACTGTATCGGACAATATTCTGTTGTGATCCATGAGGTTTCATTGGCTAATTTTCAGAAGTAGATTGCCAGGCCGTCTTTCTTCCTAGTCTTTCTTACTCTGGAAGCTCCACTGAAAGCTGTCCACCGTAGGTGATCTTGGTGCTATTTGAAATACCAGCAGCATAGCTTCTAGCAACATACAAGTCACCAATAGGACAAATTGACAGATGGGGGTGATGGAAATAAAACATAATCATATGAAAATGAAAACATGTTTAGATTCATTAATAACTAAGTGACATAAAAGTTGAAACAAGATTCACTTTTTTTGTTTGTAAGTCTGGCAAAAATTGAAAAGCATTATAATATCTTGAGTTGGCCAGGAAGTTTGTTTCTTTCTGATGGTAGTAAATTTATAAACTCTTTGATTCAGTAGTTCTAGTATACTAATAAACATTAAGAAAATAATCAGAGTGAGAAAAAATGTCCTACAGAAATTATTTTTTTCATAATATTGTTTATAAAAATGGAAATAATCTAAATGTCCAGTAATGACAAATAATGTTTACATTGCTTGTATATATATTTTAGTGGCCTACGTTTCAATGATAATGTAGTTCTATTTTCATTGACAAGGAGAAGCTTCAAGATTTATTAACTGGAAAAGTAAATTATATAATATGATCTCATTTATATTAAATGTAAGAAGCCCAGGTGGACAGTGATTAAGTACTTGGCTGCTAACCAAAAGGTCAGCAGTTCAAACCCACCAGCCGCACTCTGCAGGAGGAAGTTGTGGGAGTCTGCTCCTGTGAAAATTTATAGCCTTGGAAAAGCCTATGCAGCAATTCTACTCTGTCATATAGAGTCATTGTGAGTTGGAATTGACTTGATAGCACACAACACATATATAACATACATATTAAATATACCTATATGTATTTATATTTATATGTGTACTGAAAAGTGTCTGTATTCATAGATGCCAAAAAGTTAGAATTATCCCTTTTCATGTAATTTTACTTTCTAGCCTTTTTGGTCTTATAATTTATAATGTTATATATTAAAGGTGAGATGGACTGTAGAGTCGCCGAGCACTCTGAGACAGAATGAAGCTTTGAGGCCTTTATTTCCAGGGTTGAGAGGTGGCTCATGCCAGAAAGGACTCTCGACCCAGAAAACCAGCTTCACAGGGTTTATAAAGACAAAACCCACAAGTGAGTGGGGTGTAATATTGAGTGTCTCTTTTCTGTCCTTTGCAAGCAATCTTTTACAGAAGCAGAAAGCAACATTAAACCTAATCTAGCAACTACCACCTGCAGAGAAACTCCTTGGCATTGTGGTTAGGCCTCATCCACTCTGGGAGCTTCAACTAGGACTCGGCCTTTGCAAGCAAACTTTTACAGAAGCTGAAAAAGCATTATACTTGCTCTAACAAGTCACACCTATAGGCGGCACTTTGCATTGTGGTCTGTCTCTGTGGTTGGCATAGGGGCTTAACTAGGTCTCCATGTTCTGCCAGAATGGATGGGGTGGTCTAGGCCTGCAGCCTTTCAGTGGAAACAGGATGTGGTGGTCTAGACCTGTAGTTTAAGAAAAAAATCTTTATGGGGGTATCAGCATGTCAAGATGGAGTCACTTAAGCTGTCTGGCTTATCATATTCCCTCCTCTTCTTATGTGAGTTCAAATCTTTGACTCATCATCCAGAAGACTGGAGTAATATTGAGATCTGAGGACTAGGAGTTTAACTGCAGAGAGGCGGTCCTTTCCAGGCAGGTGTGAGTCCCTTCCTCTGGAATCACTTGACCAGGACTTGATCACCAGGCTGGAAGTCATGAGTGGGGGTGGAGCTGGGCAGAGGCAGGAGTTCGCGTACGACCTGGTGGACTTGTCCCTGCACCTGTTGGAGGGACTGAAGATACTTTAGCAGAGACTGATTAGTCACTTCAGCTAGAGCTTCATCATTTAACCTTGGAAGGAGGGGCAGAGGCCAACCAAACATTATCTCAAAAGGGGTGAACCCTGCCCGGTAGGGGGTGCAGCGAGCCCTCAGCAGAGCCAAAGGCAATACTGTAGACCAATTTTCACCAGTTTCCAAAATTAATGTAGAAAGGGAGGACTTAAGGATCTGGATCATCCACTCTACCTGTCTGGAACTCTGAGGCTGATAGGCACAGTGTGGTTTCCATGTTAAACCTAGGGGCCCTACTAACCTATTGGGTAACTGTAGAAACAAATGCTGGCCCATTATCAGACCCTATACTCACAGGAAGGCCATACCTGGGAACTATTTCTTGGAGAAACTTCTTAGCAGTTACCTGTGCTGTCTGTCTCCTGTCTGGTTGGGAAGGCTTCCACCCACCCTGAGAAGGTATCAACAAACATCAAAAGGTATTTTTATCCTGTGGCTGGAGCCTTGACTTCAGTAAAGTCTACTTCCCAATGTTCCCTGGGACTCAACCCTCCCTGTCTGATGCGGGGAAGGTTGGCCTTTCCCTGTTTTGCATTTACCATAATGCACTCTGGGCACCTGGAGACAACAGAATAGACCTGGAACTGAAGGTTGGCTAAGTAACTCAGTTAACTTTGATTCTCCTAAATGGGTTACTGAGTGAAGTTGTCTTATCAATGTTTGGGCCAGGGCCTCGGGTAGCAAGAGGTGCTGGTCCGGCAGAGTCCACCAGCTATTTTTTCCCTTTTTGTCCCGTTCCTGCCTTGTTAGGGTCTCCTCTTTGTTGGTGTAGGCAGGCTCTGGTGACAGGACGGGGGGTTGTACGACACATTGGTCAGAATGGTCAGGGCTCTAGGGGTAGCCTGGCTGCCTCTCGTGCCGCCTGCTCAGCCAGTTGACTTCTTCTGGCCTTGGGGGAGTCAGGCCTCTGGTGTCCTCTGCAATGTATGATTGCCAGTTTTTCAGGTATCCAGATGGCCTCTAAGAGGGCCAAGATTTCTTCTTACCTTTTCCCCATCTGAGGGCTTGGGTCAGGGCAATCAACTTGGTCTTTTGAGCTGAGGTCCTGGTTGGTAATGCTTGGGCCCATATAACCTGGGTGTAGGTGGTTACTGCTGCTCTAGTTCTGCAGACCCCTTGCTCCATGAAACCGCTACCATCAGTGAACAGCATTTCATCTGCTTCCACTAGAGGCACATCCTGAAGATCTGAACGACCTGCTTGGGTGGCATCCAATACATCCTGGCAGTCATAGAGGGGTCCCTCTGGGTCATCATCAGGCAGCAGTGAAACTGGGTTGATAACTTTGCTAGCAGAAAAGGTCAGGTGAGGCTGATCTAAGAGGAGGCTCTGATACTGGGTTATATGGGCATTTGACATCCATTTGTTGAGGGTGCCTCACAGTAGACTCTCTACAGCATGGGGGGCGGGCAGTGATGGACAAGTCCTGCTCCAGTGTAAGCTTATCACCTTCTTTGACTAAGATAGCTGTGGCTGCCATGGCCCATAGGCAAGTGGGCCAGCTAGAGGCAACTGAGTCCAACCTCTTGGAAGGATAGGCCACCAGGCATCTCCATGGGCCCAAGCTTTGGGTCATCACACCCTTTGCCACCCCTTTTGTCTCATGTGCAAACAGCTGAAAAGGTTTGGTAATATCTGGGAGGGCCAAAGCAGGCACAGAGACAAGGGCCTCCTTTAAAGCCCTGAATGCTTGTTCCTCAGCCTCAGTACAGACTAGTGGTAGACCCCCGCCCCCAGCAGCAGCATACAGCGGCTTAGCAATTTCCACAAACCCAGAGATCCACACGACAGTACTCTGCTGCTTCCAGAAACTCCCACACTTGTTTTTTAGAGGTGGGCATGGGAATCTGTAGTATGGCTTTCTTTCTATCAGAAGTGAGGCTTCTCTTACCTTTGCTGACCTCATACCCAAGGTACTATACTCAAAAGCTGCATAGCTGAGCTTTCTTGGCTGAGACCTGGCATCCTAAGTGCTGCAGGAGGAGTAGGCGGTCCTTGGTGTCTTCCACGCAGCTCTGGGGAGTCTCGGCAGCCAACAAGAGGTCATCGACATATTGAAGCACGGACAGGTCAGGATGCTCCACTCAGAAGGGTAGAAGGTCCTGTTGGAGAACCTCTCCAAAGAGGGTGGGTGAAGTTTTTTAAACCCTTGGTGCAATTGTGTCCACGTGAGTTGGCTAGTTTCTGCAGAATGGACATCTGTCCACTCAAAAGCAAAGATCTGTTGACTCACTGGGGCCAAAGGAATGTTAAAGAAGGCATCCTTTAAGTCCAGCACTGTATAGTTCTGGTGGCATGGGGGCAGGAGGCTGAGCAGAGTATAGGGGTTAGGAACAGTGGGGTGAATGGTTTCAACCTCTTATTTACCTCTCTCAAATCCTGCACAGGTCAGTAGTCTGAGGTTCCAGGCTTCTGAACTGGGAGACTTGGAGTATTCCAGGCAGACTGGCATGGGATCAAGATCCCCTCTTCCAACAGTCTCTGTATGTGTGGACTGATCCCCAGCTGTGCCTTTTGGCTCACAGTATTGTTTTACTTGTACTGGGGTGGCAGTAGCAAGCAGACTTACCACTACTGATGGCTGATGTGCAGTGAGTCCTGGTGGATTGTTTTCAGCCCACACTCCCGGAATCTCCCTTTGTAGTTCTTGCAGCAGTTCAGATGAGGGGTGACTCTCTGAAGCAGAGGTCAGAAGCATATATTCCTCGGAAAGGGGTGTGGTTACTGTCAATTGATAGGTAGGAGGCACAGAAAGCCGGTTCTAGTGCGGGAGAAGAAGATAGAAGCCTTAAGTTTTTGAAGCAAGTCTCGGACCAGCAAGGGAAATGGGCAGTCTGGGATCCCCACAAATGAGTGAATGACCTGGCTATTCCTCAAATTAAGTATTCTTTCAGTTGTCCATGGGAATGACTCTATGTTTCCCGTGGCCCCTTGTATAGAGGTCATCTTCCCAGACAGCGGCCCATCTGTAGATTTGAGGACATCTCCATTCCAGTGTCCACTAGGAATCTTATAGGGTGGCCCCGCACAGTTGCAGTGACCATGGGATCTCGAGAGCCAAGGGAGAAAGAGCCCTGGCCCCGTGAGTCCTTATCCTGAGCCGCCACATTTAAGACTTTTTCCTTAGGTTCCCGTCTTCTGACTGGACACTGGTTTTTCCAATGTCCCATCTCCTTACAGTACGCGCCTTGATTCTTCTGCAGCCTAGGACGACCTGTTTGCTTACCCTCCCTATCCGGATATCACCCTCTTTCCTTTCCTTCTTTTCCTTCTCCCTTCAGGGCAACAGCCAAAAATCTTAGCCTGTCGTCTGGTTATCTTTTCAGCTTCCAGACCACTCTTCAAATACCTTCTGTGCTATTTCTAAGAGCTGGGAGATATTCATGCCTGCAAACTCCTCTAACTTTTGTAACTTCTTGCGAATGTCTGGCGCTGCCTGACCCACAAACACCAAATTAATGGCCCTGGAATTTTCAGGGGCCATTGGATGGAATGGTGTGAAAATCCAAAAGGCCTCCTGGAGGCGCTCTAGGAATGCCCCCGGAGCCTCTTTGGGCCCTTGGATCACCTCTGTCATCTTAGACAGATTAATCGGTTTCCGGGCAGCCATTCTGATCCCAGAAAGGAGAGCCTGGTGAAAATCTGTCAGTGACTTAGCACCCCCCTCAGTGTTAGGATTCCAATTGGGTTGCTCCAAGGGGAAAACCTCGTTTATCCTGGGGGCATTCTCAGCTTCAGATTGACCTGGGGTACAGATTTCTGGGCATTTGCCTTAATACGTTCTTTGTCCTCACTGGTGAAGAGTGTAAATAGAAACTGCTGGCAGTCCTGGCAGTCCTTCTGGGTGGATCTGTGAGTCTGAAGGATAGACTCTACCAGGGACATGAGTGCCTGGGTCTTCTCAGAAAATGGGGGATTTTGAGTCTTCCAATTGTACAGATCAGAGGTTGAAAAAGGAACATAGACCAGGAAGGGCTGGGCCTTGGGATCAGCTCTGGCAGGTGGTAGTGCCTGTCGTAGGGACAAAACCAGGGCAGGTGCTGGCAGATTTCTGGACCTCAGACGGGAGCTTGGGGGTGACCCTGGGGAAGTCGGGGCCGAGGGCCTTTCTGACAGGATTCAGGAGAGCAAGGATTGCGAGGTCTCGAAGAGACCTGGGCCCTGGAACCACAGTCCAAGTCAGCTGCTCAAGGAAAGAGGGAGGAGGGGACTCCAGGTGAGACTGATAAGAGTCCCAAGCTTCCTGAAGAGGTAGAGAAGAGTTTAGGATGGAACAGGCGTGGAGCTGAGATAGAGGTCCTCGTGCATAGTCCTCACGGTAATAATGGGAAGGAAGGAGGACTACTTCAAGTGAGGCAAGAAAGCAGTTAGGTCTAGTGGTCACTAGGTAGTAGGCTGAGCTTAGAGGAGAGGAGACAGTTGGTAGAAAAGACAGACACTGGGTCTCCTGACACAAAGGACAAGTTGCCGGGGAAAATCCGCACCTTAGAATGAAATGAACAGTGTCTGGGCTCAGAAACTTCTCTGAGAGGTGAGTAAAGAAATATGGCTCAAGACACTGAGTTCAAAAAGGACGTCCGGACATATAGAGAGAGTGAAACCAGGATAAAACTCTTACAAACACCAAAACAGGAATTTCCTTGGTCACTGTTGTAGCCCCTGGGAGGATGATTCTTAGAGGAGTCCTCGTCAGGACTTTTACCCGAACCTCCAACTGACCAGAAACCAGAGACAAACAGATACCAGAACAGGATTAGAGACTGGAGACAAACAGATACCAGAACAGGATTAGAGACTGGAGACAAACAGATACCAGAACAGGGCCAGAAACCAGACAAACAGATACCAGAACAGGTTTAGAGACCAGAGACAAACAGATACCAGAACAGGACCAGAAACCAGAAAGATACCAGAACAGGAATCTCCTCTGCCACCATCGTGGCCCCTGGGAGTATGATTCTTGGAGGAGTCCTGTCAGGACTTTTATCAAACCTCCAACTGACCAGAAACCAGAGACAAACAGATAATAAAACAGGTATCTCCTTGGAGACAGACAGACACTTACCTCCTAGGAGTATTCTGAGGACTCTGAGAAATTTGGCAAGAGAATGTCAGCAGTCAATGCAGAGCTCTCCAGACCTGAGGACAGGACTATGGGGCCCTGGAACATCTCAGGGGGCGTCTCCCCTATAGTCTCTCACCAGTCCAGGGAGACCTGCAGTGAAGCCACTCCTTGGGCTGGTGATGATCTTGCTGGGGCCTCCAAAATATGTTATATATTAAAGGCAAGATGGACTATATGGAGTCGCCAAGCACTCTGAGACCAAATCAGGCTTTGAGTCCTTTATTTCTGGGGTCAAGAGGTGGCTCATGGCAGAAAGGACTCTCGACCCAGAAGACGAGCTTCACAGGGTTTATAAAGACAAAACCCACAAGCGGGCGGGGTATAACGTTGAGTGTCTCTTTTCTATCCTTTGGAAGCAAACTTTTACAGAAGCAGAAAGCAACATTAAACCTAATCTAGCAACTACCACCTGCAGAGAAACTCCTTGGCATGTGGTTAGGCCTCATCCACTCTGGGAGCTTCAACTAGGACTCAGCCTTTGCAAGCAGACTTTTACAGAAGCTGAAAAAGTATTATACTTGCTTTAGCAAGTCACACCTATAGGCAACACTAAGCATTGTGGTCTGTCTCTGTGGTTGGCATAGGGGCTTAACTAGGTCTCCATGTTCTGCCAGAATGGATGGGGTGGTCTAGGCCTGCAGCCTTTCAGTTGAAACAGGATGGGGTGGTCTAGACCTGTAGCTTAGGGGGAAAAAGAAAATTTTATGGGGGTATCAGCGTGTCAAGATGGAGTCACTTAAGCTATCTGGTCATCAAATAATAGAATAAAGAATTTAGAAAAGAGAGTATGTTCCTAACTTATATATTGTATTCTGTATTATGTAATTAAAAGCATTAGCTTTTAAATCAAATGTGCTTTAGATTGAGTTTCAGCTGTCACTTACTTAGCTGTGTGACTTCAGGCAGATTATTTAACCTCTCATCTTAAATTTCCTTATTGATAAAGTGAGAATAGTAGTAACAAAGAAAAACCTAAACTGGTTGCCTTCAAGTCAATTCCAATTCGTGACAACCCTATGTGTGTCAGGGTAGAACTGTGCTCCGTAAGGTTTTCAGTGGCTGTGATCTTTTGGAAGTAGATTGCCAGACATTTTTTCCAAGGCACCTTTGAGTGGACTTGAACCACTAGCCCTTTTGGCTGGTAGATGAGTGCTTATTAACTCTTTGCATCACCCAGGTGGTTGGAAATAATAATGGTACCTAATTTATAGAGTCCCCCAAAAAACATTGCCTTCAAATAGATTCTGACTCATAGTGACCCTGTAGGACAGAGTAGAACTGCTGCATATGGTTTCCAAGGCTGTAAATTTTCATAGAAGCACAGGAATTCCTAACACTAGGAATATGTTTCTATCAAAGAATGTCTTTTTTAATGTAGAGATAAGTGCTTTTTTTTTTTCTGTTGAAGTTATTGATAGATTTCCTAATGTTGAATTGTCTGTACATTCCTATAATAAAAGGTACATGCAAACACTCCATTGTTCTTTTGATACTATTATTAAAAGATATGCTGAGTTTAATTTGCTAATATTTAGGATTTCCCATCCATATAAATAGGTGAGATTTTTCTGCAGATATATAGAATTTGTGGTATAGGTTGGGCAGTCTACTTTGGTAGTGATACCACCTCGGAAACCCAAGGAGGGATTGCTATGAGTTGGAACCAACTCGACAGCAGTTAAGTTTGTTTTTTTTTTTTTGGTTAGTATAGTTGGTGAGGAATTGTGCTTGTCAAAATAACTCATCATATATAAAATATCAAATATTTGTTGTACTGTAGTATGTGTGTGAAACAGAGAGGGAGGAAGAGAGAAAAAAAAAAATCACAGTATATTAGTCAGGATTCTTTCAGCTCAAAGACAGCCCATTTCAAAATTGCTTAAACAAACCATAAAGGAATTGTTCATAAAACTAGGATATGGAGGTTGACTCTTGGCTTCAGATAAAGATCCAGGAGTGCTAACAGTGTACTTAAGCACTGTTGATCTTTCTCTTTGTCCATCAGCCTTTTTTTGTTGGTATTAGCTTTATTCTCAGGCAAGCTATACCTAAGTGGTGACATAGTTACATTTTATCAGTAGAAACTCCAGCAGAAGTCATCAAGTAAAATACTCACAAAATATCCCTGAACCAATCCCTGATACCAGGGGATGCGGTGTTCTGACTGACTAGATCTGTGGACTTGACACCCCAGTAATTCTCATGGGGTTAGACTTCCCTGTGCCACATGGGCTGTGAGTGAGAGAAAGGATATCCCTGCCACCAGCAGGGAGAAAGGCAGAGGGCAGGCAGTACAACAGATGCTCTGGCTATGCAGCAAACTTCATTTGGTTATGTCTGAAAAGTTTCTGTAACTGTGCCCTTTGTGTGCTCTATTGTCTATAGTAGTATATGTTCAGCACCTAAAAATGATGTATGTGGAAATATCTACAACCAAACTTATATCTGCATGTGAGTGTGCTCCTTTGTAACTTCCCACACCTCTTTAACATACCAATCTACTTATGTATCCATTCATAAATTATTGTTTGTTAATACTATTGTTGCAGGATTGTCTATGTTATATTATATTAATTACCATAGTTGCCCTTTATTCTTGTGTGGTAGTTAAGTTTGTGTGTCAACTTGGCTGGGCCTGGTTGAGTGGCTGGGTAGCTGGATGTAGTATTCCCCATGATGAGACTATCAGTCAACTCCATGTTGGAATCTACTGTGAGCAGCTGAGTAACTGCCTTAGGGATGTAGTCTGTTTCCTGTATAAAAGGAGAAGCCTTGGTAACGGTCTCTAGCTTATGGCATGCTTGAACCCTGCATGTAGCTGTGTCGTTGTTCAGCAGCCTGCCATGCTCTGCCGACCTTGGGACTTTCAATGGACTTGAATGAATGGCCTGGTGTGTGGTTTGGTAACATGGGGACTGTGCCTTTTTACTTGTCAACCTTGTACTTGTCAGTCTCAGCAGCCAGCAGCTGTCTGAGAGAAGAAAAACCTCTAGCTTCTGTGGGCTGGGAGCAGGAGGCAGAGCTGAAGCCCAAGGTTGAGGGGCTTTCTCACCCAATCCCTAGAGCCTGGCACTTTGAACTCAGTCTTAAAGCCTCCAAACTGTTAGAAAATAATTTCCTGTTTGTTCAAGCCATCCCATTGGTGTTATATTCTTGTCAGAGCGGTACTAGGTAACCAGAACATCTTGATATCAGAGTTATGATGAATTTGGGAGTATTTCTTCCTTGTCTGTGCTCTGAAATAGTTTGAGTGGTATTGGAGTGAGCTCTTTAAATATTTGGTAGAATTTGCCAGTGGAGCTGTCTGGGCCAGGGCTTTTTTATTGGGAATTTTAAAAACGATTTATTCAATCTCTTCATTGTGATGGATCTGTTCAGTTTTTCTATCTCAGTTTGTGTCAGTTTGTGTAGGTAGTGTGTTTCTAGAAATTTATCCCTTTCCTCTAGGTATTATATTTTCTTGGGGTACAATTTTCCATGGTATTTTTATGAACTTTTTTATTTCAGTTGATTCTGTTGTAATGTCACCCATCTCATTTCTTATTTGGGATATTTTCTTCTTCTGATTTTCTTTGTCAGTTTGGTCAGTGGTTTGTCTATTTTATTGATTCTTTAAAAGATTCAACTACGGGTCTTGATTGTTTCCATTGTTTTTTTATTTCCTGTTTCATTTATTTCTGCTCTAATCTTTATTATTTCCTTTCTTCTGAGGACTTTGGGCTTCTTTTCCTGTCCTCTTTTTATTTGTTCAAGTTATAAGGTTATTGTTGTGATTTTGGCCCTTTCTTTTTTGGCATGTGAGTTTTTTGCTACATATTGAACTCTGAGCACTTTGGTATGTCCCAAAGATTTTGTTATGTTGTATTTTCATTCTCAGATTTGTTTTGTTTTGTTTTTCAAAATTTCATCTTTGATTTCTTCTGTTACTTGGTGGTTTTTAAGCCTAGTGTCATTTGATTATTTTTCCTTGTTCTTCCTGTTATTGATTTCTACTTTTATAGTGTTGTGATCAGAGAAACTGCTTTGTATAATTTAGAAGTTTTGGATTTTAATGAGGCTTGTTTTGTAGCACAAAATGGGGGGTCTGTTCTGGAGAAAGAACTATGTGCATTGGAAAAGAATGTATACTTTGCTGCTCTTGGGTGAAGTGTTCTGTACATGTCTATGAGGTTGACTTGGTTAATTGTGGTATTTTGATGTTTTGTATTCTTGTTGACCTCTTTCTAGTTGTTCTGTTCTTCACCGAAAGTCATGTATTGAACTCTTCTACTATTATTGTGGGGTTGTCTGTTTCTCTTTTCAATGCTGTTAGAGTTTGTTTCATGTATTTTGGAACCCTGCCATTGGATGTTTATATATTGTTATGGTTATGTTCTCTTGGTGGATTGACCCTTTAATCATTATATAATGCCCTTCCTTGTATTCTGTGGGAGCTCTGGTGGCATAGTGCCTAAGGCATTTGACTGCTAACCAGAAGGCTGGTAGTTCAAACCAACCAGCCACTCCCCAGAAGGAAGGTTGAGTAATCTACTTCCGTAGTGAGACCATCTCGGAAACCCAAGGAGGGGTCGCTATGAGTTGGATCTGACTCCATGACAGTGAGTTTAGTTTTGGTTTTGGTTATCTTCTATGGTAGATTTTGCCTGAAAAGTCTATTTTATCAGAGATTAGTATTGTTGCCACTCCTTTTCTTTTTTGATTATTTTTTACTTGACATTTTTTTTTCCATCCTTTGAGTTTTCATTTATTCATGTATTGTGTCTAGGTGAGCCTCTCATAGACAGTATATTGATCAATTGTGTTTTTTAAATCCATTCTGCCACTGTCTGTCTCTTGACTGGTGCATTTTAGCCATTTACATTCAATGTGATTATTGATGAGTATGAGTTTACTGCTTTCATTTTGTTGTGCTTTTTTTTTTTTTGTGGTGTCAGCAGTCTTTTTGTTCCACTTTTCTGTGATGAGTTCTTTTTGTTTCTGGATTTTTGCTGTTTCTTTTGTTGTTGTTGATTTTGTGTTTACTGCATCTTTATGTTCTTTTTTAAAAATTTTATATTGTTGAGTACATTTTTTTTTTAACTTTTCTTTGTTGTTGTTGTCGTTGTTATGTGCCATTGAGTAGGACCCGACTCATAGCGACCCCTCCTTGGGTTTCTGAGGCAGTATCACTACGAAAGTAGATTGCCCCATCTTCCTTCCAAGGAGTGGCTGGTGGGTTTGAACCGCCAGCCTTCTGGTTAGCAGTCAAGTGCCTTAGCCAATTTACCTTTATCTTCCTAAATTTAAAACAGTCTTTTATATCTTGATATCACTTTGACTTCCTCTCCATATGAAAAGTTCTACAACTTTACCATTGATTCTCCTTTTTTATTTTGATAGTGTCATCATTTACCAATTGACATCTCTGGCTCCTTGTTTTCAGTCTTTCAGTTTTGTTTTGTTTTTTAGAATTCCTTATCTGTGTTAGTATCTGGCTGATGCTGTCCTGTGTCCTAATCTCAGATTGTCTTATGTTGTTAATTCTCTGTTCAAAGGATGCTCTTTAATATTTCTTGTAAGGTTGGTCTGGTTTTTGCAAATTCCCTTAATTTCTGTTTATCTGGAAATGTCCTAAATTTCACCATGGTGTTTGAGAGACAATTTTACCCCATTGCGTTTTTGCCTTCATGGTTTCTGCTGAATAATCAGAACTTAACCTTACTGGTTCCACTTTTGTAAGTGACTTTTCATTTTTCCTGAGCTGATTTCAGGAGTTTTGGCAAATTTCATTATACATATATCCTGGTGACTTTCTTTTATAGGCTATCCTGTATGGGGTTCATTGAGATTCTTGGATGGATACCTTCTCGTTTTTCATGATATTAGGGAACTTTTCTGCCAGCAAAACAATTTTCTGTATTTGTTTGTTTTTTGCCTCCTCTTCTGGAATTCTGATTGCACATAAAGATTTCCTCTTGATAGTATCTGGAATAACTCTTAGGCTTTCTTCATTTTTCTTTCTGATTTTTCCTCAAATTGGTGTCAAGGGTTTTGTCTTCTATTTTGCTGATTCTGTCTTCTATTGGTTCATTTCTGTTCCTAAGCCCTCCTTTTGAAGAGCTCTGGTGATGTAGTGGTTAAAGCATTCAGCTCCTAACTAAAAGGCTCACAGTTCAAAGCCTTTCTCTGCAGGAGAAAGATGAGGCAGTCTGCTTCTGTAAAGATTTATAGCCTTGGAAACCCTGTAGAGCAGTTCTACTCTTTCCTGTAGGGTTGCTATGAGTAAGAATCAGAATCCACTCAATGGCAGTGGTTTTTTTTTTTTTGGGGGGGGGGCTTGTGTCCTGTTGTATTTCTGAAATTTTATCTTCAGTCTTTCAGATTTCTAGTTGCTATTTTTGTATGGTTTGTAATAGTCTGTTTACATTGTTGTTTCATTGTTGTGTTGTTACCCTGAATTCTGTTATTGCTTTTGTCTGATATTTTTCTTGAATTTTTCTGGGCTTTCCTTGGATTAGTCTGTTTTTCTTGATTTCTTGGAGAGCACTGTATATTAGTCTTTTGAATTCCTTATCAGATAGTTCCATGGTTATTTCCTCTTCTGGAAGGTTTTCTGGTTCATTATTTTAGTCCCTTGCTAGAGCCATCTTGTCCTCCTTCTTTATATGATTTGGTATTGTCTGTTGTCTCTAAGGCATTAAGGTATTATTATGACCCACTGCCTTCAAGTTGCTGCCAACTCATAGTGACCTATAAGACAGGGTAGAACTCCCCATAATGTTTCCAAGGCTATAAAGCTTTACAGAAGCAGACTGCCTCATCTTTCTCCTATGGAGTGGCTGGGTTCAAACCTCTGACTGCAGTTAAAGCACCGGGATGCTTTAACCACTGCACAACCAGAGTTCCTTATTTATTTATTGTATGTTTGTTTGGTGCATCCTTTTTTTTGTTTTGTTTTGTTTTGATATGTCTGATTAGGCTGGGTGTAGGTGCTACTATGGGCCTAGTTTGGCCACACTGGAGCTCTCACCACCTGTCTCCTGGTGGGTGGGACAGTGGCTGGGAGTGTTAGTTCAGATCTCTGTTCACTGGTCTTGCTGGGCAGCTAAGGATATAGCTGGCATTGCGGCTGAGGTGATGTGTCTGTTTGTCTGGTCACCTTGGCATGGGTGCAGGAACATTCTCATTGGTCACTGGGTTGGATGTTGTGTGTGCTCCCTGCTTGTTGCCAAGTGGTTGGGGTGAGGGTACCCAGGTCATTGGTCCCGGGTGGATGATATAGCACCTTTCACCAACAGTCCTGGGTGAGCAGGGCTGCATGGGGATGGTCGGAGTTGGTACAAGTCTCCAGTTGCAGGGATGGGGACAGTGTGGGGGTGAGGCAGCCCATGGGTTTGTGGGTAGTTTGTGGGCTCCCAGTGTCAGTGGCTGGGCAGAGCAGCAGGTGCCAACAGTTTGTGGGCCCTTGGTGCAGGTGGCTGGGCATAGGAGTGAGCACCGCTGTTCCATGGACCCCTAGCTGGTGGCTGGGTAGAGAGGTGAGTGTTACCAATTGACAGGTCCCTGGCTGAATGAAGGGGTGGACACCACTGATCCATCCACAGGCCCCCAGCTCAGGGGCAGGGTGGTGGTAGGTGCTGCCATATCATGATCACATGTGGGGTGGCAAGGATGAGGCAGATGAGGGGTACCACAAGTCTGTGTGCCTCCAACACAGGGTGTTGGAGGATGCAGTGGGCCATGTGAGTGCACTTAACTTTCATAGGGCAAGGAGCATTCCTTCCTAGCTCTGAATATGGGTGTAGAGTCACTCTTGCTTGGCTGCAGCAGGTGATGGGAGCTTTGGATGGGGTATTGCTTGCTTTTTCTCAATATGGCTATGCTATACAGGTTCAGGTGGCAGAGTATCAGTGATCCATAATTCTCTGTGTCCACTTTCCTTCCATTTGGCACTTGGTTCAATTTTTCAGCTTTGCCTTTGATGCTCAGGGTTCCAAACTTGTCATCTGTGTTTGATTCACTTGTTTTCTCAGGTCTTTGTTATAAGAGGCATATTTTGTGGTGTCTGACTATGTCTCCATCTTGGACTGCCTCTCTCATCAGGCTTTTCTTCAAATAGTTCACAGTAAGAATGTCCTTCCCAGGAGTCTGAAGTGTTATGTAATCTTTAGTTTACATGTGTAGCATACTTCCAGTTTCTGCAAGTAGGCTCCTCAGTAGTATTTTTTTTCTGTGTGAAATGCTTTATTTATTTATTTTTAAATTGTGATTTGGGTAAAGATTTACAGAGCAAATTCACTTTCCATACAGCAGTTCACATACACCTTGTCTCATGACATTGACCACAGTTTACCGCAATGCAACGGCTCCCCTCCCACTTCCTCCCCATAGTTACCTCTTCCCAGTGTCTATCCTTCCATGCACTTCTGCCCCCTGGCTGTCTCCCTGTGCATAAGCAGTCCTTCTTTCTCCCCTGATAGTTCTCTCCAAGGAGTGTATCTACCTGAGGTAAATGTTCAACTCATATGCCTGATTTTGTTTGGCTGGAAACCATGGGTATGGGTTAAATTCCAGACCTGAAGGGCAGCTAGGGGCCATAGTCTCAGTGGTTCCACCAGGCTCTATCAGAGCAGCAAACCTGGTCCCCTCCCCCCCTTTTTTTTTCTCCAAATGATTTTGAGTTTTGTTCCACATTGTTCTCCCTCTCTATCAAGGATCTCCTACATAGCTCCCCTTCCAAGTGTATGACAGTGGTAGCTGGGCACCATCTAGTTCTTCTGGTCTCATAGTCATATAGGCTGCAGATCAGATGGTGTACCAATTGCTAGGACTAATTGTTTCCATGAATTTTGGTTTTCTTCATTCTTCTTTGCTCTGGACGAGGAGAGACCCATCATTGCATCTAGATGGCAGCTTGCTAGCTTTTAAGATCCCAGTCACTACTTGCCAAAGTAGGAGGTGGAACAATGTTTTGTATAGTATGTTATGCCAATTGAGCTTGATGTCCCCTGCGGCTATGGTCCCAAGCCCACAGGTTCAAAATACTCAGTCCCTCTGAGTAGCTGGCTGTGACCAAGCAGTGACCACAACCTTGCCCCTTGTCAGCTCTACTATACACCTGGGAATTCTGATCATTCACATAAACTTATAGGACCATTGTCTGCCAACCCTATACATGTTCTTGGATACACTCCCCATTTCATAGACATACCTAATAGTTATTCCTGTCCACTCATCTATCCACTCATCTACCCATGTTTACCTTCACTGACAACGCAGTCCCAGTAGTATTGTTTTATTATTTGAATTTTGATAAGTATTTCTTTTCTGTTCTCTTCAGTGGAGATAGTTATTCACCTGAGCTTCATTGTTGTACAATGACTTTTGAGGGTCAAGTTCCATAATTTACTCCCTGTTTTAGGTCCCCAAGTCTATCCCCATAGGTCAATGAATGAAGTACACTTTAGAATGAATTAAGTACACTTTAGAACTGAACATTTTTTGGGTGAATGGATGAAAGTGAAAAGATAGAAGTGTGACTGGATGCCTATCTCCTCCTGTGCACAGGGTAGAACATTCTTGATATCTATGCTTCTTCTTAAGATAAATGTGGCTTATTATTAATTCCTCAGCCACACCTCAGTCATATTGATCCACAAATTGCAAGGACATGATCATCTCCCATTAGATTGTTTTCTCTTGGGATCCATGAAGAGGAAAGATGATTTCACTGCTGTTAATCTGGTTAAAGTGTCTTTTCTTGGAGGGACACATTTTGCAAATGAAAAACATCTGCTAGCTAGGTGCTGTTGACTAGCACAAAAGTATTCTTTCTAGGATGATATTGCAGTAATCCATGCATGGGCAATAAAAGCATAGAAAGGGTGAGAAAAGATAGACATCATGAGGAGGAGTCAGCAGGAGCACCTGACCTGTGAGGCCAGAGCTGTGTGGCTGGTGATTTTTCTGGTAGGACTTAAGCATGTTTGTATTCTGTCCCTTGTCTACTTCTCTACTAAGACATATTTTGAAAGAGTTTCTTGGTTCACAGCTCAAATTGATTCTTTAATGGACATTGACATTTTGACTTTATTCACAATTTCTTGAACATTATCTCATGAGATAGTAATATTTGTGATCCTTAATTTACAGATGGAGAAAAGTCAACCAGATTATGACTCACCCAAGTTAATGGACAAGCAAGTGAGGAACCTGAGCGTGGACCTAGCTACTCTGAGTGTTAACTTATACGTTAATCCTGCAGAAGTTGTCTGATTTGCTTGAAACCACTATCTACTGATGTACCCTCAAGTGATAAATGTAGAAACTGAGGCTGAAGGGGGACTTAAGTCACAAGGATTGAAGAACTCATAGCGCTGTGTATTTGTTTCCTAGGGCTGCTATAACAAAATACCACAAGCTAAGTGACTTAAAACAATAGAAATTTATTCTGTCATAGTTTTGAAGGCTTGTTATTGTTGTTTTTAGGTGCTGTTTAGTCAGTTCTGACGCACAGTGACCCTACGTACAACAGAATGAAGCGCTGCCCAGTCCTGTACCATCCTCACAATCATTGCTATTTTTGAGACTGTTGCAGCCACTATGTCAGTCCATCTCATTGAGAGTCATCTTCTTTTTCACTGACCCTTTACCAGCATAATATCCTTCTCCAGGGACTGGTGCCTCCTGATAATGTGTCCAAAGTACGTGAGATGAAGTCTCACCACGCTCGTTTCTCAAGAACATTCTGACTGTACTTCTTCCAAGACAGATTTATTCATCCTCTGACAGTCCATGGTGTATTAAATACTATTCGCCAACGCTATAATTCAAAGGCATCAATTCTTCTTTGGTCTTTCTTATTCATTTTGGACATGCTTTCACATGCATACAAGGCAATTGAAAATACCATCATTTGGGTCAGGTGCACCTTAGTCCTCAAAGTGCCATCTTTGATTTTTAACACACTTTAAAGAGGTCTTTTGCAGTAGATTTGCCCAAGGCAATAAGGAGTTTTATTTTTTGAGTGCTTCTTCCTTGGGCATTGATTGTAGACACCCCCCCTCCCCAAAATTGAAATCCTTCAATCTTTTCTTGTTTATTGTGATATTGTTATTGGTCCAGTTGTGAGGATTTTTGTTTTCTTTACATTGAGGTATAATCCATACTAAATGCTATAGTCTTTGATCTTCATCAGTAAGGGCTTCAAGTCCTCTTCACTTTCAGCAAGCAAAGTTGTGTCTTCTGCATATCATAAGTTGTTAATAAATCTTCCTCTAATCCTGAGGCCACATTCTTCTTCATATAGTCTAGCTTCTTAGATTATTTTTGCTCAGCATACAGATTGAATAAGATGATGATAGGATACAACCTTGATGGACACCTTTCCTGATTTTAAACCATGCAGTATCCTCTTGTTCTGTTCAAATAGCTGCCTCTTGGTCTATATATACAGGTTCTACATGAAACAATGAAGTGTTCTGGAATTCCCATTCTTTGCAATGTTATCTGTAATTTATTATGATCCACACAGACGAATGCCTTTGCATAGTCAATAAAACAAGAGAAAACATCTTTCTAATAATCTCTGCTTTAAGCCAGGATCCATCTGTTATCAGCAATGATATCCATTATTCAATACCCTTTGCTGAATCTGGCTTGAATTTTTAGCAGTTCCTTGTCAATGTACTGCTGCAACCATTATTTAATTTCTTCAGCATAATTCTACTTGCATATGGTATTAATAATATGTTTTCAATAATTCCACATTCTGTTGGATCATCTTTCTTTGGAATGGCATAAATATGGGTCTCTTACAATCAGTTGGCTAAGTAACTGTCTTCTAAATTTCTTGGCATAGATGAGTGAGCACACCCAGCATTGTATCAATTTGTTGAAACATCTCAATTGGAATTATTTCAATTCTTGGAGCTAGAAGTCTGATATGTCAGCAGGGTCATGCCCTCTCCCAGGCACCCCTTTGCTTATGGCAACATAACTCCAATCTCTGCTTCCGTTTTCACATGGCTGTCTTCCCTCTGGGTCTCTCTATCTCTTCTCTTTTTATAAGGACATTCATATTAGATTAGTATTCACCCTACTCCAGTATGAACTCATGTTAACTGGTAACATCTTGAAAGACCCTGTTTCCAAACAAGGTCATAATCACAGATCCTGGAGTTAGGATTTTAGCAAATCTTTTTTGGGGACACAATTCAGTCCATAACAGACTGTGACTATAAACTTTACGTCCCGAGTGCTCTTTTGTCAAGCACACGTTTTCAATTTGACAGGCTCGAGTTCTACTCTTTTCCAGAAGAGAGGTGAAGAGGATTTTGAAGGAAGCAGAGGACCACTTTTGGTTAAAAGCAAACATTATTCCTTTAATACACAATTCCCAACTTTTTTTTTCTGTTTCACCTGTTCACAGCCACATCTGGTCTCTGGATGTAGAAATGGACAAAGATAATTTTGCATTGTGCAGTGAACTGAATTCTTAACATTTGATTGGCATAAATGATATGCCAGCAAGGGGATTGGAAAAGATGTAGGACTTAATTGATGCAATATATGTCACCAGAGAAGTTTATAAAACTGATGTGCTGCCACCATTTCTCAGAATACCCTTTCTATATTCTAGGCCTCCTTTAGGATAGAAAGCAGAAGAAATCACCGTGATTGATGTAGCTTTTCAGAACAAAAGAATGCTATGACCTATCCTGCCCAATTGACGTTCCAAGCCGAACCCCTGCCCACCAAAGAATGCCAGCTTTCTCTGTACCTCCAGGGTCATGACTACCCTTCAGTCCTAGCAAGCAGCAGAGACACCCCCCCTGGACCCCTAGCTAGGCATCTCCTTTTTACCATTCTCTCTCCTGTAGCACTCACACCCACAGGATGTCATGTCACTCTGAGAAATGCCAACAAGGAGACCTGTAGATGAACGTACACAGTTTTGAGGCCTGATAAGCTCATCAGGATCATTCTATCCCCTTAGAAGATTTCCCCGTGCTACCTTGAGTCTCCTTTCCCAGGAAGAGAGCTGCTGTACTTGGTACCACCAGGGTTTGCAAGGCCCCATGACTGATATCATAGCTATAAACTGGTTTTCCCTAGGCCACCCTCTAAGCTGGACATAATAGGCCATATGACTACTTGGCCATGACTCCAGCTCTGAGATCTGCACGGTCTCCTCACTTCCAAATCCCAATTTGCCTCCCCTCTCACCTGTTCTCCAGGTTTGGTCGTCCATTTTTCTTCCCCACTTCACATCTAAGGTCTATGACCCATGGGAAAATAGAAAGGTCAAGTAAGTATATGTCATTGATATGATCAAACCAGACAGTCAAATTCAAAGCAAACCTCCTAAGTCAAAGCCCTTCTCATAAGCTTTTTTGGGGTGTATGTGAGGGGGTTCTCTTGGGCATCCCAAAAGAAATAGCCCAAAGCACCCAAAGAGATTGTAGATGCCATCTGTCCAACCTCTTTGGGATGTGAAAAGTCTCAGTCCCTCCTTCCTGGCTCTAGCTTTCAATTTGTCTCTGATGGGCTGGGATCTGCTTGATCTTCCAGAGTATTAGTTGTGACCTTGAGGATTTTTTTTTAGTTTAGGGAGTCTTTTGTGCCTTAGTGAATAGAGAAATTATCCAAATTGGAAATGGAAGGTTGTAATTGCCCATTGTGGATTGAATTATTTTTCCCAAAACGTTATATTGAAGTCCTAATCCTTATACCTATAAATATATCTTTAAAGTTATCCACTGTTTGGTATTTTTCTTATAGCAGCCCTAGGAAATGAAAACATCTCCCATACTCTCCTTTTCCCCTAGCTCCCAACATACACAAACTGGAAAGCAGTCAGCCAGCCTGTCCAGGCCAGTTGCAGGGGGTGGGGGGGTGGTACTGATGTGCAAATCCAGCACTGATCTGAGTGCTTACCAAGGTTTCCAAGGACCCTGGAATAAGGAAAACATGGCAGTCATTGAAGGGTGTGACAATTCCATAAGATAAATGAAAAGGGACTGCTCCTTGTCCTCTGGGAACTTATCTTGCTTTGGGTGACAGAGACTCATATGTGACCTCTCCTTGGGTTTCCAAGGTATATCCCTACAGAAATGGATTGTCCAATCTTCCTTCCAAGGAGTGGCTGGTGGGTTTGAACTTCTAGCCTTCTGGTTAGCAGTCAGATGCCTTAGGCACTACACCACCAGATCTCCCTAACCAATGATGGATTGTAACAATCTGATATTGCTTTTACTGCATCCATCCAGATCTCCCAATCACAGTGCCGCCTCCTCTGGTTTTGATTGAAATGGGCAGGAAGTCTTGATTGCTCAGTTGTTTGTGGGGGGAGGGAGGACATTGCTGGTTAAGTGGTAGAATTCTCACCTTCTATGAGAGAGACTCAGGTTCGATTCCCAGCCAGTGTACCTCATGTGCAGGTTTCAGCAGAGCTTCCAGACTAAGACAGACTAGGAAGAAAGGCCTGGTGATCTAGTTCTGAAAATCAGCCAGTCATAAGTAACAGTGAGTACTGTGTACCTTTAAAAGATCTGTAGGAGACCATATCACCAACAGTTTACTTTAAAGCAGAGATGAAAGCCCAAGGGGACAGGGAAACCAGATTAAGGGAAATGAAACATCCAGAACAGAATTAATGAAAACGTTGACACATTGTGAAAAATGTAACCAATGTCATTGAACAATTTTTGTAGTGATTATTAAATGGGAACCTAATTTTTTATGTAAGTGTGTACTTACATAACAAATTAAATATTATTTATTTAAAAAATAGTATTATTTTTTAATTAAAATATTATTTAGAAAAAGAAAAGAAAGTCCTATGGATCACACTGCCCTGATCTGCAACCAATCATGGGGTTGGTGCAGGACTAGCCACTGTTTTATTCTTTTGTGCATGGGGTCACCGTGATTCAAGGGCCAACTTGATGGTGGCTAACAATAGCGATATTCCCAGGTTGCTAATATCCTCTAGACTTTTGAAATTCTGATGTCCTGGTGGGGACATAGATGATTTATATGGGGAAATATACATATGCATGTTTCATGATTTATGTGGGTCCTGGCACCACAGACAGTAGCCTGCTTCATTATGACTGAGTCAATAATCCACATGGAGAGAGTAACCTTACGTGTGGTTTGTCTTCATAGCCCCATTTATGTGTGGGACTTTAACATCTCTGCATTGCTGTCTGGTTTAAGATTTGTCCTACCCTCCTTCAAAGGTATCCTTGTTTGAATGATGATTGATAAAACCACGGTATCTATAAGTCCAAGAGGCAGGATTAAAGACTGCCTCATGTTGTCTGTTACTTACAGGTTAAACAAGTACTCACTATAACTCTACCAGCTCATCATCTCTTCCAGAAAAGCCTTCTGGCCTCTTCCTACTTACTGCCACACCTGGCTTGCATTGGCTGGCACCTCCAGTCCCCAGAGTACTCTGGATTTACCTGTCCTATCACTTATCCACAAACCCCCTTTCTTGGCTGTTGGCTGGTTTTTCTTCCTTTGGGCTCCTCATGGAATGGAGGGCAACTTCTTTGTTTTCTATATAGTCAAGGTCTAACCCTGTACCTGGGAACCCTGGTGGCACAGTAGTTAAGCCCTTGGCTGCAAAGTGGAAGGCTGGCAGTTGGAACCCACCGAGCAGCTCCATGAGAGAAAGAGTTAGTGATCTGCTCCTGCAAAGATTAGAGCCTAGAAAACCCAGCTTTACTCTGTCATATGGGATCACTATGCGTTAAAATTGACTTGAAGGCACCCAATAACAACAACAAGCACTGTGCCTGGTACCCAGTAAGTGCTAGATAAATGTGGAGACTAATGTTGAGAGGAGGCTAATGACCAGATCAGGTTTCTGACTGGTACAGGATGGAATTACTGTGGTCCCCTTTCTGGGGAGGGTCACGAGCCTTCCTTCCTCACCTCCACTGGCGTTGGGAAGTCACAAGGTAGGGAAGTGAGGATGAGGTGGCTCCCAGGAGGAACATGCATGCTCTTGCTGACTACCGTTATTCCTTGCCTAGACTTCTGAACTGGCAGCAGCTTCTTCCCCATCTTGAATATTTAAGCTTCCAGTATTTTTTTGGTAGATTCTCATTCTCTCCATCTCTCTTATCCCATTTTGTCTCTTCTCTTCTTGTCTGGCTTTATATCCCCATTCTTTATACTTCCCTGAATATTACAGATAGTCTACCATGCACATTTACTACTACTATTCTGATCTGAAAATAAAAAATATTATCACACCTGGGATTTGTCGGTAATGATGTCGCTCTCACAGCCCTGTGGGGAAGATTAATGAGGCTGTACAGGGCCTGGCACCACTTTGGAACACAGTAAATACTTAATCTTTGAATCATGCCCTCTCCCCCCAACCGCTCCCTTCCTCTCCCTCTGTGATAAGTTTGCTCAGCCGTGGGTGGTTACACGACTTCACGACTCCATCTCCTGTTCCACTCCCCCAGTGCTGCATTCTGCTAAGTTCCAAGCAGCCTGCCCACGGAGTCCCACTTCCTGAGTCTGGACATTTATCTTCAACTAAATATCTTGTGTTTGCTCCTGATCATTGCATTCTAAAATCTTAAAAGTCGGAAGCTATAGAAAATGGTAAGTGGATGATAAAAAGCATCTGTACCATTCAGATCTTGGCTTTGCTCAATTTTTAGTGTATTTACTGCAAGACATACACACACACATAGCCTCTCTCTCTTTATGTGTATATATTAGAGATGTACTGAATTAATTCACAGTTTGACTGAATGCTGACTGGCTGAGCATTAAAGTGAGTGTTTGGACAAAAGTGGACGAAAATCTGGCACTTTACCAAAAATAAGTATTATTACTATTTTATAATTATTTGTCAGTAGTCACATTGTAAAGGAGCTCTGGTGGTGCGGTGGCTAAGGCATTCAGCTGCTAACCAAAAGGTCATTGGTTCAAACCTACAGCTGCTCCACAAAAGAAAGATGACGTGATCTGTTTTCTGAAGATTTGTGGCCTTGGAACCCTGTGGGGACAGTTCTGCTCTGTCCTGTGGGTTGGTATGAGTTGGAATCGGCTCAGCAGCAGTGGGTTGGGTTTGACTTGCTTGGTCACATTGTAAAAGTTTGATATCTAGGTCAGAAACCACCATATCTGGGCACTATCTTCCATTAAATCACTCCTGCACTAACACACCACAATTGTTATACTAAATAGATGCTCATTTGCAACTTAGTGGAGGAATGAGAAATGTTGGGGATACTTCTTCATATTTCTCAAATATTTTCTTTTCTCTCATTTTCTTGGTAATGTCTAGAGTGAAGATAATTAACTATAGATGTTATTGTATGTGATTTTGGAGTTTTCCTTCCTTGTGAATTTTTGAGGTAGCAAATTTGACAAAATTGGTTATTATTTCATCCTTTTAAAGATATAAAAACTTCAAAATAAAACTTTTTCTTGAAAGATAAAACTTTCTTGAAAGTTCTAAATAGAAATAATTTATTTTAAAATCTTAAATGTTGTTTAATGTTATGAGGGCCACTATACCTAACAATTCTACAAAGATATAAATTGTGAAAAAATCTATTCTCTATTACTCTGCTAGGAACTCTGGTAGCATAATGCCTAAGGCACTTGACTGCTAACCAGAAGGCTAGAAGGCTGGCGGTTCAAACCCACCAGTCACTCCTTGGAAGGAAGGTTGGGCAATCTACTTTTGTAGTGATACTGCCTCGGAAACCAAAGGAGGGGTGGCTATGGGTTGGGATCGACTCAACGGCACATAACAACAACATTACTCTGCTTTGTATTATTATTCAATAATTGTTTGGCACACATTTCTTGGCTCAAATTAAATATAACAATCTTTCTAAAAGTAACAAACTGATACATTTGCTGTTAATATTTATATTTTCCCATTTTGTTTTTCATTGAACTATTTGGTAAAAAAGCAAACAAACAAACAACAACAACAACAACAAACCAAACTCATTCCCGTGGAGTCAGATCTTGAGTTTCCGAAGCGGTATCTCTGCGGAAGTAGATTGCCCAATCTTCCTTCCGAGGAGTGGCTGGTGAGTTTGAACTGCCAGCCTTCTGGTTAGCAGTCAAATGCCTTAGGCACTATGCCACCAGAGGTCCTAACTATTTGGTAGGTCTTAATAATTGTTTTTTCCACAAAAGATTAATGTTGTTGTTGTTATGTGCCCTCAAGTCAGACCCAACTCATAGCGACCCCTCCTTGGTTTTCCAAGGTGGTATCACTACGGAAGTAGATTGCCCAACCTTCCTTCCGAGGAGTGGCTGGTGGGTTTGAACTGCCATGGACTGTCACACATTTTACTCTTGGAATAATACATCTGATTGGTAGAATTGCAACATATCTCATACTTGCAAGGAGATTTTGAATCTCATTACATCTGGAATTCATACTTGCAATAGAAAGCAAATATTCAGAATTGAACAATAAATTCCTGTATCATGACTATTGTACTGATGCTAATATACTGCTTAGATATGACAGTGACCTGCATGATCATATGGTCATTGATCATACATAAGTTCAGAGATGCCAAAACAGATATTGATGTAGATAGTCAGAGGTTCATCCTGTCAAAATCCAAGGCATTTATTTATTCAGAAGCCAGGACCAAATAGTAGATTTTAGACAGATATTGTGGCTGAAGCTGAATTTTGATGGATCCCCGATAAACAATGTCTGCATGTAAGAATTTGTATCCAGCTCTATTCACTTCCCCTTAGCATCTTCCTGTGTTCTTTGAAATCATGATATTTAATGGCTGAGTAATTTTTATCTGTTTGGATATTCTATAATTTATTAGTATTTCTCTTTATGTCAGGCATTTGAGCTCACTTGGTTTCTGTTCAACTTGAAACTGTATTTGGACAGTCAACTCGTACCTCGGCCATTCATTTTTTTCCATACCCTTCATGTCCTTGAATTCCATGATGAAGTCCCTGTAGCAATCAAGAACAGCCTCTTCCCTTTTGCATATGAAGGTCCCTCAGGTATTTGAAGACAGTTTCATTTCCACTCTTACCTCAAGGACTCTCCTTCAGGCTGATAAGCTTTGTCTCATCAGAAGATTCTCCTTGTTGTATTTGAACTCTTCACCATTCCATATGGCTCTCATATTTTTGAACATGAAGAATCAGAACTTTGAGCTCCTTGAAAACTTCCACCAGCAGTCCACACACTATACTTTGTCCTGAGGAAAGTCCTGCTGCACTGAGCTTCTGACTCTGTAGACCAGCCTGGATTTGAGCTATGGTTCCTCTAAGACCTTCGTAGGGGCAGCCTGTGCTCTGACAGACCCCAAGCCTTCCAATCAAGGTGTTTCTGGCCTGTCTTCTGTATGGTTGATGACACTCACTTTTCTCTGCTGGTCTCTGGCTATTGGGTTTGGCTCAGCCATGAGACCAGCCATGGATGGATGTGCCTTATGTAGTTAGACCCCTGGGCCCTTGTTCATCATCTCTGAAGTTGGGGGCAAGTTGATTGTGGTGTTCACCTTAATGGTTTTGTTCTAGAATCACAAGAGTTGTTCAGTAATAACTCTCTGCCTTTCTTCCATTAGAATTACTGGTTGGCCATCTTCTTGCTGGGTCTATGTTTTCACCCTTTTTATAAATATAAAGTCCAGCACAAGGGCACTGGGACTTCAACTATCAGGGCAGGGAAGGAAGCTGGACTCAGTGGGGCTCAGACACTACTGGAAACAACTGGTGCTGACACACTAGTGGGCAAAGGGCACACCAGAGGGCCCAGTGGGGCCTGGGAAGCCAAGGCTCTGCTAAGCAAGCATTGTTGGCCAAGGCAGACCGCAGGCTGCCTTGGGAATAACTAGTTTCTGGTCCCCAGTGCCAACACCTACCTGCCTGCTGAGAAGTGGCTCAGGCACACAGTCAGGGCTGTGTCCAGTACAGGCACCAGCTGGGGTAAGCAGGAACTTGCCCCTTGTTCCTTCTGGGTCCGTTATCCATCTTCTTCCCATTTCTGTCACTTACTTCCCCCTGTTGCAGAGTCCCCAGCCCAGCTTGCCATTCAGGTAAGGGACACCTTACAGAGGTTCACACAGCTGATTAAAGCCTAGCAAAGACCTGGTGGGTCTGAAACCCTTTAGTCCCCTGACTCCCAGTCTAGTGATTTTTCCATCCGTTTTGCCACGGAAACCCCACCTTATGGAGGACCTTTGGGAACTGTGTGCGTTCCTTTCTTCCAGAAGCAGAAAGGACCCTCCCTCACTTGTACTTGAGAAAGAATCCTTTATAGTCTCTCACTGAAATGGTTTGATAACAATCTTGATATTTCAACTCTATGTCTGTTATGGTTGCACAAGCAATCTGAGTAACTGTTCTTTTTTTCAGAACCTAAGCAGTTAATGCTAGAAATTTTGCTGCAAATAAATTGATCAGTATGCAAGACAGTTGTCACGGCTGAATCATGGTCCACAGTTAAGGTAAACAGATCTGTGATGACATTTTCTGAGCAGAATACAAATGCAGCTACATTTCCTCCCAGAGGTTTCTGACATTCCTTCTACACGGATAACAGATCCTCCCAAGAAGGTGTTGGCCACAAGGAAGAAAGATCTTTGTTTAATCCCTCTGAAAAGGTAGGGCTGTGATATTTGACATTCTTTTGGCGAAAAGAATTGTTCTAAGAGAGATGAATACTGAGGGGAACGTTTTTCTTGGTTAGCTGCCTCCCTTTGCTTCCCCTCCCACCATAGAGAGAGCCTTTTGATTTTTCAATTATGTCAGTGGTCAAGAAAATATTTTGTTGTTGTATTGTGAAAGTTAGCATGTAATTCATTATTCTTTCAATATGAAGATCAAGAGATATTTTTCTTATTTAGATTCCGATAAAATAGTGGAGGGGTGGGGCCAAAATGTCTTTTTTCATTCCTCATGTTCCTTTCATCTGTAAATGCTCTCAAGTTTCACATTTTTCCTGCTGTCGCTGCCTATACAGTATTATGGGAATGCTACACAATATGTCTGCATATGAAATGTGAAATAGTCAGTATCTAGATACTGCATCATAAGCCAGGTATGATTTTTGTATTATGGTGAAGCTTTCAAAATTCTTAGCTTGGGCTGATTTTAAAATGATTTGAAATGAGCTCCAAACCTCGTTGCAACTTTGTCTGCTAGTAGGCAGTCATTCATTTCACCCAGAGTATAATGGCAAACACAGTTTCCTGTGGGAATATTTGTGTTTGGGATCAGACTGCATGGATATCTGCTTGTTTCTGCACTTGCCATTGGTTATGATCAGGGATCTTGAGCAGAGACTTAAATGAGAAGATTGCATTTGAGGAAGGGGCATTTGTTCTGGATCTTATAGGTAGTTACTGTTGGGGTAAAAAAGCTAGAAAGCTCTTGTGACTGGAAGTGGATAAGAGAGTCTGCCCCTCAAAGAAAGAAAAAAAGAGTATGCCCCTGAAAAGGAGTATGAATGAGTGTGCTCAGGAATTCTGCAGCAACCCAAGGAGTACACATAGGAAAAGGGCATCATTTGTATAGTGCTTCCTTCCTCCCAAAACATCTCTGCACTCCATAGTTGTGTTAGCACAGAAGTGGCCTCCTCTAGGAGGCCTCAGATCCCCTGGGCCATTCCCATAACCTAGTGTCCAGTCCTCTCTGTGACACTTACCGCTCAGTATGAAATTGCCTGGCCAGATGTCTCCATTCTCCTCAAAACTGGACTTGTCAGAGGGCAAGGTCAGCCCCTTTTCATTCCCTGACCATTGTTCAGCTTCTAGCATAGCCCCTAGCTAAAATACAAGGTTTGCAACTACTTCTTAGAACTGAAACAGCAACCTCCGCAGAAGGAAGCAATGGCCTGATTAACCTCATTTCTCAGATGGATAATAGATGGAGAAACTGAGGATCAAATAAATAGTAAAGGAGCCAGAAGTAGAACCAGACTCCTGTTGAGTGCTGAGCCCTCTGAATAAATGGATGAAGGAAAGCGTGAATGGTTGTCCCTCTACCTTCCTGCAAAAATCCCCAGGTACCAAGCATGTTTGGCATGATGGATATGGTGAATATATAACCAGCCCATCCATATTTTTCTCCTTCTTCGAGAAAATTGCCCCATGTAGCCCCAGTGTAGAAGGATCAGGTGACCATCGTTTTTAGAATCTTCCCTTTTTGAGCTCTGAAGCTGACACAGTGTGTATTTTGAGGCAGTGACATCATCTCTTCACCTTCTGAGCACCCTCCTCACTGCTCCATTCTCATGTCATTGCCTTTATTTAGTCATCTTTCACCTGGACTGCTGTAACCTTCATCCATTCCTAGGACTGGTATACAAGTACAATAAGAATGAATCAACAGGGACCAGACCTAGACCTAGACTTGGCAGGGGGGGATGTTGGTCAGAGATAGGCTTCCTTATGAAAGTGATGTTTCGGTTGAATCTTAAGAGATGATTAGGAGTTAACTAGGTGAAGGGAAGGAAGAGAGCACTCTTGATGGAGGGCTTAGCAGGTGCCAAGACCCTGAGGTGGGAGGGAACATAGTATGTTCAAGAACTGATCAGACCATATGGCTGGGGCCAGAGAGGTGGCAGGAGGGGTGGGCCGAAGCCTGACAGTACAAGGAATAGTTGGTCATGACAGGGAGCTCTGTGTTTGTGCAATGAGCACAGAGAAGCCATTAAAGGATGTAAGTAACCAAGGGCTGGTCTGACCCGATCTGCTGTGTAGGAAAGGAATGGGAGGTGAGAGTAGTTGCAGGGAGAGAAGTGGGATGCTCTTGAAGTGGGCCAGGAGCAGAGTGCAGAAGATAGGAGGCCTTAGGAGGTTACAGCAGAACTGGATAGCTGGATTTGGGAATGATAAACAAAGAATTGACATTCATGCCAAGCACTTGGATGAGGTTACCTGGGGAGAGTACAGGTTGGTTGAAAAGAGAGGAAGAAACCTACCCAAGAAGCCTGAGATCTAGTAAAAGAGGAGAGCCAGTCGAGGAGACTGAGGAGGTACCCGTGAGGCAGTAGGCAAGGGGATGTGGCCCCTGGAAACTCAGAGAATGTTCACAAGTTTGAGATGGGGCCCTGGGGAGCTATGCCTAAAGAGAAGATTGCAGGCCAAGGAGAATGGTGGCCCAGTGATGAAGGGAGCTCTGCAGTGGGCTGACGAGGAGGTAGGAAGTGGAGACTGCAAGGAGAGACAGCTCTTTTGTAGAGTTTTGCTCCATGAAGGGAATAGAAATCTTTGCCACAGTTGCATAGTTTTGTACAGTTGAAAATTCTGCATCAGTTCTTATGATTGATCTGAATGTTGGTATGTGGTAGTATTCTTGTCAGTGGAATGTATTACTGATTCTATGCCACACCAGATCCCTTTCCTCTTTAAATGTGATACACCGTCAGCTGCATGGAAAACCAAGGTGAGGGTCATGTCCTCTGTCTTTCTTCAGTTGAACTTTGTTGCTGGTCTCTGCTTGGGTTGCCCAGGCAACAGGAGAGCCGGGGTAGAGAGGGGAGGGATTGCTTCTCCAGGGGTCTTTCCTGGCCTGAGTCACCCCTGAGTGCCAGGTGGGCTGTGGGGTCCAAGGGCTGTGTGCATTCTTCTCTGCATGGGTGAAGCTCTCAAGGGGTGAGAACATGATCGATGAGGAAGAAGCTGTGCTTCTGTCAGGTTGAAGGTGGGTGAGGTTGAAGCCCTGAGAGAACATGGGTTGGAGACAGATGGCAGAATGGGGAGGGGAGGGCCGTGTGGTGGGTGGAGTAAAGGTGGGTGAAGGCACACAGCTCAGCACCCAGCTCGGCACTGGGGAAGGGCTCAGGGCTCATCTGCTGAATCCGTCCTTGTGATACAGGGGGGATGCCGGCAGATTTAAAGGTAGCATTCTGCACGGTGAGGCACTGTGAGGTAGCATAGGAGAGAACTACCTCTCAGGCTACCCATGTTGGTGCCAGCCTCCATTGCATCCAGTTGCAACAGCATCACCAAGGTAAACATTTTATGACTGGGGGTTGCTGAGGAGTATACAGCCATACCCCTCTTCTGTGCCTGTTGTTTCCTTTCCTGCATTCCTGTGAGATACGGGCCAATAAACTAAACTCACCAAAGTGACCTAATTCCTTACAGGGAGAAAATGATTTTAAGTTGTATTAGTCTCTTTGAGTGTTAATTTAATGAACACTTATGTGTTTATACTAGAATGCTAATGCTCATATTCAGCACGAGGTACATACTGTCCTTATCCTCATTTTGTAGATAGAAAAATGGGGTCCAGAGAGTTTATTTGTTCAAGGGTTCACACACCACACACATACTCAGGTCCATGAGTAGCTCAAATGGTTTGTGTTCAGTTGATAAGAGAAAAGTTGGCAGTTTGAATCCACCCAGTGGTACCTTGGAAGAAAGACCTGGCAATCTGCTTCCAAAAAGATTACAGCAAGAAAACCCTATGGAGCAGTTCTACTCTGTCATACACTGTGTGTCAGAATCGACTTGACAGCACAGGACACAACACAATAATACATATATATGCTTGTATGTACATATGCATAAAATGTCTGCTTTGAAAGATACTCTTTTCTTGGAGGGAAGTAAAAAGGGAGAAGGAAAATTGACTTTTGCTCAGTACTGTGCCAGCATCTTAAATGAGCTATCTTCTTTAATCCTCAGAATAACTCAGTGATGTTAAGTGTTTTTCTCATGTTACAGATGAGCAGTCTGAAGATTAGGGAGATTGTATACCTTGCCTGTGACCCCAGAGCAAGATAAAAATGACTCCAAAGCATGAACATTGCCTATGTGACACATAACTTCCATCTGGGCTGGTGATGTAGAACCTTGGAGTTAGGATGACGCTTGTCGCCCCCGGGGAGGAGTCATCCAGGCCATCCAGCCTCTGCCTAAACACCATGGGTATGAAGAGTTCGTTCCTAAAAGGGCCCTAGAGTGAGGTGGCTAAATGGGTTAGGGTGAGCTCTGCCACTTCATGGGCCCTGCAGCTGGACTACATCACTGATATTTCTCTGCCTGAATCCCCTCATCTGTAAATGGCATAACTTTATACCTGCCTCTGAGGGCAGATGTGAAAGTGCATGTAAAGCACAGTGGCAAGGATTGTAGTTAACACACAGTACAAATCTTAGTTTATACAACATTTTATCATCATTATTAGCCAATCCATTCCATTGTTGGACACTCAGGTTACTAAATTGGGATTTCCTTTCCTCTGTCTCTATCTCAGTTCATCCGTTGCTTGTAATTCTCCAGCTACATATGCTTTCTATTTTATCTCCCACTTGAAACCCTTTAAAAATGTTACTCATTTTGTGACCATTAACACATATTTAAGGCGCTCTGGTGGCACAGTGCCTAAAGCAATTGACTGCTAACCAGAAGGGTGGTAGTTCAAACCCACCAGCTGCTCCATGAAAGGAAGACGGGGCAATCTAATTCCATAAAAATTTACAGCCTTGGAAACCCAATGAGGGTCGCTGTAAGTTGTAATTGACTAGGTGGCAGTGGGTTTGGGTTTTTTGGTTTAACACATGTTTATTGTGGGGGGTTGGAGGACCCACACTAGAATATTCAAATAACAAAAAGAGCTTTTAGAAGAATATAAAACCCACCTCTAAGCCCACCTGCAGAAATAGCCAAGGTTAACATGTTGATGGACTTTTTTCCACCTTGCAGTGTTGGTTCTGTGCGTATAACAAACTACAGACACACAAACGTACACACACATACACGCCTGTAACTCACTAGGATCCTCTTGTGAGGCATGGGTATTTTAAGGTCTCTTGATACACACTGCCTAATTGTCCTCCAGAAAGGTTGTACTCACATACACAACTAGCCTCGGGGTGTGACATGGTTACCCTGTGGGTATGTGAGGTATGGTTTCCTGTCTGCACAGTGCAGTAGTCAGGCTCCCCTTTTCTTCATTTCTGAATGAAATACAGAAGAAACAGCTCGCTCACAGAGGTAGAAGCCCTTTCCATGTAAATCTGTAGCCGACTCTGTTCCACTGTATACCGGGCCCTGCCTCCAGCAAGCCTCACCTTTGCCCCAGTGAGTGACTTCCTCTAGCCATTTTGCCTGAGTGGAGGCACTTTTTGGGATGACCAGGAGCTTTGCTCACTTACACTTGTCATATACAAAAGTTGCCGGGTTTGGGAGGCAGTTAGTTTGTCATTTTCCAAGGAAGGCTGACAGCTGATCAAATTAGTGGATATGGACGTAGATTACAGAGGAGAAAGACCTGTTTTGTTTTTTTTTTAAACTTTTGTTTGAATTTATTAAGGGTAGTTCTTGAAAGACATTTGACAAAATATTTAACCTTTAAAGCAAATTTAGGTTTCATTGATTGCATCTTCCATTTGGTTTATTATCTAAAACACTATTTTAGTTACCAGAATCACATTTGATAAAATGAAACATCTATTCCTTAAATAATGAGCTTTGGTGGTGTAGTGGTTAAGTCATTTGGCTGCTAACCAAAAGGTCAGTGATTCAAATCCACCAGGTGCTCTGCAGAAGAAAGATGAGGCGCAGTCTGCTTCTGTAAAGACTTACAGCCTTAGAAACCCAATGAGGATTGCTATGAGTCAGAATTGACTTGATGGCAATGAGGTTGTTTTTTTTTTTTCAAATTCTTTAAGTAATCTTCAAAAAGTAGTCATAGGAGTATGATTTCCTTGACACAAAGAATATCTGCCTTAAACCAGTGGTTCATTCCAACTAAATTCAAGGACTCAACAAAGTTGCTTACCCTCACCATAATCATAATAATTTTTATTGTCATTGTTTGAGTGTTTATTCTTTTCTAGGCACTGTGCTAGGCTTTTCACTTACATTATTCGTAATTCTGAAAATGACCCTTCAAAGTGGAAATTATCAACATTCCACAGATGACACTGTGACTTGGAGTAGCACAGTCACTCTCATAGTTCAGGAGTGTATGAGATGAGATTTTAAATCTAGTATGTCTGACTACAGGAGCTCTGGTGGCATGGTGCCTAAGGCATTTGATTGCTAACCAGAAGGCTAGCGGTTCAAACCCACCAGCCACTCCTCAGAAGGAAGATTGGATAATCTACTTCCGTAGTGATACTACCTCGGAAACCCAAGGAAGGGTCGCTATGAATCGGATTCCACTTGATGGCAGTGAGTTTGGTTTCCAGTTTGGTATGTCTGACTGCAAAGACCCATCTTTTCTTACCTCATTGTGGGTCATTATTACTGAATGCTGTCTGAAAGTTCTTGCCAATGAAATAAGACATGAAGAAGAAGTATTTAACTATTCAAGTGGAGTAAAATAATCAGTATTTGCTGTCAGTAGCATTAGTGAATTTAGGAAATTTTCAAGAATCAATGAAAATGTATTAGAAGAAATAAAAGAATTTGATGAAATGGCAGAAAACACAATGACTTGAGAAAATCTAGTCAGGCACATAAGTTTTGAAAGAATAATACCTATAAACAGTGATGCCGGGCAACCCCTTAACTAACTGACCTTAGCTGCTGGTCAGATAAATTGAAATTATTTTTGACAGAGTTGTTGCAGTTCATTGGCATTGATTAGCTACTAACCACTTGGAAAATAAACTAGGAAAGAAAATACCATTCATACTAGTAGCAATGATAATGACTTACAACATAATAACACATCGTAACAACAGCACAACATACCTAGAAATAAACTGAACAAGAAATTCTGGGAAGCTGTGTGATGAAAATGAAAAACTTTATTAAACTAAAAAGAGAGACTTTAATTATATGCCTATGTGAATTCTTGATTAGAATTCTAACACTGTAAAAATGTCAGTTTTCCTCACAAGTAATGTATAAGTTCAAGATAATGCAGTTATTTCTCATATTTGAAGTTAAATTTTATATTTTAATCAAATTCTTCTGTAATTACAATAAGAAATAAACTGGGAAGAAGAACAAAGGCAGTTATAAAAAGTGAGAGAAGTTTGAGCTAGTAAATACATTATCATAATGCAATACTACAGCAAGAATAAGTAATTGACAAAGAAATAGGTAAGTCTAGAAACATCTTTTCTATGTACATATATACATCACATTTGTATATGATGAGTAGAGGGTACATCATAAAGCTTATGGGGACAGGAACATGAAAAGGAAGTGACAGATTGGAAGTAATATTGTCACACTTTGATAACATTGTACAAAAGGCATCTATTCCCATTTCAAAAATAAATGGGACAACTTCTTCACAGTCAAAGTTCAGTAACTTGTCAGCATCTCCCCTGGAGCCTGGCTGCAATATCACTCTTGTACTCTCTCCTTTTCCCTCTACTACTGTTGTTGTTATGTGCCGTTGAGTTGGACCCAACTCATAGCGACCCCTCCTTGGGTTTCCAAGGCGGTATCACTATGAAAGTAGATTGCCAAACCTCCCTTCCAAGGAGTGGCTGGTGGGTTTGAACCACCAGCTTTCTGGTTAGCAGTCAAGTGCCTTAGGCACTATGCTACCACATCTCCTTTTCCCTCTACTAGTGTCCCCTTTTCAGCTCCAGTCACTTCAGAGTGCTGGGGATCCTTCTGAGAGATAACTGCTAATAGATTTGAAAATAACAATGATAAATAAGAACAACTGGAAATAGTCTGGTGACTGACCTAATCATGGTTTGTCCCAAGACTCACTGTGGTCCAGGGGTTTTAATTTTTAAAAAAAAATTTTTGCAGTGTTTCCTCCCCTCCTCTCCCACCCTTGGTATCCAGCAAAGAAAGTTTCCTTCTGTTGTCAAATATTTTCAGAAAATATGACACATCTCTAATTTATTATAAAAAGAGATCATGCAAATAGTTAAGAAAGACTCTGGATTTCAGCAGAGAATTGGACATGATGCATAAATGCAGTTAACGAAAGAAGAAACAGAACTGGAATGAGTCAGGCCATCTTAAGAAATGCTTTGTGACGGTATTGGAAATGGTGAGCCACCATCTTTCTGTTACTACTTCTTTAGTCCCCTTTGCTGGAAATGTGTACAAGTCTCTCTTTTTAAATTTGTGGTGACATATTTGTATATTAAATTCACTCGACCTCCTTCCCTTTCCATAGTGCACTGGCATTAGGTCCCATGTACTGCATAGATATCTCTGTGCACAGCTGCCTGCCACATCACCTTCGTTAAGTGTAACATTTTCCTAGGTAGAAGCCGGCTGTGTCCACCTGTCAACAAGTATGATGTCTTCCACTGAGTATAGAGGACACTAGGATACACACAGTGGGGTATGTGCAAGGCAGGCCTGCCCACGCAAAACTGGCCCTTTGGCTGAGCAGATAAAATTTACTGAGGGGAGCAGAGATGCTGATGTGACAGCAAGACTGGCCAGCCTGGTTCCTGCCTCACTTGGGGTCCCTGTACAAGTTCCCTACTCTCTCTGCCCCTTGTTTCCTTCATTTCTCTGTGGAACAGTTTAGACATTGAATATTCTCATCCTTTGTTCCCTAATACCTGAGATCTAGTGGAGTTTTGCTTTCTGTAACTTGTATGACAGAAATAACTGGTGTTATTTTTGTTTTTCCAAAATAAAATTTTGTGCGTGTGCTTTTTTTCTCAACAAAGTACATATTGATTTCCATCCCTCCACTCCATCTCTGAGCTGGAAAGGAATTGGTATGGGGAAAGGGATGGATTTTTCTAGATTTGCAGATGATGGCTAAGATCTTGCCTGAAATTTCTTCACCTCAAAGGTAAAAGTGAGGTAGTTGGCTTTGAAATACTTAAAACTAGTGTTCTGTGGAGTACTAGCTGTGCTAATAAATTTTTTAAAGTTTAATAAATTTTAAAAGTCCATAATTAGAGATGTTTATGATATGCTGGGTCAATCAAAGTTAAACAAACTTCTCAATATGTTTTTAATGGATGTTTGAATCTCCAAGAAGGGGGAGAAGTGTGTACCTTTTCCCAAGTTGATTGACCATGGAACCCTTTTTCAGGGGGAATCTTGAGGGATTGCTATTCTTTGGAACTTGTTTTAAGAAGTGCTTTCATTTTCACTCACGTTTGCTCTAGCAGTGACTTTACCATTCAGTTTTGCAACTTAATGGAATTAATGTGCTTTAGCCTTCATTTCAGAAAAAATACAAATTTCTTATCAGAAACAGGCAGATGACACAGTTGTTAGATCATCACTTTTAATATTGCCTAGCTGTCACAAACCCAGTGCTATACTTGTCTAAAGAGGAGAGGATGACTTTAAGAAAGGGATTTTTTTTTTCTTTAGCTGCTTTGCAATGTGCACACTGGTTAAAAAAAAAAAAAAAAAAAACGTGTGGTAGCTCTTAAATTTTTGTGAACGTAGCAGAATACCTAAGTTAATATTTTGTTTATTAGTCTTTTCAAATTCTTCTTTAAAAATGTTGAGTGGAATAGTTCAAGTTGACTTTAGGATGTGTTTATTAAGCATGGTGTCTTTGGACGTGACTGTGTGTCAACTGTCAGGTGGCTCCCTTGCTTCTGCTGGAAGGAGGCAGAGAGCAGTAATCCAAACCGTGTGTGTGCCACCACCACTAACAAGGGTCCAGATTCCCCTACTCATCCCTAAGTGTCTTTTTGAAATATGTTTTTGTAGACTGTTGTTTCTCTTCTGCCTCAGTAAGAGTTGGGCTAATAAAAGCATACACTGTGGAAGTCGTTTCCAAGAACAATAAACAGAATCAGAAATGCTGCTTGAAATATTTATCTTGCCATTTAATGGTCTGAATTTATGAACCTTCCAGAAAGTGAGAAGGAGAAACTTTTTAACTGTGTGGTTTCCTTGAAATTAGGGCTGCTTAACATTGCCTCCCTGGGCTTCTTGAAGTGTTTAGCTTATTAAGAAATCATAGATTTTGACAATGAGGGAAAGTTCGCTCATCTAAAGCTAGACCTTCTTGTTCTTTAAGTTAATATTTATTCCTGGAGAGGCCTGGACTGGCACTGCCACTGGCTCATTGTGTGGCTGAGGCCATGCCTTTAACACCCCTGGGCCTCACAGTCTTTACCATGAATGGATGGCCAGGGCCAAGTGGGGCTCAGACATTCGAAGGTTCTGAGTCCAGATTGAGAGAACATCAGCTAACACCGCCACAGGGGGACTGACTGTCAGTTAATTTGCCCCATCTAGGTCACTGATGAAGGCTGGCGGTTCAAACCCACCAGCCACTCCTTGGAAGGAAGGTTGGGCAATCTATTTCCGTAGTGATACCGCCTCGGAAACCCAGGGAGGGGTCGCTATGAGTAGGGTCTGACTCGATGGCAAATTACAACAACAACAGGTCACTGATGGAGCTTTGGTGGCATAGTGCCTAAGATATTTGACTGCTGAAAAGAATGCTGGTGGTTCAAACCCACCAGCCACTCGGATCCCACTCTACGGCAGTGGTTTTTTTTTTTTTGTTTGTTTGGTTTAGGTCACTGATAGGAACCAGCACCTGGCTCATTCCTCTTCGGCTTTGGCCATGCTGCTTGGATTCCTGGATGTCTTCCTTGTCTCTAGCTAAGTAGGAAATAGGAGTCCCTTCTGAAGGCTGCTCCGCTGCATTATTTTTAGTCACTATGTCAGCACTAAATATGGGAGTACTGTCTGGAGTCAGGAGCTCTGGTGGCTTAGTGCCTAAGGCATTTGACTGCCACTGATGAAGGCTGGCGGTTCAAACCCACCAGCCACTCCTTGGAAGGAAGATTGGGCAATCTACTTTTCTGTACTGATACTGCCTCGGAAACCCAAGGAGGGGTCGCTGAGTCAGATCCAACTCGACAGCAGTGGTTTGGGTCTGGAGTCAGGAGTCCCTGAATGGTGCATATAGTTAAGCCAACTACTGGCCAAAAGATTGAAGGGTCAAACCCATTCAGAGGTGCCTCAGAAGAAAAGCCTGGAGATCTTCCAAAAGGTCATAGCCTTGAAAACTGTATGGAATGCACACATGCGGTTGCCATGAGTTGGAATCAATTCCCTGGCAACTGGTTTGGGGATCTTTTTGGCCCAGAGACATCCTTTTCAAGGAAGATAGGCAGAGCCTAGATTGGGGGTGAGGAGCAGAGTGTCCCTCAGGACCCAGGTCCTTGGGTTCTCCTCCCAGGTGGTGCATTTAGTGCTACACGGCAGCTGTCTTATTACCGACAGCAACCATCTTATTTATTATGAGGCTTTTCTGACATTGCTAAAACCTCTTGTGTTTGCTGAATTCCAGAAATGGCTTCAGACATTCCTGGATCAGTGACATTGCCCGTTGCCCCCATGGCGGCCACCGGACAGGTGAGGATGGCGGGGCCCATGCCTGCCCGTGGAGGAAAGCGGCGTTCCGGGTAAGCAACCTCAGTGTTCCCAGGAATTAGATTTAAGTGTTGAGCAACACTCTTGACCCCTTAGGAAAATGTTGTTTCTCCCTCTCCTGTAGAATAAAAGCTCAGCAGTTTGCAGCCTAGTTAGATTTTGCAAGAGCCCTAAATATGCACGTGATCTGCCCCTTAAGTGTTTTGGGCCTCAGCACCCAGCTGGGGACTTCTGTTTGTTTGTCCTTGTGGTGAGAGTGTGCTTTGTGATCCTACTGGCCAGTTGCTCAGGCCATTTTTCTGAAGGGAGGGGGCTCATCCTCACCCGTTACCCTGAGCCCATCCTAGAAGCTAGAGAGCAATTACTGCCCAGCTGAGCTCCAGCCCCTGGGGGCCTGCAAAGGATTACTCCACCATGGTGCCTTTCCTGGGGCTGCCTATCTTTATCGATTGATTTATTTTCTTTTTTATTTATTAATTTTAAATTCTTATTGTGATTTGAGTGAAAGTTTATGGAACAAATTCATTGTCCATATAGCAGTTCATAAACATTTTGTTTCATGTCATTGACTGCAGTCCCCACAACGTAACAGCTGTCTTCTCACTTCCTCCCTATAGTTACCCCTTCCCTGTGTCCTTCCCTCCCATGCACTCCTGCCACCCCCACCCCAAGCTGTCTCCCTGTGCAAATACTGCCCTTCTGTTCTCCCACGATTGATCATTCCAGGGAGTGTATCTACATGTTCACCCTATACGCCTGTCTGTTGTTTGGCTGGAAGCCACGGGAGTGAGTTCAGTTCCAGAACTGAAAAGGTAATTAGAGGCCATAGTCTTGGTGACTGTGCTGGTTCCCATAAGACCAGCAAAACCATCACTCTTGAAGAGAAGGAAACAAAAATGACATCTCCTTATGATGTATAGTGTTGTAGGTGTACATAGATCTAAACAAACAAATATCCCTGAAGGAAAACAACCTATTTCAGACTCAGTTATCACGTAGCCCCCTTTCCCCCATTAAATCAATTTTATGTTCAATGCAGTATCTGATGAACAAGGTTTCTCAGGAATTTGGAATCCATGTTTGCTTTGAATGCAATTTCTAATAACACATGACTCCTTAGAAATGCCACTTTACTTTAAGACCAGCATGGCTCCATTGTTAAATGGTCATTTGAAGCCAAAGAGTTTCCTCTAAAGCAATAGGATTCTTAAAGGCAGTGAGGACAGCTGTCTGTCAGAGTCTGGGATAGAGTGGGGGGTAGTTTGAAAATGCATATTCGTCATTATAAATTTAGATTGTAAAAAGCCTGTTGTTTGTGTAGTTCTATTACTGAAAGAGGGCCTGAGATCTTTACCATTACTGAGAGGGTTAAAAATCTTGAGAAACGGAGCTCAGTGACTGCCCCAGAGATGCCTTGATTCCCAGGCACAGTGCTGATGCAGCCAAGCCTCTCCCCGCAGCTGCCATGGTCTCTGCAGCAGGATGAGCTGGGTTGTAAAGAACTGTGTGGGTTTCCGGGGCAAAATTCAACTTTGTAGTATATGATGTGGCTGGCCTCTGGGGCTTGCTGCAAATACAGCCGTCCTGTTTTAACTAGCTGCTCTTGCTAACTAGGTGCTAAACTCAGGGGAGTCTGAGTTACTAAAGGAATGCATGAGCTGTCAGCATATTAGCTTACTGACTTTTTTTTTTTTGTTTTAATTAAGGTCTTTTAAAATTAGTGTACGTGTACTCTCTAACTTGTGTTCCCTGGGGACAAAGCCCCATTGCTAGCCCAAGTTCTTTTTAAGAAGAGGCCAACACTAGACTCTTTGATGAGGTCCGTTGGGCTGGGTCAGGGCCAAGTGCTGCAGAGATGCTCAGGCCCAGCCCAGTATTCCCAGGACAAGGAGCCCTCTCTGCACTGGGCATTTGTCTTCTAGCTCCTGCCAGAGCTCTTCCACCCCTCCCGCAGGAGGTGTGCTGAGTCCCTGTTCTGCAAGGGCTTTGGCAAAGTGAGCTGAGGTTCCTTCCTTCTTTGAATCTTGCTGTTTCTGACCTTAGCCTGACATTTAGACCCTGATTTCTGATTGTTACTTGAACTGATGATCATAGTCTCTCCTTTCTGAAGAAATCCTCCACAGCTGTCTGTTTCCCTACTGGATCTCTGTCTCTCTTTGTCTCTCTCTCTCACTCTCTCACACAGACACACACACACCATGGAGGCAGAGCCCAGAGTCCAAGTCCCGTTACAGACAAAAAAGTAAAATATCAAGAGAAGAAACAAAGATAAAAGAGGATGAACAGCAACTGATGACACACGACCTAAAAGTGAGGGTGTGGGTACCACCCCAAGGGCCTCAACCCTTTGATTTCCTTGAAGGCAGATCGGTGAGCATGTCCTTCTCTAGGAAGCTTGTCCTGGGTAAGAGTAGTAACAACAGCATCCTCATCTGTGAGATCCGCATGCCTGCCCCCTTTTCCTCCTCAAGGGAGGGGGCAAGTCAAGCATGGTTCTTTCTGCTGAGTCCTATGACTAAAAAAGGATTTATTCCCTGTCTATGAACACTTTCATTTTTACAGTGCTGTTTCCATAGTAATTCCTGCATCTGAAAATTTTCCATATTTTGCTGAAATTCTGTACTTGAGCCAATGCTGTTCTAGATCCTCTTGATAACACATCTTTGACCATGACCTAAACATTTTGCTACATAAGTACAAAGAAGACCCAGTGGAAGTCAGACTTACCAAACCCACATTATCCCTGGCAGGGCCCTTACTCTTCTTATACCTACAGTAAATGTCCTTCCACCTCCTTGTCTCCAAGAATGAGGAACACAATTGGAGAGACACGGGAAGAGAAAGAAAAGAAAAGGGGCAGAGGTGGTGGGATGGTGGGTATGGCATTGGGCAAATCTGCTGCGATAGATCTCTTTAGAGTATTAAAAAGCAAAGATGTCACTCTGAGGACTAAGGTGTGCCTGACCCAAGCCATGGTATTTTCAGTAACCTCATGTTTATGCAAGAATAAGGAAGACCAAAGAAAAACTAATGAATGCCTTTGAATGATGGTATTGGCAAAAAATACTAAATACACATGCCATGAACTACCAGAAGAACACACAAATCTGTCTCAGAAGAAATACCATCAGAATGCTTCATAGAAGCAAAGATGGTGAGATTTTGTTTCATGTGCTTTGGACAGATTATTAGGAGGGACCAGTCTCTGGAGAAGGACAGCATGCTTGTAAAGTAGAGGATCAGGAAAAAAGAGGAAGACCCTCAGCGAGATGGACTGGCACAGTGAATGCAACAGTGGGCTCAATCATAGCAATGATTGTGTGGATGGTGCATGACCTGGCAGTGTTTAGTTCTGTTGTGCATATGATCACTGTGAGTCACATTGGGCTCAAGGGCAACTAAAACACAAGTTGGTAGGAGAGGTGAAGAGGCACAGCCCTTCTTCCCACGTACCTATTCCTTGGCTAGATCTTTCCACTCTTGCCTGATTATTCTAATGGAGGAAAGGACCAAATGCCTAGAATAACCATCCCTGTGTCTCAAAGCCAAGGAAAACCATCCCTCGTTTGTTTCAGATCCTCCTGGTTGTATGCCTGATCCAGCACCGTGGTTCCCTCAGGTTTAATGTCCTCCCCACTGCCCCGAGAGACTTCTTCCACAAGCATCTAAGCAAGCTGCATGCATTCCTAGCAATTGGGACACAAGGTGAAGGTTCAGACATTTCAGATTCTTTGAAAAGTGATTCCACATGTGTGGGAGAAATGAGCCAAAGCAAGTCACCTGAAATGCATTTTTGTGGAAACCTCTGATCTTAGTGAAGGGGTGTGTAAGGGGGGACTTCAACAGGGGCAGACCCGGTGCTACTGAAGGGAGACAGCAGCAATAATTAGTTAGGATCAAACCTGCCCCTCACAGTTAGCTGTTCAGGGGTGGAAGGCAGAGGTTGTAGGCATGATTAGTTCCTCTCCACTGCCCCAGAATTAAATCCTGGGCTTCTGAAATATAATGATTGAAGGGAAACTATTTTCAAATAGTATATAGTCAACAAGGAATTCTAGTGGCATAGTGCTTAAAGCATTTGACTGTTAACCAGAAGGTTGGTATTTCAAACCCATCAGCTGCTCCTCAGAAGGAATGTGGGGCAATCTACTTCCATAAAGATTTACTGCCTCGGAAACCCAATGGGGGTTGCTATGAGTCAGAATAGACCCAATGGCAGTGAGGTTTATATATATATATATATATAATTGGTAGACCAATATCTCCCTCAAGAGTAACCTGTAGGCTACTGGAATGTGGTCAAATAACAGTTGTATTTACTTAAGCTTATTGAAAATACTTAAGTATTTATTTACGTGACCTCTTAGTTACCTAGTGCGGCTATAATAGAAATACTACAAGTGAATGGCTTTAACAAACACATTTATTGTCTCATAGTTCAGGAGGCTTAGAAGTCGGAATTCAAGGCACTGGCCCCAGGGGAAGGCTTTCATTCTGTTATCACTAAGAGAAGGTCCTGTCTCTCTTCAGCTTCTGTTCTTGTGTTCCTTGACCATCTTCATGTGGCATGGCATCTATCTTTTCCTCCATTGGCACTTACTTGCTTCTGGGCTAATCTGCTCTTTTATATCTCAAAGGTGATTGGCTTAAGACCCACCCTACACTGATAGGGCCTCATTAACATAACGAAGAAACATTTTTCCAAATGGGATCACATCCACGGGAATAGGGGTCAGGAGGTACCTAACACATTAAATTCATAATGCCTGGTGAGCGCTGTGTGCTGGCATTGCTGTGGCTCAGTGAGCTGGCCCCGGGGCAAAGAACCTTTGCAGTGCCTGTGCCATGTCACCTTTGGTTGGCAGAAGCTTTAGGCTGGCCCTGCTAGAAGGTCCTGTTATGCTTTCTCATGACAGCGTTACTTCTTCCTGAGTTGTATTTGATGATGCATTGTTGTTATTACACAGTCACTGGTAGCAATATGCATGTTGCTACCCTTAACAAGTTGCAAGCACAGACATGCCTTTCACAGCTTTTTTCTTTTTTTAGGGGTGTGTATGTGAAAGTTCACAGAGCAAATTCATTCCTATACAGCAGTTCATACACATTTTGTTTCATCACATTGATGCAGGTCCCCACAATGTAACAGCTCTCTTCCCACTTCTTCCCTGTAGTTACCTTTTCCCTGTGTCCCTCTTTCCTATGTATTCCCACCCCTTGAGCTGTCTCCCTTTGCAAATACTGCCCTTCTATTCTCTCATGATTGATTGTTCTAAGGAGTGTATCTACCTGATATAAATATTCACCCTGTTGTTGTTATGTGCCGTCGAGTCAAACCCGACTCATAGCGACCCCTCCTTGGGCTTCCGAGGCAGTATCACTACGGAAGTAGGATTGCCCAAAATATTCACCCTATGTACCTATTAGGAGCTCTGGTAGCATAGTGCCTAAGGCTCTTGACTGCTAACCAGAAGGCTGGTGGTTCAAACCCACCAGCCACTCCTTGGAAGGAAGGTTGGGCAATGTGATACTGCCTCGGAAACCCAAGGAGGGGTCGCTATGAGTCGGGGCCGACTCGACGGCAAATAACAACAACAACATGTACCTATTGTTTGTCTGGAAGCCACGAGAGTAATTTCAATTCCAGACCTTTTATCAGGGTACCACTCCTCATTGACAGGAGAATGAAGCAAAAAGCATTCTCAGCCCACCTTTTGAGAACTCTTATATCATACATTCATTGTGCTAAATTCTTTACAATGAAGACAATAGGACTTAAAAGTCATAGTTTGATTTCTCTTCCTTATTATCCAGATGCCTGAGTATAATAGAGACACATAAAAGACATAAAATGGAGGGTGATTTACTTAGGCTTTTTATAGCAAAAGAAATAAACATAGCTGATTGTCATCATATTTACAGTGGAGAAATTAAAGTGGTGGCAGAAGACAAAGGCAGCATCAGGCCAGGCATTCTCTGAAAGGTCCTTGTGTTGTTGTCAGGGGTAGAATTTTCTGTGTTCTGTGAGCTTTCTCTCCTAGATTAGCAGGGGAGACTGTCTTGGGGATATGAACAATCATTTGTGTCCTGCTTTAACTCCTGGGTTCTCCTCCACCCTAGGCTTTTCCAAATCCACTTATGGCACACATTTGATCATGTACATGCATGGGTGGGGAGATGTGGTTTCTTGGTCCTTGATTTTTCATAGACAAAATCATGGTTCCCAACTTCCTAAAGATTTCAGAGAACTTTGGCCCCAGAGCAAGGCTGTTCATTCTTGCCTTTCACCCCTGTGTGATGGAGCCTTAGCTGTCCTGGCCCAGACTGGGATCCTGGACCACATGGCTCACATCTCCATTTTTCTGCTTCCCAAGGGTCCTAGTGAAAAATATTTCTCTTTGCTAAAACAAAGGGTAACCAGCCATCCCAGTGTTCACACTGGAGTCCTGGATCCTGGGAATCTCCTCTGTCCCTGAAAGAATCTGGGTGATTTTCATCGTAAGACCCAAATGATTGTATAGGCTGAGGAGGAAGTTGTTGTTGTTATGTGCCGTCGAGTCAGCCCCGACTCATAGCGACCCCTCCTTGGGTTTCCGAGGCAGTATCACTACGGAAGTAGGATTGCCCAAC
>NW_006921719.1:296241-320711 GCF_000298275.1 Orycteropus afer afer
TCCCTCAAGTTCCTCAAAAGCCTTGAGAATAAGATTTGTCTCATTTGGGGCCTCTTGAGTGTGCTTGTTACAGGAGTAGGCTCTTCCTTTACAAGCTGGATTTCCTAGTGGCCTGGGTGTCCTGTGCCTTCTCACATCACCCGTTGCTGAAGCCTTGTCCTGAGAGCCTCTCTTTAAGGCCAGCAGTTCACTCTCCATTCTTGTACCAAGCTGCTCCGACAGAGAGCTTCTCACTCTGGCTGCTGGGAAGACTGGCCTCCCTTCTGTTTGAACTCCATGGGAACTGTGTCTCCCTTCGTTCTCCCAGTCCTACCAGGAATAAGGTGGTGAAGGTGAGGGCTGTGAGGCATTCATCTCCAAAGAACCCTACCACTCTGGATGTTCAGGAGGCCAAGACACCTGTATTGCTTCTCATTTCGTTTCCCAGTGATTCTTGGTCCACTTTATACCAAGTCAGCCCTGCCTTTGCCCTCACATGTTCAAAGGCAGTATTAATTGACATTAAGAGAGCCTTAGCTTTTTGGGAAGGAATTCTTGGGATATTAATTAACCAAGTAACTTTCTAGACTTTTTGTTTTATGTTTATATTTAGAGGCCCAGTAAAGTGGGATTCTGACTAATTTTCTGGTGCATTTCAACAAGCACACAGCCAGTTTGAGTAGCTTGGGCCTCAGACAACTATTTTCCCCTCAATGAGCCGTTTAGTTGAGCCCTGGTGGCATAGTGCCTAAGGCATTTGGCTGCTAACCAGAAGTCTGGCGGTTCAAACTCACTAGCTACTCCTTGGGAGGAAGACTGGGCAATCTACTTCCATAGAGTTTCCTTGGAAACCCAAAGAGGGGATGCTTGTTATGAGTTGAAACTGACTCGATGGCAGTGAGTTTGATTTTCGGTTTTTTGAATCTTTATAGAATAGAGGCTTTAAATATCCTTTTCACGTTGACCCCTGAGAATCAGGAGTGTGTCCTCTTTTCCTCAAGTTCTTTTATCACCCTCATAATTTCCTGTTTTCAAAATCCCTTGAGCTTTTATATTCTGTTAATACATGACAGAATAAAGGAAAATGAAGTCTCAATTTGGAATAAATAATGTGGAGGGGAGGAGGTATCCCCCAAAGATGATAGGAGATAGGAATGTCACCCTTTCCAACACAGCCTAACGTCCATTGGATCCTGTATAAGGTCCTAAGGGGGATGAGTTGATACTTGGAACACTTTTACAAAAGTTCTGGGCCTTATAAGTAATGGTGCTTATACTGAAAACTTGTCATTTTGGCTCTTCCAGCCCTGAATCTGTTAGATGACTGCATGTAGGCATTTGTTTAGCACTGCCAAGGGTTGGGACTGTTGGACAGCAGTCTGGTCAAATAGACCCACTATATGCTAGCTGCCCACGTTACCAGTGGCAATGTTCTATCTATGATCAGTGCTCTCGTGATCTTGACTTTTCAGAATGGACTTTGATGATGAAGATGGTGAAGGTCCCAGCAAATTTTCAAGGTGAGTTTACTTAATTTTTCTTAGATTTGAAGAAGCCAATAGCCAACAATCACCTTGTTGGAATGTGCAGGGATTGAATCCCCTTTGCCACTGAAAAAGCCATTGCCTATTGTTTGACCCTCTTACTTGTCCCTTATTCTGTGTCAGTATTTAGCCCAATGGCACCTAGTTTGAATAATCCTGCAGTATCCCAGCCTAGATTATAAAAAGTTAAATAACAAGTTCCTAACTCTCTTCGCTTTTTAAATTAAACAATGACTTTTGATTTTAATGGATTCATATTTAAAGGACAGACCTAGGGTTCAGGTTTAGAAAACCTATCAAGATAAGGCCTCTTTTTTTCTACCATGGAAAATAAGGACAAATATGAGAAACCTGGGTGGCCTGTTCTGAATACAAGATGTAAAATCTGATTTTGAGTTCCTAAACTGGCCACATGACAGCATCTCTGGCTGGGCTCTGTGGGGCTGTCCTAAATACAGACCACCTCATGGAAATGGTGCTGAATCACAGGTGCCAGTGGTGTCATACAGATGACATATATATGGCATAAGGTGGACTCATCCCCATGACTCTTTTATTTGGTTTTGGTAAGAAGTTTGGCAATATTGGCAGGAATGCACAAATCATCTAGTCAGTTCTAGTAAATTTCCCATCTGCATTCAGTTTACTTGACGTTCATCCTCATCATCTTAAACAAAAAAACAAACTCTCTGCCATCTAGTTGAATCTGACTCATAGTGACCCTCATTGAGTTTCCAAGGCTATAAATCTTTATGGAAGCAGACTGCCTCATCTTTCTTCTGGAGAGCAACTAGTGGGTTGCAACCACCAACCTTTTGGTTAAGCAGCCAAATGCCTTACTTAACCACTACACCACCAGCATTCCTTTCCCTGTCATCTAAGCCTTCTTAATTCTTGGTTGCCTGTGAACTTGAAAACCTGCTACAGGTTTTCTTTGTCTACCTGGTCTACAATTTAAACGGGCAGTTTTGAAAAAATGTTTAGGAGAACAAATGTCCATATCAAGCCCTGGAGTCACTGAACAACAACAGAACCAACAACAGTTTGGTTTCAGTTGTAGTTCCTATAATCCATGGGTAGTTGTGAATTAAACACATGTTCTCATAAATCCAAAAGGAACATTCATCTCATTAACTTTGTAGGAATTCCCATTCTCCAGAAACCCATGGCCATCGAATTGGTTCCAACTCACAACCACCCTTTAAGGCAGAGTAGAATTGCCCCATAGGGTTTCCAAGGAAAGTCAATTGACTTCCAAGGAAGTCAATCTTTACGGAAACAAATTGCCTAATCTTTCTCATGTGGAGCAGCTTGTGGGTTTGAACCACTGACCTTTTGGTTAGCAGCCCAGTGCTTTAACCACAGTGCCGCCAGAGCTCCTTATTCTCATTCTCCAAGCCCATAGTAAATTACTTGTCATTAGATGAACTCTTCTCCTTGGGAAATTTACCTTTCATCAGTGGCACCTGGCTTCAGCTTTGGGTGAAAGAGTACATAGGAGATTGAACCATTTTGATCTCTAACATCCCTGGAGGTTCTAATATAAGCAAGACATGAGTTTCAGTGACAAAAGCTTGTATTGTTTTTCCCTCAGTACAGACAGAACCTCAGCTTGCCTGTCCACTCATTTCTTAGGATACGTTTTTAATAGCAGGAAGGTCTTTGTTACTGAAATTGAGCTAGCCTTGGAAACAAGGATATGTATCTGCCAGAGGTGTGCTCTCGCCTTACACAGCCTCCCTTCATGAAGAAACAATGACTTTTGATTCCTCTGTATCACAATTTCCCTTCTGATAACATTCCATATCGTGCTCACCCCAGGAAATGATGATTCCTGGGGTCTCAGAACATAAAGAGGAAGTGAGATGAGGAGGGACATTTGTTTGACATTGAAGATCAGTGTCAGTGATGAAATAACATTGCAGGGACTCAAAGAGCTCATTGTCTTAGCCTCAGTCATTAAGCAGCAGAAACCCTAGAGCCTGGGCAGCTGTCTCATAAGCCTGTCAGTGAGTCAGCTTTCATATAGCCAGGGTTGAAACTTCGGCTTCTATGAACCATATCCTCTCCCCAACATGTTAAAAGTGAAAGAGGACAATGGGTTGTGCTTCCATCATATGCTGTTATTTATAAGGTTGAGTTTGCAGGACTCCAGAGGCCTTGTTACTTTAACACAGACTGTTAGTGATGGGCCCACCAGCTTGTGGGTACATCAGAAGTGCTCAGAGTTGGGGGAGAGGGCTGTCTTCTCCCACCCCTCCCTCCAGTGGTTGTGGCTGCCACCCAGGGGGGTGTGCTTTGTGCACAACACATCCTGGGGCCTCTCCTATTTCCTGCTTCTCTATTTACAATCAGTCAAGAGAACCACTTTGGGTGAGGCCCTGCTGCAGATGATGGCTGAGATGCATGCCAGCACCCAACACATTTGGGGACTCATCCCAGCCTGGTATGATGTCTTGATTTCTGTCTCCTGATGTCTGTCCAGCCAGCTTCCCTTGGAGCTCAAAGGGGACCCAAATTCAAATGTCCTGTCTATCATCAGGTCTCATGTCCCAATTTTTAACTTGAGAAAAGTGGTCACAGTCACATAGGAGTAAGTCATAGCCAATTTGCTACCTTATCACAGCCAGGTGCATCACAACAGGTCTCAGATTAAACAAAATGGGAGACGTGAAGCTACCTGCGGCCACTCTACATGCCCCCATCAGTCACAGACGTGTACACACACATGCACACAGAAGTTGAGGCAGTTAAGGTACTGATGAGAGGGTAGTTGAAGAGCCCATGCTAAAGGTCCAACTGTGGAGGGAATAGAATGAGGCCAAGAGCCAGGAGAAGATGACGGAGGCTAGAGACTGAAACTTGGAATGTGCTCGAAGAATAGTTCTAATGTTGTGGTAATCTGAGAGAGCTAAAAAAAGTAAGAAGTTGTGTTCAAATAGTGAGAAGTTGTGACCATGGCAGAGGTTGACTGAGCTCAGGTAGAGGAAGGGAAGGTCACTAAAGAAGAGGCTGAAAGAGACAGAAGGGTGATGTATGTGCTGCTCACCCATGAAGTTGGAGGTGCTGGGGTGGAAGCCCCTTGTCTGTGGGCAGCCAATGGATGGCATGATAAGGAGCATGGATGGAGGAGGAGATGGACCTGTGAGCTACAAAGGAGAGGGACTTTTGCCAAAGAGGCAGAAAGGTGTGGGGTTGTGGAGCTGGTCTTTCTTCCTGTGGGGCCAGGTATAAAGCAGCCTCCATTGGAGAGCACTCAGCTTGACCTCACTTCCCAACTCTTAGAATCCTAGTTATCATGGCCTTATCCCAACAGTAGGCAGTGATGGTTTCTCTGCCTTGGGGGAACTCTGATGACACACCAGAAAGTATTCCTCTAAAGACAAGCCTCTCTGGCACCTGATAGTGGTGCTGCAGCCTCCCTCAGAGATGTTAAAACAAGGCCCTCCCTAACCATGCCCCTGGTGGATGGCCCTGGTTACGTGAAAGGTCAAGGTGATGCCCATCCTGCCCAGCAGAGCCTGTGACCCTAAGGACCTACCTGTTCGACACACTGAGCAGTTCAGGGGCTTGTACCTACTTTAACAGCCCTCTGGTGGTTATATTTTCTAGGGAATACCAGGGTCTCTTCCTGTGCTTGCAGGGGTCAGCTGCCACCAGTGAGTAGTGGCATCTTGAATATATTTCGTATTTGGGGACAGCTGACTTCCCAGAGCTATCATCTATGAGGTCATTGTTTACACACCATGCTTTTCATGTGACTTATATGTGTGTATATATGTGTGTGCATGTGTGTAATCTTCTTCATTAAAGCAGAAGAATGGAAACATGACTTCTTAAAATATTTTGTAATGTTAGGTTTATAAGAGGAACAACCAAACCTTTAGCTATTGTCATTGCATATTGTCCACTGATTTTGCTGTATTCTGATTCTCTAGGTGTCCTAGTAGTACAGTGATTAAAGCATTCATCTGCCAACTGAAAAGTCAGCAGTTTGAATCCACCAACTGCTACACGAGAGAGATGTAGCAGTCTGCTTCCATAAAGATTACAGCCTTGGAAACACTATGCAGCAGTTCTGTTCTGTCCTGTAGGGGTGCTACGAGTTGGAATCAACTCGATAGCAGTGGCTTTTGTTTTTGGTTTTTCTGACTTTCTTTATCCCTTCCAAAAGACTTTCCAAGGAGTTCTCATTTCTGTTACCATGGCTTCAGCTTCAGTTCTTGAGGCATTCTGAGAGAATGGGGCATTTTCTTCCCCCATAGGTCTTAAGTATGTTTGTCCCTCACATTCACTGGGCATCCTAACTCTGCATCTGAGGCCAGTTCACCCTGATTGATGGGTTCATTAGCCTCTCTTTCACCCTGTGAAGAACAGCTCCAGGTGGTCTTCCTGAAGCTCCATTAATTATGTGGCTCACTCACCAGTTCCCTGGAGAGGTTACAGCCCACCAAGGCACCAGTCCAAAATTACTCCTTATATTTTATAGGAGTTAATGATTTGCACTCAACTACTAACCTAAAGGTTGGCAGTTCAAGCACACCTAGTGGCCCTGCAGGGGAAAGGCCTGGTGAAAACTCTGTGGAGCACAGTTCTACTCTGTAACACATGTAACACATGTGAATCTCTAAAGTTATCTAAAAGTAAAACTATCCATGATAATCAGTAAAGTCTCAACAAAATTGAACTTTCAGTTTTCTCCGTGCCTAATTATTCATCTTTTTCTCTTGCTTTGTGTGGTATTTATCCATCCATTCATATATACTTATATTATACATATGTGCACACATATATAAAACTAAACTCACTGCTGTAGAGTCAGTTCAACTCATAGTGACCCTTCCTTGGGTTTCTGAGGCAATATCTGTACGAAAGTAGATTGCCCAGTCTTCCTTCTGGTAGGTTTGAACTGCCAGCCTTTGTTTTTTTCCCCTGACTTTATATGTTGTGATGCTGTTTTAGTTTTAACCTTTTGGTCTGAACTTACCACTGTGTTTTATTTATAGGTATGATGATCAGAAAACCCTGTGGATAAGGATAAATATGCCAGGTAGGCTTGTTCTGCAGAGATCTCTCCTCAACAGAAAAAGAAGAGGAAGTTCATTTCCTAGAATTCTTCAGCTCTGCATCTTAGTTTAGAGAGCCAGTTATTTCATTTCTAGGTGAGAAGATGTTCAAAGTACTTCTGATGCCGAGAAGATGGCCAGGTAGGAACAAGCATTGCCCTTTATGCTTCACCAGATGTTATCAGTCCCTCTCCTCTTCAAGGCAGGAAGAGTTCTCAGCTAAGTATTTATGATTTTGCAGAGTCAACATCTAGGATGAACACTTCTGAACATTCCAAACATTCTTCCTGCCCCATTATTATGAACCAGGAAAGTGTTGCAGATACATTTGTAGAACTTGCGTCTGTGTAAGATTAACCTTAGCTGAATCTATCCTTGGTCTAGAGTATAATCCTCTTCACTGACCCCCATCTGATCTTCTCAGATGTTTATGTGTTTATCTGTAATCTTGCACAGATACCAGTGATACAAAATACCTGCAATCCTTATAGAAACAGCAGAAGACAGACATGGAATAATCTGTCACAGACAGCCAGACACTGTGGGAGAGAGATCCAACAGATCTACTAACTCAGGACCATAATACTGGGGGACACCAGACTCAATTGGCACAACAAAATACATAAAAATCTTGTTCCTCATCCTACATTGGTGAGTAGTGACTGCAGTTTTAAAAGCTTTCAAGCAGCCATCTAAGATGCAGCTATGGTCTCCTATTGTCGGAAGCAAAGAAGAGTGCAAAAAACCAAGGGTGTTTGGAAGCAATCAGCCCTAGGGCACGATGGCTGGCCCTCAAGACCAGAAGAACTAGATGGTGCCTGGCTACCAATGCCAAGCACTCAGGAAATGATCAAAACTGGAAATCCTGGATAGATTGGGAGGAAAAACATGGAACAAAATCCAAAAACACAGTAATGACCAGAATTACTGGTCGGAAGGAGTCTGGTGAAACCCCCAATACTGTGGCCCTGGGATACATTTTGGGCCTGGAATAAAACTCACTCACTCCCAGGGGCTGGCTCTCAGCCCAATAGTAAACAAGATGTACACGCAGTCCACTCAACCCAGGGTGATACACCCACATACTCTATGGAGATGCATCCCTTGGAGCGGTTGACCACGGGGCACCAGAGGGGCAACATTCACACAGAGGACATGCAGGACAAACAGGAGTGCATAACTATGAGATGCACGGGCTGGGGTTACTGGGCAGGGAGAGGAGAGAGTGGGTTAGGGCTGGGCATGGTAATTGGGAAGTGAAACCAAATGTACATGAAATGTTGAATGTAAAACAAACTCTGCTCTGTAAACTTGTACCTAAAACAATTAAAAAACAAAAATTGTAGAACTTGGCAAGGTGTCAGCTGAGAGCAGCCAAATCACTGGAGAGTTTACCTTAGGAAGTTTGTGTCATTTCAATGGGTTAGGATTAGGGCTAGAGTTAGGGCTAGACCATATTTGAATGAACTGCTTGTTAGAGCCAGTTGTCTAACATCATGCTGACATGATTCACTTGGTTCTTTATACAGGATGTGTCAGCCCTCATGTAATTGATCTGCATTGTTTTTGACACATTTCTTACCTTATGCAACCACTCCACTCACCTTTGATTTTTACCCCTTGAGAGATTAACCTTACTTTGAAATGATAGTACCTGGATGATACCAGGGCTTTGTGGAGAGAGGGGAGGAAACCATTTCTGGATTTGCACAGCAATCCTGAGCTGTGTCTTTTTGGAAGCTGTCAGGCATTTTTTTCCCCTGTAGTCCTGGGTCCCTGGGTGGTGCAAATGGATACGTGCTTATTTCTAACTTAAAGGTTGGCAGTTTGAACCCACTCAAGAGCACCATGGAAGAAAGGACTGGTGATCTGTATCTGATAAGAACACACCCATGAAAACCCTATGGAGTAGTTCTACTCTAATCTACTTGGCAGTAATGAGTTTGGTTTTCGTTTTTGAGGTCTTAAATATGTTTACCTCTCAGGCTTACTGGGCATTCTAACTCTGAATCTAGGACCAGTTAGCACTCGGCTGAGGACAGGCTCTGTGTCTGAGAGAGACAACAGCAGCCATTGTGTAGTACTGGTTCGTGTCCTGGCTTGGCCAATTCAGACAAGTTTTATGGCCTCAGTTAAGCCACTGTGCCTCTCTGAGCTGCAGGTTCCTCATCTTTAAGGAGGGGAGATACTTCTTTACTGGGTGGTTGTAAGGTCAAATGCAGTAATACCTGTGCAAGGACTTGATGAGCTGTATGGTTTCATATAAACATGGAGAATGTGTGTCCCACTGGGGTGCCTCTTTGGAGGATCTGGGCTTTCTCAGATTCCTCCTCTCTGAGTTTAGGATGAGACTTATTTTTAGTCTACACATACGGTACCTTGCAGAAAACTATGTTCTGTCTGGTTGGCTTCTGGGAAGCGAGGAACTTTCCTCCTTCCCAACTTGAGAATGAATGCCTTTTGCTCTTTCTGGAGAAGCCTCAGAAGCTGGAAAAGCTGCCAAACTTGATATGCCTCTGGGGGTCCACTCACAGGCCTGTGACCAGCCTCACTCTGGAGCGCCACAGAATGGCTTTGCTGGGGCCTTCACACTCTCACAACACTCTGCGCTGCTGCTGGAAAAAGGCTGGCAGGACCTGAAGGACATTCCCTGAAAGACATGCAAGATACGATCTTCCCTCCTGAGTGTCAGAGGGGAGGGCCAGAGCCAGCCTGCATCCAGAACCATGCCAGAGGCTACTAACAGCTGCAGAAGGACTCTTATAGCCTGCGCCCCAGGCTGTCACTCTTGGTCTGGATGGTTTCCCCAGCCTAACTGCAGGCCAGATCTTCTGTGCTCTGCAGAGGGTAATAGGGCAAGAAAGGAATCGTTGCTTCTTTTGCATGAGATGTAGCGAAGACCTTTACAAAATCAGGAATTGAATGCAGGAAGCCTAGACCATTGGTCCAATAATTTAGGGCATGAACAGTTCAGTAAAATATCCAAGAGCAGAGCTTGTCATTGTGTGGGTTCTTTTGCTCAGTTCTCAGCTTAAACACCATCCCCCAAGGACCCCCAAGGACGTCTCCCTGGTTTCCATGTCCTTATTTCACCACTTGTCCTCTAGAACACTTAGCACTTTGGGGACAGTAGAGACATCGATGTGTCATCCCCTGCTCACTCTTTGTTCCCCTGCTTGTCTGTGAGCTGCGTGTCCACAACCCACCTCCAGAACCCAGCATAGTGCCTCCCAGACCCTGTGGTGTGCCCCAGCAATCTCGGGTCTGCAGTGAGGGCACAGAGCTGACCCATTCAGTCTGCCTGCGGTGGGTCTGCGGTTCCCTTCTCATAGGAGATGGGACAATTGATTGCCACCTGCAGAGGATAAGGATGACCTTTATTTAAATTTTGTAGAACTTTTTCTTTCTTTCTTTTTTTTTTTTTTAATTGGGATAGACTTACACCTCACTGTTCTGATTAAACTGAAGAGGCCTCCTTTAGAGAGAGTCAGGAAAGAAACCAAAGTCAATGCACAGTTGCACCTCTTCCTTTTTACCCTTAAGTACCATCGCCATGTCCCTAAGCCTGGCTGTGGGTCCTCCTGGCCCAGCAGAAGTTTCTTTGAAGCTTATGCTCTGCCTTCCTCCAGAGGGGTCTTTCCTGCAAAGCTCATGGGCCTGTTCCACAGCCCTGTGGCGGCTTTTATTTTTATTGATGCTGCTCAGCTCCCAACAAGTGTATGGGTCTCCGGCAACTCACCAACCCCAGGTTTGTAGCTCCTGCCACCCCACCACTGCTGCTCCTCCAAGCAGACTCTAGATGCTTCTCACCTCTGGAGGAGATAAAGCACTCTGGTGGTGCAGTGCCTAAGGCATTTGATTGCTAACCAGAAGGTTGGGTGGTTCAAACCCACCAGCCTCTCCACAGAAGGAAGATGGGACAAACTACTTCCATAAAGATTTACTGCCTCAGAAACCCAGTGAGGGGTGGTTATGAGTTGGAAGGAATTGACTCAATGGCAGTGAGTTCAGTTTGGTTTTATGGAGGACATGGCCTTGGCCCAGCAAACTTTATCCTGAAATTACATCCTGTTTTCACAAGACTTTTTTTTTTTTTTTTCTGTCTGCTCCCATCTCCATGAAGTCTTCAAACTGAATCTTTCAATCTCTTTCTCTCTCTCTGTCTTTAAACAAACACATGTACCCACATACACATGTATTTGATCAGTTCAGCAGCTACCTTATTTATCAAATCTTGTTGCTAGGTAACTGGCAGCTCTCTGTCATTTTCACTTTTTGCTGCTAATACTTTTACTCCTGTTTCATAAAATGGTAAGAACATTCCCTGGGCTAGTTAGTAAATACAGTTTTTAAGCAGCTGCCCTAACATTATCTCCTTCATGCACCATATCCCATGAATTGCATTCATAAAGCAATGTTTTGATACTGCTTTAGATTTGTGTTTACAAACCTCACAAAGATTTTATTCTCCCAAGATGTTTATAGAGCAAGAAAAGTCTGTGGCAATATGGTACATATGTTTTTGGAAAGTAGTATCAGCTTTGGTTCTGGCCCTGCACTGGTACGCTTGTAACTGAATGATTCAACCTGATTCTGTAGGGTTTGGGGCTCCATTGAAACACTCTAAGGGAAGGGTGGGACTTGCATTTTTAGAAATATCACTGTGGCTACAACATGAAGACTAACATGGAGGGAGAGGAGCCTGGAGAAGGGTGACTGCAGAAGGCCATGAAAAATGAGGCGCAAAGTGGTGACAACTACAGTGGTCAGTGGGCGTGGAGAAGGTGAAGAGAATCCCCGGAAATATGCAAGAGGTTTGACACAGAGACAAGTTTAAGGAAAAAAAGCCATTTATAGTACTGAAGAAGCTCTGATGGAGTAGTTGATAAGGCATTTGGCTGCTAACCAGAAGGTTAATGGTTCAACCTGCCAGCTGCTCTGTGGAAGGAAGATGGAGCGATCTACTTCCATAAAGATTTACCACCTCGGAAACCCAATGGGGGTCACTATGAGTCAGAATTAACTCAATGGCAGTGAGTTTGGTTCGGTTTGGTTTGGAAGTGTTGGTAGGTAGGAGTGGACATGATGTTCTTGTGGTACTAGGAAAAGTTGGATAGCTGAATGTCTGTTGGAATCCAGTGGTGAGAAGTAGGTGAGGCCTGATGAGGAAGGTCCCAAAAGTCAGCTGAGGAATTCAGACTCCAGGTGGTGGCAGCAAGCTAGCCTAAGGGAGTTGCTTTGAGCAGGTGATGAGAGGAAAGCCTGTCCTCCAGCATTCCTCAGGCCAGAGGAGTTTGCAGGGCGATGAAGTCGATGAAGTCAAGACGCTGGGTCCCGCTCCTGCATGAGTATGCTGTCTGCAAATGAGCACTGGAGCAGCCCCAGTCAGCATTTTCTGCATACCTTCCCCACACCTGATAAAGTGCAGGCAGCAAGGTGGGGAACTCACCTCAAAGAGCTCACTCAGGCCTTTCCCAGTACAGCCAAGGGCCAGCACCTCCACAGCCTCCTGTGACAGGCTTTCATAGTGACAGGTGCAGGGGTCACTGATGACAGTCATGACTCAGGGTGCACTGCCACTATTTATTTACCTGCCTTTGGAGTTAGGGAGAGAGAGGAGAGCAGTGCCTCATCTGTCCCAGGAAAGGATTCCTGTGTCTGCCATAATAATAATAATAATAATAATAATAATAATAATAATAATAATAATAATAAAACCTCACCGCTGTGGAGTTCGATCCAACTCATAGCAACCCTTCCTTGGATTTCCAAGGTGGTATCACTACAGCAGTAGATAGCCCATTCTTCCTTTTGAGGAGTGGCTGGTGGGTTTGAACTGCCAGACTTCTGGTTAGCAGTCAAATGCCTTAGACATTATGCCACCAGAGCTCCCTGCAGCTGCCATAGAATCTGGGAATTCCTAACCAAACCCCTGCTTTGTCATCATTCTCCCTCTCTCTCTGTAATTGCCCATCCCCTTTTCTGGTTACTTGTGTTCTCCCTCAGTAAACAGCCATGCCAAGCTACCTGAAAGACGGCTCTCCTGGAAAATTATATCTTTCCTCACCCCATGGTGTCTTTGCCCTGCAGAGTAATAGCATCTGTGCTAGTTCTGGGATGTTCCCACATGCCAGTGAGTTAGCTCTGTGGGTTATTACAGTGGCTAGGGCAGGAGGACCATCATCACAACTCTCCTTGCTGGCTCAGCCTCCAGCTATCTGCCCTCCAAACAAGACTCCCCCACCTCCACACCCCTCCCCAGAAATCAGCCACAGGAGCCTGTAAGATCAGGGCCCTGTTGTCAGCCTGGCCGCCATCACAGCTATCTCTGTGTAATCTGACAACATTCCCCAACTTCTCAGGCTCCTCGGCCCCTCTCCTTCAAGCTCCTGTCTGCCTCTCCATGGGGACCTGTGTCCTCACTGCCTTCAAAGACTTGCTTCTAATTCCAAGTCTCCCTTTGAGCATACTGATCTTCTTCCCAGAAGACACTTCCTTTATCCTTTGCTGGATTAGGTCCTGCTCTCTCCAGCTTCTCCTCTCTGCCTCTTCCAGCCCCTGAAACCCCAACCAAGGACCACTTTCTCCTTTTATCTCTTACGGCTGTTACTTTCTATATGCCTTTTGGAATAATTAATTTTATTCTTTTTCTTTAATTGATTTATTTTTTGTGGCAATATATGCAACCAGATAACCATCTGTCCACACTTTCTACATGTATAATGCAATTACATTGTTTACATACTTCACATTGTATCACCATTCTCAGTGACTGTTCTGGTTACCTAGTGCCACTCTGATAGGAATATACCACAAATGGGATGGCCTTAACAAACGAGTTTATTCTTACAATTTGGAGGCTTTAAGTCCAAGTTCAAAGTGCCAGGCTCTAGGGGCTATGTAAAAGCCCCTCGACCTTGGGCTTCAGCTCTGCCTCTTGCTCCTGACCCACTTGAAGCTGGAGGCATCTCTTAACCCAGGAAGCTCCTGACTGCTGAGGTTAACAGGCCCAAGGCCAACAAATAAAATGGCATAGTCCTGATGTTACCAAACCACACAGCAGGCTGTTAATTCAAGTCTATTGTAAGTCCCAGGGTTGGCAGAGCATGGCAGGCTGCTGAACAATGACACGGCTACACGCAGGGTCCAAGTGTGCCATGGGCTAGGGACCATTCCCAAAGCTGCTGCTTATATACAGGAAGCAGACCACATACCCAAAGGCTCAACTGCTTGTGGTAGATTCCACCATAGAGTTGATTGCCAATCTCATCATGGGGAACAAGTACCACCAGCTGCCCAGCCACTCAACCAGGCCCAGCCAAGTTGACATACAAATTTAACTACCACAGTGATTCCATCCATATTGTTTTCATCATCATTAATTTAGACTCATTAATTTAGACTCTCTGCTCTTTAACACTGTCATCTGTGCTTTACTTACTGCCATCAAGTGCTTTAGATTGCAAAAAAAAAAACAACAACCAAATTCACTGCCATCGAGTCGATTCCAACTCATAGTGACCCCTTTTGGGTTTCTGAGGCAGTAAATCTTTACGGAAGTAGGTTGCCCAGTCTTCCTTCCACAGGGTGGTTGATGGGTTTGAACCGCTAACCTTCTGGTTAGCAGTCAAATGCTTTAGGCACTATGCCACCAGAATTCCTTGTGCTTTAGATTAACTGTTGTCAGTTTGAATTCTTACAAATACTTCTTTATTAGAGCAGTGCTCCAGGCAAACATTCTTCATAAATTGAGCTCCGACTGTTGCTTAATTTAAGGAGCTCTGGTGGTGCAGTGTGGTTAAAGCATATGGTTTGTTAACCAAAAAGTCAGTGGTTCAAACCCACCAGCCACTCCACAGGATAAAGATGAGGCAGTCTGCTTCTGTAAAGATTTACAGCCTTTCCAGGTTTACTGTGGGGCAGTTCTACCCTGTCCTATAGGGTCACTATGAGTTGGAATTGATTATATGGCAGTGGGTTAGGTTTGGGTTTTGGGTTGTTTAGTTTAATAGTGGCTTCATAGAATAGTTTTGGTTCAAGGTTTAAAAATTTTTCTCCTGCAGTAGATTTGGGGGTACACAAGTCTCACTACATCCAGTAAATCTGGTTTCCATGTGAATTTGAAGTTCTTTTCCATAATTTTTCTCCTTTTGATCAGGATCCATCTATCGAGTCCTTGATAAAAATGTCCAGTCATAGTAGCCAGGTACCATCCATTTCTTCAGGTCTGGTGGCAAAAGAGGTAGTCATTTATAAAGGAAACTGGACCTACAATCCATTTCCTTGGAGCATTTAATCATAATCTGCCTTTTATTACCACTGTGCCAGGGATGTTTTATTTTCATAATTGAACCCCTACTGGTCAAGTACAGGAATTAGTCATTATTTGTTTCCTCTGTAACCCTCTTTCCCTTGGGGTGCCTGGCTCAGTGCTCTTACTTAGAAGGTGCTCACTTGATGGCCCAGGTCAGCTCCCCGCAGTGACCCCACTTTTGTTTCCCCGAGGTTTACGTGTTCACAGAAAGCCTCTGCATGTGTGCCTTGCCTGTAATTAGGCATGATTGATTGGCACATCTGCTCCCCAGAGGTGGAAGGATGAGGTGTTAAGCCTAATTAACATGTGCAGTGTTTGGAGCCAGCCTTGCCTGAAGTTGTTCCTTTCTTGCTAGTGGCATGGCTCTCACTCTTTGAGCATAGATGAAACAGTAAATCCTACAACAGACATGGAATGTCCTTTTATCATTCTTTTATCCCAAGTAACAGCTTTGCCTTAGTGCTATTGAACTGGGCCAGATAGTACTCTCTGTCCAAGCCTAAAGGTAATCAACTTGAGATAGAAACACTGTACCATCTATTCTGCTAGTTTTTCATCTTAGCACATCACAGAGATTGATTTCAGTAATTCCTTGCAGTGCCCTCCTCTGCCCCCAGTTGGCTCTTTGTTACTCGATAAGCCAGTAGTGCACCTGTTCTGTTTCTCTGGTGCAGAAAAAGTGCTGGGCTTAGAACAAAGGTGTGTTTGTAACTTTGTGTTGTTGTTTTTGTTATGTGCCATCAAGTTGGACCTGACTCATGGCGACCCCTCCTTTGGTTTCTGAGGCAGTATCACTACGGCAGTAGATTGCCCAACCTTCCTTCTGAGGAGTGGCTGGTGGATTTGAACTGCCAGCCTTCTGGTTAGCAGTCAAGTGCCTTAGGCACTATGCTACCAGATCTCCTGTTCATAATTTTAGGTGAAGCAAATTTGTGGTGTTACAATCTACTTACTGACACAAGGATAAAACTCTGTGATACTTCTTATTATAGGGTCATTGTGAACCACATATTCAAGCAGACAGTAACTACATTCAGTATGTGTATGTATTTACACACACATGCATGTGTACACATACATACAGGTGTACATGTGAACACCCATGTAGGGATTCACATGGAAATCGTGTTGGGTTAATTTTAGACTGCTGAAGCATAACATTTTAATTCTTTATGTTCATTCAGAAGTACATAGGTGCATGGGAACAATTAGGAGGCTTCATTAAATAAGAGATTGAGACAGAGGAATTGTAGAAGGCTTTGCTCGCCACCCACAGATACTAAATCTTGCTGAGGCATCTGAAGAGCTGCTCTGCCCAATATGTATTCAAGGCACCCAGCTGTTACGAGTTGGTCCCTGTTTCTTGGTCACTTGGTGTTAGCAACTTGCTGTTTTATCCCATGAGACAGTAAACCCTAGTCTGATACTTCTCTCTTCCCCCCCTCCCCCCAATCTTGTGCTTTCTGGGAAGAGAGAATCACAGTGAGATCGAAAGGCGCAGGCGGAACAAGATGACCCAGTACATCACGGAGCTCTCCGACATGGTCCCCACGTGCAGCGCGCTGGCCCGCAAGCCGGACAAGCTTACCATCCTCCGCATGGCCGTCTCACACATGAAGTCCATGAGGGGCACAGGGAACAAGTCTACAGATGGTGCATACAAGCCTTCATTCCTGACCGAACAGGTGCCCATCCTTGTTCCCCTGATAACATATTTGTTGGAAGGAGGGAGAATAGCAGTGTCACTAAGACGACATAAAGTGCATGGGGAAATGGAGTTAAAGTTTGAGGAAATTCTGTTTCTTATTTCTTGAAGCCCTCTTCAGGAGAGTGTTTGTCATATCTTTTTGTCTCCTGATTTGTTTTGACCATATATGAGACAAAACTATGAGGCATCACTGAAATGAGGTGTCACTGAAATAAGGCATCACTGAAAAGAAAATATTGAGCATCTGAACAGTGGGCTTGCATAGTGCCGGGGACACAGGAAAAAGTCATTAAAAAAAAATACAATTCATATGTACTGGTAGGAGGTCTGGTGGCAGTGTGATTAAAGCACTGGGCTGCTAACCAAAAGGTTGATGGTTTGAACCCACCAGCTGCTCCATGGGAGAAAATGAGGCAGTCTTCTTCCATAAAGATTTACAGCCTTGGAATCCCTATGGGGGCAGTTCTACCCTCTCCTGCAGCGTCACTGTGAGTCAGAATTTATTTGATGGCTGTAGGTTAAATATTGGACGAGTGCTGATCATGAACACAATGAAAGTAATAGCAGCCATTGTAATAATATTAAGAACAAGAATAATAATAGGTATACACAGCAGGAATTTGCATATGATGGGGCAAAGAAATAAAGAGATGTGATTATCAAGGAGTGCAGCTAAGAAGCACAAAATTATGTAGAATACACACCTAAAAGCAATGGAGTATTGAAAAAGGCACAGAGTGTATGGACAAAATGAGAGAGGAAGTGGCTTGCTATTATCAAGGAGAACGTCTTAGAGGCAAGAAAGCCCTGACAGGCTATGAAGGAGCAGCCTAATGCACATAGAAAGAAGGGAGCAAGAAGGTGTTCTACATGAACCAACTGAGCCTCAGAGGCAGGAAGAGAAAAGACATCATTGAGGGAGGGTCACTAAGCATCTATGTTCATGTGTGTGAGTCAGGTTTAGAAAAAGAACAAGGGAAGAGGAATAGCATTCATTACTGCTTGTTCTGAAGCAGGGAGTCCTGAGGTGGTGCAAATAGTTAATGCACTTGACTGCTAACTGGAAGGCTGGAGGTTTGAGTCCCCCCAGAGGTGTCTCAGAAGACAGGCCTGGCGAATCTACTTCTGAGAAAAGCCCTTGAGACCCTAGGGAGCACAATTCTACCCTGACACACATGTGGTCATCATGAGTCAGAATTGACTCTACATCAACTGGTACTGATACTGATTTTGTGGTGAACATTTCACCAAGTACTTTACATCCTTGAAAAGAGCTCTGGTGGCATAGTGCCTAGGGCATTTGACTGCTAACCAGAACGTTGGTGGTTCAAACCCACCAGCCACTCCACAGAAATAAGACTGGGCAATCTACTTGCATAAAAATCTACTGCCTCGAAAACCCAGTGGTGTTGCTATGAGTCGGAATTGACTAGATGGCTGTGGGTTTGGGGTTTTTTTTTTTTTTGGTTTTACATCCTTGATCCTTTCTTTAATGATGCAGTGTCCCAGTTATCCCACCAGCTGTTAGGAAGTACAGCAGTGGTAGTCTTATCTGCCACTAGAAGGACATGGAACACAGTGGTTAAGGGTGTGGGCTTCAAGCTTCGCTTCTCCCTCTGTTAAAATTAATGCATTCATAGCTACATGTAGCTATCTCGTGATTGTAATGAAGAATCAGGAAGTCATTGAGTGCAGGATCTTCAACGTGGGGCTTGGAGCATATGAACAGGCTGAATAGTTGCTTGGTAACCAGATGGACAGCAAGGCCTAGTGGCTTATTAGTTAAGAACTCAGCTCCTAACCAAAAGGCCAGTGGTTTGAATCCAGCAGCCACACTGCAGGAAGAAGTTGTGATATTTTGTTTCCATAAATATCACAGCTTTGGAAACCCTATGGGCAGTTCTACTCTGTCCTATAGGATCACTATGAGTCAGAATTGCCTTAATGACAATGTGTTTTGGCTTTCTGATTAACGGGGTGGGAATTTATTAAGCATCTATGAACTGCCAGAGGTAGTAAGGCCTTTTACTTTGCTTTCCTTTAAGCCTTACAAAAGTCCTGCTGGATCAATATTTGAAATTAATCTATTTACCTCTAAGTAACTAAATATTATAAGAGTGGAATGGAAAAAGAAGACAGTTGTCCTAGTCATATGGGTCCTGTTCATATTTCTCTCAGTGACTTGGATGATGACAGTAACAATTACATTTATCGAGTACCTACATAGATGCCTAGTCATCACAAAGGCCTTTACATGAAGTACCTCCCACAAACTCACTGAAGAAAAGCTGCATGAACATACAGAAGCTGCTGATGTTAAGTAACTTGCCAAAAATTGCACATTGAAGTAGAAGAGCCATGGATGAGTCTCTTTTACTCCAGAATCTGTGCTCTTCACTCTTACTGTTTGTAGCACTGGAGAATAAAGGCAAGGCTGGTTCTGAGTTCGGGGTGCAGGGTCTTGGTAATAAGTGGTATGCTCCTAGAAGACAAAAATTGGGGAGTAGGCTAGTAGAAAGTGGTCCATGATGAGGATGAGGCCCTGCCCCATACAGCCTTTCCACAAATAGTTATTTGTCAACTGGAAGAAAATATGAAAACCTCTGTGAAGCTATGCAGCCTTCACTCACTCTCCTCCACAACAGAGAATTCTCTAACTATCTGGGAATCCTGGTCCAATTTTATAGCTCTTACTGTGGGAAGATCTTCCCAGTACTGAAAATAAAAATGCTGACCCAACCCTCTGAACTCAGAACAAGTGTCGGAGACATAGAACAGCAGAAGGCAATGCAAGAGAAATGGGCAAAACAAACTTTTCCTTAGAAAAGCACATATAATTGCCTTCCACACTAGTTTCCCAGCCAGAGGGTGTTAGAATTGCTACCTGGCCAAGTGCTTAGAGACACAGAGCTTCCCAGGTTCTGCTCACCAGCAGATCAATATTTTCCAGCCTTTGAGTCCTTGGTGTCCCCTTGGGGTCTAGAAGATAGGACAGGGCCAGAACCTCTAGACTCCCTGCATTTTGCCTCTACTCAGCTGAGCTTTTCCAGTGGCACTTCCACATAAGATTACATTTGAACAAAGAATTCATAGCAAAAAAAAGTACACTGATTGCTGACCAGGAAGGATACCTGTTCTTTGGTGCTTAGCTGTGTGAAGTGGATAGAATGTGGCTGTGGACTTCAGTTCTGGGCAAGAGTTAATTTGACAACTCCTGTAGGAACAGAGCCCATTTTATTCAGCAGGAAAGGGCTGATTAGCTTGTGGGAGAATGACATGCGTAGCTAAACTTGAGCTGCCTTCAGGCACTGCAAAGATAAGACCTCTCATTTTAACAAAGTTGATTTTACCCCATTCACATCCTTCTGGGGATGATCTAAAGTTTCCTCCTGTCCATCCATCCCATGGACCCCAAGTAGCTTCTTTCCTGCCTTCAGTGCCAGTCCCAACCCCATTGAATCAGAGTGACCCCAGGGCTGGTGCTTCTAACTTCCAAATCACTGTAAAGTGATTTGGGCAATGCTATGTGCTCTCTACCTCTAAGGGTTATTCTGAAACTCTGTTGAGATGATGGTTGTCAAATATCTGGAAGCCTAACATACATGCAGATGTAAGGTGATACTCTTATATCCAATGCCAGCATTCAGCTCAGAAAGGACAGAAAGAGTAGAAGAACAGAGTGTACAGTCACTGGGGCAAGAAGTGGGTGGGGAAACACTCTACATTTTCCTTCTCTTCCTTCCATTGAGCATCTTTTGTGCCAAGCACTGTGTTCTGGGTGCTTCTCCTCTAGAGACACAACTGTGGTTTGAATAAGTGAATGAAACTGTTCACACCTCTGACAGCCCAAAGTCTTCTGGTAATTGTTCTTCCATTCCCCTGGGCAGGAAATGCCCTCTCTTCCTGTGAGGGCTAGTTAAGACAGGGCTAACGACAACAAAAATACTTAGAATGGCTGTATCTTAGGGATGGTGCAAGCTTTGTGCATTTTCCTAGTTTATCTTCTAGTCAGTAAAAAAAAAAAAAAAAAAAAAATTGTTTCTAACACATTTGTATACCAGAATAAGTAACTGAATAAAAGTTGAAGGTTGCTAATAAGAAAGTTTAATTGGCCTTTGTTGGTCAATGTTGTGTCCTTATCATGCTTTTTTCTTCCCAGGAACTGAAGCATCTCATCCTTGAAGCGGCTGATGGATTTCTGTTTGTTGTGGCAGCTGAGACAGGACGAGTGATTTACGTGTCTGACTCTGTCACTCCCGTTCTGAACCAGCCCCAGTCAGAGTGGTTTGGAAGCACCCTCTATGAACAGGTGCATCCTGATGACGTGGAGAAGCTGAGAGAGCAGCTGTGCACCTCGGAGAACTCCATGACAGGTCAGTGTAACAGTGTAACAGGAGGCTGTTAGACTCTAGAGACCAAAACTTCTTTCAGTAAAAAAGTCCAGGAAGCTGAAGGTAGAGAAATCCACCTAGGGGAGAAGGGATATATTTGGCTTGGCTTTTGTAAAAGCTTCTTTCACCCTGTAACATTTAAAAATTTTATGTTTAATACATCACTTTTTTTTTTTCCTGTATTTTACTTGTAATTAGGGTATATTGCCACTAGGAGTCAATATTGATACTTTACTCAGATCCACATGTTGTATAATGAGGTTCCTGCAGCAATTGTATGGTTATTTGTGATTGTGATCATAAACATTTATTACCCAGACCTCAGCTGCCTGAGACATAGCCTCTTATTGAAAGGTTTAAAGACAGTTAAATAATACAACATGTGATCCTAAAACTCATTGCACTTTACAAAATCATGCAGTAAAAACCACAGGGCTAATGGAAATAAAGAGCATCAGGAGCACAATGGGAGTTCTGGTGGTATAGTGCCTAAGGCATTTGACTGCTAACCAGAAGGCTAGCGGTTCAAACCCACCGGCCACTCCTCGGAAGGAAGATTGGGCAATCTACTTCTGTAGAGATACTGCCTCAGAAACCCGAAGAGAGGGGTCACTATGAGTTGACTCGACTCAACGGCAGTGACTTTATTTATTATTTTTGCAATACTCAAACACTTCATTAGGCACACAGAGAAACAAAAATAGGAGCCAAATAAAAATGATAGCATACCTTTACACATGTTAAATGGTTAAGAAATATATCAATATGGTAGTTACCAGCCACTCCTCGGAAGGAAGGTTGGGCAATCTACTTCCATAGTGATACCGCCTCAGAAACCCAAGGAGGGGCCGCTATGAGTCGGGTCCAACTCAACAGCACATAACAACAACCACACCCGTAAATACGGACTTTGCCTTGAAAACTACCTGAAGTTTGCTTGTGGAGGTGGGTCTTATGAATGTTGCAGCTTGTGCCTTATTGTGAAATGTTGGAAAGAGCACTATCTGAAATTAGAAGGAAAGTTGTAACACCAGATGTGGATGAGTGTAGTTTATAACACATGGTGAACTGAGATTGCGTTAGATATTCGAGGTATGTGCATTTTGTGTATTCCTGTATGGCTTGGTTTATGTCCCGGGAATTTCCCAGGGGGTTTAAAAGTTCCCTTCGGACGAGTTTGGAGAAACCAAAAAATCTTTCAGGGGGTCCCGTTACCAGCCTGAGTTTTAACAATAAGGGGGAAAATACAAAATCAAGAGAGAGGAAGAGTGAGAGTTTACAAAGTGATAGATAAAAGGTGGACACAGGCTTACACAACTTGTTAGAAGCTTCTTCTGATCCAGCGGGTGGCCAGGCTGGAATGGATCCAGGAATAGCCACAAAAACCCACCCATCTTTGGGGAATATTTATACCTGAGTCTGGGGGATTGAGGATGGGGTCTACATGACCAGGACTGGAAGCCTACATGACCAGTTTCCAGTCTTAGTGGCACTCGGACCATTTGGGAGGGAGTCTGGGGCAGCACTTTCAGAACCACCTGTATTTCTTTGATAAAGCACTGCTGGTTTAATGCTTTATTTGCCTAAGGGAGCTCTGGTAGCATAGTGCCTAAGGCACTTGACTGCTAACCAGAAGGCTGGTGGTTCAAACCCACCAGCCACTCCTTGGAAGGAAGGTTGGGCAATCCTACTTCTTTATTGATACCGCCTCGGAAACCCCCCAAGGAGGGGTCGCTATGAGTCGGGGCTGACTCGATGGCACATAACAATAGCAACAGCTAAAGAACAGCTTAATCCCTAACAGGGAGGAGGTGATCTAAAAGTGACAGGGAGGGAGAGGGGAATGACTAGCAGTTTCTTATAAGCACAGCTAAAGGAGATGAGGTTTGAGACCATTTTTGGGGTATTGCAGTCACTGACCATACAGTTTAGTTGCATGGAGTTTTCTGGGTTCATCTAGTTTTTCTCACAGATGAAATCATGTATAAGCAAATTTTGGGTTATATTCCATTTTTTCCCTAAATATCAATTGAATTGAGCCAAGTTTGCATTTTTAAAGAAGTATCATAGCAGAAGTGACTATACCCTAAGTTTTACATCCCACAATCTGATGGCTGTATTTGTGCAGATGTCTTTGTGCTGATCATACTCCCTGACCATATTGAGAACTGCCAGATTCTTACTGACTTTTGTGGCTGCCCACAGTGCCTAACTCAGTGCTTTGTATGTAGTATGTGTTCAGCAGAAGTCTGATGAATAAATGGTTCAGTATTTTGCTTATAAGCATCATAAGACTGACTCAGACATTGTCAACACTGACGAAAGTACTGTTTCAAACCAATGTTACTAAATGTCTCAATATCAGTTATTCTTGATGTACTCTGAAAGGGAGAAAGTGGATAGAGAACTAAGATGTGAGGACAAGGTCTGTGTCGTAGTCATCTCTGTCTCGTGTAACATGAACACATGACCTGGCAGCGAGATCTACATGCCTATAAAGCAGCAATGCCAAATCAGAAGCAGAGAAAAATTAGCTCTGCTGCCCCCTTCCACAGAATATAGAGAACTCTTCAAAAAAAATTCCTAAAGGAACATACCACTTTATAAAGTAATTATATGGCAGGAATAAGAAAAAGAGAGAAATAAATCAACCAGGAGGTGTCAGTTTGACAGCTGAAATTACCTTCTCTGGAAAAAGCTGTTTCCCCAGACTTCTATATTCAACCACAGGATGTGGCTTTTTGAAACCCAGTCAGGAGACACAGCTGGGGCAGATGGCAGCGGAAGTAATGGTCAAGGGCAGGTCAGTCTCAGGCCAAGGATTTAGCTAACTGTCTCACCAGAGAGTTGGGTGGACATTTCTGTCTATTTGAAGTCTTAATGTGTCTGGCAGAATTTAAAGGGACAGGGTGTACTGTATTTGGAGAAAAATGTCCCTGGAGTGGATACTGGATGGTAGCCATTGCCACCAGAGCTGGTGAAGTAGAGAAAGTCCTCAAAGATGCCAGTAAAGAACTGGTGAAAAGTGAATAGCCAGGTCCTCTGAATTCTTCTTCCGGTTGGCTCCTATTGTGAGGAACAAGAGGGGCCTGGATAAGTGAGCCCTCATTCTTAGAGAGGAAGAGAGGACTGAGTATGTCTCTGAGCCAGAGAGAACATGATGTCATCTAGGCCATGCAACAAAAAAGCTTGTTGATCTGGTAAGGGATATGTTAGAATAGCCAACTGCAGTAGGACCACTACTAAGTGCCTCAGGATTTCACTGACACACAGGACAGGGCAGGAGATGGATTTCATAACCAGCCAAAGTGTAATGATACCTTGCCACAGCCTAGCCTCAGGGAAGACTTGATGCCTTCAGTTTTTAAAATCTCCCACTATGAGTGTGGAGTCATCTATTTGGCTTTTCAACTCTTTTAACGTCTGATTTATGTATTTGGGGGCTCTTTCATTGGGTCCATAAATATT
>NW_006921719.1:324026-355404 GCF_000298275.1 Orycteropus afer afer
TGCCTAGTCTGCCATCTTGCCCCGCCCCTGCCTTCAGTTTTTAGACTCATTCAAAACTCACTGCTATTGAATTAATCCCAACTCAAAGCAACCCCCATTGGGTTTCTAAGTGTTATAAATCTTTACGGAAGTAGATTGCCTCATATTCCTCCCATGGAGCAGCTGTTGGGTTTAAACCACTGACTTTCTGGTTAGCAGCTAAATATCTTACCTACTATGCCACCAGAGCTCCTTATTTCTAGAATGTGGTCTCTTAAACCCTCCTGTGTTCCTGGGCTTGTTTGGTTCCAGGTCCAGAAAGAGATGACATGGTCCAGTTGGTGAGAGGTCAGGTGAGAGCCAGGCAAGGCCTGATGGACTAGAGGTGATTTGACTAGTGCCACCCAGCCCCCTTGCCCCAAGGGAGTTCCCCTTTGGTCAGTCCCTTAGTCAGTAGTGAGTTGATGCCTGCCTCAGTCATGAGACTTGAGGAGTCACCTTTACTGAAGGAGGCAGGGTGGTAGGGACTGTGTGTATGACATGATAGGAGGCAGCAGGAAGCCTCACCACAGTGGAGCCTACAGACTTGGAGGCTGGCTTGGGGACCCCAGGAAAGTGATGCTTACACAGAGTTTCAGTAATAGAATGGCAATCACAATGGTGTTTTTTTGTAGAACTATATTTTTCCCTAGGAGCTCTGGTAGCATAGTGCCTAAGGCACTTGCCTGCTAACCAGACGGCTGGCGGTTCAAACCCACCAGCCACTCCTTGGAAGGAAGGTTGGGCAATCTACTTCTGTAGTGATACTGCCTTGGAAACCCAAGAAGGGGTCACTATGAGTCAGGGCCGACTCGATGGCACATAACAACAACAACAACAAATATTTCCCTAGATGGTGAGGTAGTGGCAAAGAGTGGGTCAGAAGACACATAAACTTTCCTTAGAAGCACCATGGAATGGTGTGGCCCAAAGCAATGAATTCTTTGATTTATTTGTGAATAAAAATCAGGATTTAGTGATGTTGAGAGAGATTGTGTAGAGACTTAATCTACCATCAGCCATGTATAGTAGAGTGAGTTCTGGAAAAGAGTTTGGTAGCTCTGTGTTTGAGTTTTCATCAGAAAAACAAGTTGTGGTATCATCTTGGCAAGTTCCTTTCTTCTTGGACCTTCATTCTATTGATCTCAGCCCAGAAAATCCCTAAGGACTCTTTCCAACTTTGAGGGGTTGCTGATTCTAGTCTCTTGCTCGAAGCCTCTGTTGCTGTTATGTGCCGTCAAATTGTCTCTGACTCATAGCAACCCCTCCTTGGGTTTCTCCTTGGGTTTGGCTAGAAGAAGCTCTGGTGGTGTAGTGGTAAAGGCATTTAGCTACTAACTGAAAGATTGGTGGTTCAAACCCTCTAGCTGCTCCATAGAAGAAAGATGAGGCAGTCTGCTTACATAAAGATTTATAACCTTGGAAACCCAATGGGAGTTGCTGTGAGTCAGAATAAACTCAATGGCAGTGAGCTTGGGGTTTTTGTTTTTGTTTTTTGCCTAGAAGAGCAAGCCTCAGTGGTTTCTGAAGGGAAAGAATGGGGTGTTCCCCTGTAGAAGGGGGAATGATACTCTCCTATCACTGGGAAGGCTAGGGATTTTTTAGTTATAGGATTCTGAGCAGAAGATGGACCAAATGTCAGATTAAGAATGAGGAATAAACAAAGAACGAAACTCACTGCCATCAAGTCAGTTCCAACTCATAGAGACCCCTGTTGGGTTTCTAAGGCTATAAATCTTTACAGAAGTAGATTGCCCCATCTTCCTTTTGTGGAGGTGGCTAGTGGGTTTGAACCATTGACCTTCTGGTTAGCAGCCAAATGCTTTATCCACTATACCACTGAACACCTTAAGGATGAGGACAGGGATGAAATTAAATTTGTAGGAGGAAGGGCTGTGGAAATAAGTATGTGGATCTCTGTTGGGAAGGAGGGGAGGCCATGTGAGTCTCAGAGCATTCCAAGTGATGGCTGACGCTGTGGCTGTAACTGGATCTGCCCACAGGGTGGGGTCAGAGGGCAAGCAGGGAGTAGAAGAATGCTGGACTGGGTCCTCCACAGGAGCCAGAGTGAGAATTCTCCTCTGTCTCCCACTGGTCTTTCCCAAGTCCCCCCTCCCCTCCAAACACACGCCGTGGCTGCTGAACTCTGGAAAACCTTGATCCTGGTGAGCAGAATCTGGTGGCACCTTTAAGTTATTGCAAGCCCTGCTCTGGGTAGAAATTGTCTAGTTCCCTGGCTGGGAAGCTTGTGTATAACAGGATAACCCATGATCTTTCAAAACCAAACCACCAACCTCATTGCCCTTGAGTTGGTCCCTACTCATAGCAATCCCCATTGGGTTTCCAAGGCTATAAATCTTTACAGAAGCGGACTGCCTCATCTTTGTTCTGCAGAGCAGCTGGTGGGTTCAAACCACTGACAAATTCCTTATCCACTACCCCTTCAGAGCTCCTATGACCTTTCAGAGGCAAGGTTGTCCCATTACACTTCTGTGGTTCTGTTTCCACTGGAGTCTTCCTTCCTTCAGAGCACTGCATTAGCATTTTGGTTCGGAATAGAGAACTTAATAGTGTGAATTGCCCAAAGGTGGACTAGGGTACCAGCAGAGCCTGAATTGTTTTCTTTCTTTCCTTCTTTTCTTTCTCTCTCCTTCCCCTTTTCCTTCTCCCTCCCTCTCTCTCTCTCTTTCTTTCTAGTCCTTGCTTCATTTAATCATTTATTCATCCATTCAGCAAATGCCTATTTTGCATGACTGTGGGAATGTCATCTGGGATGCCGCTCACATCCGATCAGCCTCTCCTCCCGCTTCCACTCCCCACTCCGTTTCAATCTTCACAAAGGACAACTGAAACCCACCTTAGGTTTCCTATAGCCACCTCCCCCTCTTTCCAGCAGCAAGGCACATGGATGGCTGAGCAAAGGCCCCATCTGAGCACTCTCTACTGTCCCTGCCGGGCCCTCACAGAATGGACATTGCTGAGGAGCAGCCTCTGGAGGGATGTGCTAAGGAGTCCAGGGGCTGTTCCAGGCAAGAAAATGGATAATACTCCCCAACTGTTTTTGAATGAATGAGCTCCCATATTTTAGCTGTTCTAGTCCAGATTCTTGGTGATAATGTGGAGAGAGCTGAGCCAGATCCTTCCCTGGGGACTTGGGCCTACAAGCCCCTGTGCATGACTCACAGTCCCGCACTCGCTGTGATGGAGCTTCCCTATCTCCCCGAGAGGCTCAGCCAGAATCCAGAGATGCTTGAAGCCTTGGATCATAGGCTCTGGCCAGGGCCATAGTCGGGGCACAGATAGCAGCTCATGATACAGGCCCCCAGGGAGCCTGCTCAGCCCACTCTGCAGCTCCCCTCAGATACCTTGTAATCCAGCTATGGTCTTGCAAGCATTTGAAGGTAGCACATTCACTTCAGAGTCTCCCTGCTTGTCCAGAGAGAGGACCCCTGTGGGGTCCTGGATGCCAATTTGCTTTTATTTTATTTCATTCAATAGTAATAACAAAATATTAATGAATTCTATAATAAATTCTCCTACAAAGGAGCTCTGGTAGCATAGTGGCTAAAGCACTTGACTGCTAACCAGAAGGCTGGCGGTTCAAACCCACCAGCCACTCCTCGGAAGGAAGGTTGGGCAATCCTACTTCCGTAGTGATACTGCCTCAGAAACCCAAGGAGGGGTCGCTATGAGTCGGGGCCAACTCGACGGCACATAACAACAACAACAACAACAAACATTTTTGTAGCCCTTTTTACCTACTTCAAAAACCAAAAACCAAACTCACTGCTATCGAGTCAATTCTGACTCATAGCAACCCCCACTGGGTTTCCAAGGCTATAAATCTTTATGGAAGGAGACTTGCCCTATGTGCTTTTTCTCTGTAGAGCAGCTGGTGGGTTCAAACCACTGACCTTGTGGTAAGCAGCCAAATACCTTAACCCACTACACCACCAGAGCTCCTTTCTTACCTACTTCAGTGGGTTTTAACCTAGAATCAGTCACCTGGAGAGATTTTGCAAATATACTTGCCCAGGATTGGAGGAGGAGCTTAGGCACTGGTGTTTTGTAAAAACTTCCGTGGGTGATTGTGATGCATGAATAGGGTTGTGAACTATTGATCCTTTGGACCTCATCTCAGGCCTGTGCCTGTGGGATTTTTGACCCCATTTCACAAATGAGGAGCATGAGACTTGAAATCACTGAGAGGTTTCCAAGGTCACACAGCAAAGACCAAATGGCTGTTATAAAGCTGCACTTGTACTCAAAGCAGAGGAAGCTAATTGACTTTGAGGACAGCTAGATACAAAGAAGTCTTGAAAATATCCACAAAACTCTTTGGTCCCAGGATCTCAATAGTCAGTCCAGGCAAAGCAGCTTGACCCAGGATTTGGGGGCCCCTGGTTCATAGAGGGCAAACCAGAGCTGCACTCAGTGGGGTTCAGGTCATATGAGTAGTGAATGGTGTCACAGCTCCAAGGCTAAAGTCAGATGCCCCCAGGGTCTCCAGAGTCCTGCATGGTCTGGTGCAGTGATTCTGAAAATGTGGTCCCTGGACCAGCTGCCTAGACATCAGTTATAAACTTGTTAGATAAGCATATTCTTCACTCCATCCTTGACCTATTGAGCCAGAAGTTCTGAGGATCCAGTAATCTGTATTTTTACCTACTTTCTGATGAACACTCAAGTTAACTAACCAATGGTTTAGTGAAACCGTCCTGGGACTTGAAATCGAGGCCTAGGTTGAGTCCATCTCTGTTTGACCTTGTCAAGCTCTTTAGTCTCTGAGTTTAAATTCCCTTCTCAGGAAGATGGGGGGACTATATGGTTTTATGCAAAATCTTCCAAAACCCACACTGAAACCTGTTGCTGTCTAGTTGATTTCTGACTCATAGTGACCCTATAGGATAGAGTAGAAGTGCCCAGTAGATGTTCCAAGGCTGTAAATCATTACAGAGCAGACTGCCACATCTTCCTCCTGGAAAGTGGCTAATGGGTTTGAACCACTGACCTTTTGGTTCACAGCTGAGCTCTTAACCAGTGTACCACCAATGTCTTAACTAACTATAAAATTTGATGCAAGTGTTTATTTGTACTTGGAAGGTGGTTGTTGTTTTGTGTTGTCCAGTTGACTCTGACTCATGATGGCCCCATGTGTTGCGGAGTAGAACAGCTTCTTGGGTGTAACCTTTACAGAAGGAGATTGCCAGTCTTTTTTTCCACAGTGCCACTTGGTGGGTTTCAGTTGCCAATCTTTTGGTTACAAGCCAAGTGCAAACCGTTTGTCCCACTCAGGGATGTTACTTGGAAGGCAAACCCTAGTAAGATCTGCTAAGTGTGGTCTGTGGACCAGCAGCATCTGTGTCTCCTGGGAGCTTGTTAGATTATAGAATCCATGCCCCATCCCAGGCCTACTGACTCAGGATCTACATTTTAATAAGGTCTCCAAGGGATTCATATACACATGAAAGTTTGAGAAGCCCTGAACTTAATAAGTTAAGGGAAGGCAAGTTTGTAGCAGCTGGGGTCTGGGACATCCTTTGGCCACTGGGATTGGCATGAAGTGATGAGATTTGCCCCCGATGGCTTTTGTTGCCCAGACTGTGCTGCTAGCTCTGGGAGTGACAGAGCCAGGCCTTTGGTGGTGGTAGGGAGCAGCCGCAGGAGCCATCCTCGTAGGCTTGCTGGCCTCTCCTTGCTGTCAGGGACACAGAGAACATGCATGGCAGCAGAGCCATATACACCAGTCCTTGAAACCTCACTCCACCCAGAATCTCCATGAAGGACAGCAGGAGGTTTGCAGGGTTAGCAGGCAGCATCCTAGATCACTATACAGAAAGACAACAAGGAATCGAACTGTCACCCTGTGAAGACCCAGACAAGAACAGAAATGAAGCCAAGTAGCATGTCACCACAAAAGACAGTGTGCTTGTCATGCATTCTGCATTCCTGGGAAAATAGCACAGTTGTCAATATTCAGTCTCAGTGCCCCCAAGGCAGCTGGACCTTCTTCATAACACTTTGCAAAAGTAGGCAAGGACAAAACTGTATTGAACTTGGTAATATGGTTGAATCCCTCTGTGGAAGAATGTCAGGCAGATAATTAGTCCCACAGGGGTCCTGTGAACTATGATATCCACCCCCATGGTATCAACTCTAGAAAAAGATGGTCTGTTTCCAAATGTCAGTCATGAAGGTAGCTTCATGAAAACCATACTTTCAAATATATAACATACTTTCTTTGGAATACCCAAACTTCATCTTTGGGTGAATGCCAGCATCTGAAATCCTAAACTTATCCATTAGTCTGTTTCTTACCATATTAGGTAACACAGATAAATGTGGCAAAGAAAAAAATAAATACACACACACACACACGCACACACAACTTTATCTAGAGTCGACTGTCAACAGTGTTATTTGGTTTCTGTTGTTTGAAATATAAAAATATTTTAGTGGCAAGCAAAGCATGTTTATTTGATTTTGACCCTTTGGAAATTGCCCAGTTGTGTAGTAAATACTTAGGCCACCGGAAATAGCATTTGGAATTGGGTCACCTGAGGTGCTGAGAGTGAAATCCGAGAGTCACAGCTGATTATTTTTTGTATCTTCACAATGACTTTCCTGCTAGAAACCATAGTGGACTTAGATCTGTTATCCCAGATGTTCTGTTGGCACCAGTTCAGTTCTTTCTCATTGTTAAATATTTATACAACTTGCCTTGTTTTGCTTTGCTACGTACATAGCATGCTGATGCTGCTCAACTGTTTGTATTTTTTGCTCATATTTTATGTTGAAAGGTATTTCATGAATCTGGCCAGCCCAGCGGCTGGGTTCATTATCACTCTGGTGTCACAGCAGTGTTTTTGCACACATTGCACACTCTGCCTGGATGCTGAGCTCTCCCTCCATGAAGAGAGAGCGCACAACCGGAGTATGTTAACCATGAGGCTATGGGGTGCCGGTGGTATGGACATGGGGGCTTGAAGAAGAAGAGGAGGATGTTTGAAGGGTCTCTGCACTTGGAGCCAGATAGACCCGGCAATACTTACAATTCATGGTTCTTCTACATGATCAGCTTGACCAAATGACTTGACCTTTCTGGACCTCAGTTTCTTCACCTGTACATGCAGACAATAATATATCCCCTATGGGAAACTTTGAAGCACACACGAAATGGTATACAGGATAGTATTAGCAATAGTGTTGGGAACTGTAGAGATGCCGTTCATTTTTAATAACTGAGAATTACATTTAAACACTGATCTAGATCTTGCTCTGCTTTATTCCTCTCTTTGCCCCTCTAAAATGTGTCTTAGGATTTTGAAATTGTGTTTTAGGATTTTGAAATCATCAAAGGAAGTAACAAGAGTGTGTGGCTCTTGTTGCAGAGTTGAAATTATTAACAACGGGAAATGAGTGAACATTGACCTTTATAAGTTTTGCCCATATATCAAAGGGTGACATTCTCCCTTCCATATGGTGCTTCAGACCATCAGTCCCATGTTCAGATGGAGGATAGAGGATAGAGGATGTGTGCTTACTCTTTTTCTCCTATGTATCCATCTGTTGTTGTCGTTGTTATGTGCTATCAAGTCGGACCCAACTCATAGCGACCCCTCCTTGGGTTTCCTAGGCAGTATCACTACGGAAGTAGATTGCCCCATCTTCCTTCCGAGGAGTGGCTGGTGGGTTTGAACCGCCAGACTCTGGTTAGCAGTCAAGTGCCTTAGGCACTATGCTACCAGAGCTCCTAGGTATCCATTTAGTACATGTTTATTGAGCACTGACTCTGCAAGATGTTGGGCTAAATGCTGAGGATAGACAGAGTGATAGATAAGATTAATCTATGCAGCCTTGTTCTCATGGAGTCTACAGTTGAGTGAGGAGGAGAGACATCAAACCATCACACATAATGATACACCATCATAAATGGTGTGGAGGAAAAGTCTGTGGTACAATGAGAACACATAACAAGGGCAACTGACTTGATCTGGACAGATTGGAGAAGGTTCTCATGTGTGAGTGATGCTCAGTAAGATCTGGTAAAGGACCTGAAGGTAACTAGGTGAGGAAGTGGTAAAAGGTGGGTGCTTGTTGTTTCCAGAGCAATAGCAGGCCTCTAAAGCTTTCTAACCAGAGAATTCCATGACTACAGGGTAGAGAATGTGTTGTATGGGGGCAGAGTGCCTAGAAGGATGGTGGCAGTAGAGACAAGTGGGTAGATTCAAGAACTATTTTGGCAACAAGACCAATAGGGGCTATTGATCCACTTAAGCTACTTCATTCTCCACTCAGTTAGTGTTAAAGAGCTGGGTGGTTTTTGTGACCCTTTATTGTCACTATTGCTCTCATTGACACATCCTCTCTGTAAGGAGTGAGTTTAACAATGGCCAGTAGGAAGTACCTCCTCAATGGCCCCAGCTTGTCACACTGAATCAAGTCACACACTCTTGTTACTTCCTTTGATGATTTGTGTTCACTGATGGAGCCCATTGGACACATCAGCCTATTTTTCACACATCTACTTGGCTGCAATGCAGAATATGCTCTGTTTTTCCTCCTGGGAAGTAGGTACTCAGTGTTGTTAATTTTGTATAACTGTCAATCAGCCTACTCTGTGAGTCAACAATGTCACAGTCCAAGGACTGTAGGGAGTGTGTGACTATACTTGCCCCACCATCTTGCATGGTGCTGATTCAGATATGAGCATCAGTAGAGGCTGTGCTGGGCTTTATCAATTCCTTTGCCTCATTTTCCTGGTCTCTTCCTCCTCATTTCCTTCTAGCTTCACCTACTGATGCCCTTCATCAGCCTAAAGTAGGTTTAAGCCTGCCCTAAAACAAGATAAAAAACCACACATTTTACCCTTCTCCACACCTCTCAGATCTGCTGGGGCTTGGAATTCAGTTGCCCGTTCAAACATGGTCAGGCAGTTTAATTCCTCAAGTGTATTCCTTGCCATCCTTCTCCATCTCTTATGCTGGCTCCAGCCCTAAACCTGGGCTTCTGCCTCTCTTCACTTGCCTGTGCTCTGACTTAATTCATCATCTAACACCTGAATCTTGCCCACCTCCCTCCTGCCTTGGACCAGAACTGCCACACTGAGCTGTTGGCACACATAGAAGCAGAGCCAGACGTAGTTCAGAGCTTGAGTGTGAAGGCCAGTTCTATGAGAGCAGTGGAAAGTGGCCATGGTCAAGAACGGGTTCGGATGTTGTGAGTGGAGAGTACAGGTCAGGAGCTGAAGCAAGAGAGGGAAACAGATGATGCCAGGAGGCATGCACAGCTAAGAGGGAACAGATGTTTGGCCCCCAGCTCAGGATATACTCTGTTGTGGCAGAAACCAGGTCCCTTCAGGCTGTCTCTGCCAGTCTGCAGGGTATAGAATCTGTTGTCAGAGGTAGGCCTTAGATGATTGACACTTGGCCACTGTGTCTAGATTTTCTGAGGACTCTTTTGTTGCTGGTCCCTGATGCCAGATGAGGGCGCTCCATCCCCTCCCCAATCACAGACTCCTTTTTCTTCTTTCCCTTGCCCCCCCAGCCCCCATGTCTGAGGACCTAGCATGCTTTTTCCAGAGTAATAACTTGTGAGGGAAGGCTCACACTAGAACTAGAAGGTTCCTAGGCTTTGCAAGCCTCTTGAAGAGGAAACTTGTCCAGTGATATCAGTGAATGACAGTGTTTTTTATTCATTCATGGAGCATTTCTGTGTCAGACAAGTAATTAAGCCACACACAGCCACCTCCATCAAGGGGCTTGTGGGGAAACAGGGAGGAAGCCCAGGACATAAGTAGAATTCAACACTTTGAGTTCATTTTGCTTATATAAAACCAACTGGATTCTGCCCTTTGGCACTAGAGATTCATCTTCTCCCCATCAAATGAGACCTGTAAGTGTGTGGAGCCCTCCAGCCCCTGCCTGAGCTGAGCTGTCTGCTTCCTGCTTCAAGCTGCAGTAAGTGAAGTGGTTTCAAGGGTCCTAAGGAAGATGATGGGGCAGGGGTTATGGAAAACTCACACCTGGACATTACTTTGTATACCATCTTCCTGCTTACAAGGTACACTTCAACCTATATACTAACTTTAGTTTTATAAGCAGCAAATATGTTATCCTTATTTTAAAGATAAGGAAACTGAGGCTCATACAGTTAAACAATTTGCTAACAGTTGCCCAGCTAGGAACTAAAATTGTTGGACTCCACGTGCAGGCTCCTGCCTCCTGACATCATGCCCCTTCTTCAGCCTTAGCCAGATTTGAGAGGAGTGGGGAGTGGTTCCACTGCAAAGTCCAGGTGGAATAGTAGTCTTTTCCCTCTCCCCAACCAGAGCAGTGTGTCTCTGTCCTAGATAAAAGGGGAGAAAGAGATTAAAGTTGTCTTAAATGGGTCAAAGTACTTGTTTTACATCCCATAATAAATGTATGTGAATTAGACTTGAGAACTCTAAATCTTGCCTTAAATTCACATGGAGATTTAACCACATAAAAGAAGCATTGGTGTCTTTCTTTGTAAAGAATCACTTCTCATTTTTGCATCATGGCTTTTGAAACAAAACATATCTGAGGAGCACCTGGAAAACATTTATTGCAGCTTTGTAAATACAGTCGACCCTCTGTATCCAGGGGTTCCGCATCCGTGGATTCAATCAACCACAGATAAAAATATTTGGATAAAAAATAAAAGCAATTAGTGATCAAAGCAATCCCTCAGAGGCTAAGAGGGGAGCCATAAAGTGTTACTTGCATTATTAGCATTTACACTGTATTAGGTATTATAAGTAATCTAGAGATGATTTAAAGTATATGGAAGGATGTCCATAGGTTATATGCAAATACTACATCACATTATATAAGGAACTTGAGCATCTGTGGATTGGGTTCCATGGGAGTCCTGAAACCAGTCCCCCTGTAAATACTGAAGAGTACTGTAATTTTAAAAAATTCTCAACCCTTAAAATAGTAGTTCTGCACAAGAGGTACAGACAATAAAAATAAACACTTTTACATATACAATACTGCATTCTCAGTAACAACAAACATTAATCTTCAGGTACATACATAGGTAGACAGGCTGAATGATCAGGTATATCTAGGTAGAAGGGAATATACCCAAGATCATATGTAAGTTTGGCAGATGATATTTCTACGCACATGTTTGTATGTGCTAGAAGAATGTCCATATAACTAGAACTAACAGGGGGCAAAGTTATGATAACTTCTTAGCTACAGCCAAACACCCTGAGGGAGTGAATTGTTGGACCTGTGGGTTCAGGGCCATGGTTGTGGGGGACATGAAGCTCAATTGGCGTAACATACAATACAAAAATATTGCTCTTCATCCTGCTTTGGTGAGTAGTGACTGGAGTCTTAAGAGCTTGCAAATGGCCATCTAGATGCAATGATTGGTCTCCCCTTGTCTGGAAAAAAGAAGAATGATGAAAACCAAAGACATGTGGAAACAATTGAAGGGACTAATGGACCTGTGAACTGCAGCATATGTGACCATGAGACCAGAAAAAGTAAATGGTGCCCAGCTACCACTGTTAACCACTCAGAAAGGGATCAGTGCAGGAGATCCTGGATAGAGTAGGAGAATAAAGTGGGAAAAAAAAAAAAAACCTCAAAATCATAAAAAAGACCAGGCTTACTGCTCTAATAGAGACTGGTGAAACCCTGGGATTTGACCCTTAGTCACCCTTCAGGCCTGGAATTGAACTCATTTCCATGGCTTCCAGCCAAACAGTAGACAGGCATGTAAAGTGAACAATTACACTGGGTAGGTACAGTCCTTAGAACAGTGAATAATGGGAGAGCAGAAAAGCACTATTTGTACAGAGGACAGGAATGCATAGGAAAGAAGGGCACTGGGAAAAGGTAAACACAGGGAGGAAGTGGGAAGAGTGCTGTTTCATTATGGGTATTGCAGTCAATGTCATGAACAAAATGTATATGAACTGCTGTATAGAAAATGAATTTGGTGTGTAAACTTTCACCCAAACCACAATTAAAAAAAAAAAAAAAATAGTTCTCAATCTCAATGCATAGCAGAATCCTATTGGATCTTTAAAAATTTCTAATGCTGGGGCTCCACTCTGTTCTCTGGATCTACTGTGTTGTGCTAAAGTCCAGGTGTTTGTATTTTCAAAAAATAACCCACATGATTTGGGTATGAGCCAGAGGTTGAGAATCACCGAACTCCAATTCACTTTTCAAAGAAAAGAAACACATGCAAAATAGAATAATACAACCCAAAACAAAGTCACTTCCATCAAGTTGTTACCAACTCATAGTGACTCCCATTGGGTTTCTGAGGCAATAAATCTTTACAGAAGTACATCTTCCTTCCATGGAGCAGCTGGTGTGTTTGAACCGCCAACCTTCTGGTTAGCAAACACTTAAGACACTGTACCACTAGAGCCCCTTAATACAACCCAACATATCCTGAATATAGGAGAGAAATTTCAACAAAATGATACCTTTTTATTCACCACCAACAACAAACAAAAAGTTAAAAAAACTGTAATTAGATACATTTTTTACAAAAATGTAGACACACCTGAAAAATGAGCAACCTTAGCATTTTAAACCCTCTCTGGAAGAATCTTGACTTCTTAATGAACTATCTTTTATCTTATCTTTGATACTCAGGAAGGAACTATACAAAGACTTTTTTCTTTCTTTTTTTTTTCCCCATGTATAAAAGGAAACGCTAACAAAGATAACCCAGAAGTTGTATTGTTTTTAGGCACATGAAACTATTTTGAATTGCTTTAGGACATTTAAAAGGCAAATTGAATCATTCCTTCCTGCTGGTATGATTTAGATTTCAGTAATATTCTCACGTGATGGTCATATTTTGTAATGTTTTGGTTAAAAATAGCTTGATTGCAAAAACCCTAGCATGATCAAGAAAATTAAAATAGTTTCCTTTCATTTCAATGAAAAAAAAAAAAGAGAGAAAGACATTTCTTTTTGGAATGTCATGACTCACGCCAAATGGTTAAATAAAAATGCACATATAGCACTGATCTTTCCTGTTTATTGCTTTTTCAGTAGAAGCTAATTTGAGGAAAACATCTGCATTCATTTTTTCCTTTATTTTTGTACATTCTTTTCTTGTACTCCGACGCAAAGCCCGTGGTTTACTCAGGCAGTTATCCGATGGATGGATTTCAGTCTTCCACTTTTGGGTGTTGACATAAATTACTCTCCAGTGAGCTATTTACAATGTCATTCTTTAACCTTGAGTTAAGTGCAGGCATTCTGAGGACTAAGAGTCACAAGAACTCAGAGGTCACACAGCCCAACTCTTCTCTCGGTCGTACATTTCCCTCCATACATCCTATAAAGTGGGCAAGTGGCTTCTTGAATATTTGCAGTGGCTAAGCTGGTCACCTCAGGAGGTAGTCATTTCTACTTTGGAACAATATAGAATTGTGCTGAGCTTGAAGTCCCATCCCCACCCCACAACCATCTCCTATAATTCCCTCCACTATTTGAAACAGTACAAGTCACATTCTTTGGTAGGACTGGAGTCTGCACACACAGACTGCCAGGCCAGTCTGTTCAGAGCATGAACTTTAGAGAGAGATTCTGCCAGAGGTTTTTGTCCTAGTTCTATCTGTGACTAGCTGAGTTATCTTGAACACAGTTCAGTTTCCCTCTGAGCCTTTGTTTCCTCATAGGTTTGGTGCCTAGGACAGTGGCTGACACTTGCTAGGGAGATACTCAGTAAATGTTGATTCCACCACTTGACTGTAATTTTGCCGATTTGGGGTGGCTTGCATGGTGCTATGATGCTGGAAGCTATACCACCACTATTTCAAATACCAGCAGGGTCTCCCATGGTGGGTAGGTTTCAGCAGAGCTTCCAGACAAAGAGTAGGATGAAAGGCCTGGCAATCTGCTTCCAAAAATTAGCTAATGGAAATCTTACAGATCATAGAATATTGTCTAAGACTTTGACTTGCTTACTTTGGACATGTCATCAGGAAGGACCAATAGCTGGAGGAAGACATCATGTCTGGTAAAATGGAGGGCTGGTGAAGGTGAGGGAAACCCCCAATGAGATGGCTTGATACAATAGCTGCAACCATGGACTCCCACGTATCAAAGACCATGAAGATGGCACAGGACTGGGCAATATCTCATTCTTTTATACATGGGATTGGCATGACTTAGAGCCAACTCGACAGCAACTAGGCAGACCCTGTGTTGAGTTCTTTAGACATGAATCCTGAATGGGGATTCATGCACACATTTATTGAGAGAGCTGATGAGATAGAAACAGGATGTATCAGAGAAACATCACAGAGTTTATCCCACCTGGAGGCAAGGCTTTTGTAACCCTGTCCTTGTCAGTGATTGGCCATGGACCTTGAGGAGTAGTTGTAACTAGGATGGTAGATGTAATCCCATGCATCTTCAGGCATGGTGGCTTTAGAGAGACTTTAAGGGCAATCCTTTGGAGAAGATGCAAATATAAGCCTTTAGCAGTGGTGGGGGGATCCACCAGCCAAATTGGGTTCCAGAAGATGTGGGTGAGGCACCAACTGTGTCTACTGTATAGCCTTTAAGTATGAAAGCCCATGGGTGGAGTGATGACCCTCAGGCTTGCCCACAGGAGCAGCTGAGGTTTGTCCAAGACAACCTGACAGTTTAGCAAAGTAAGTCTTGCAGCCACAGGGCCAGAGCCATGTTGATGTGGATCCCACTGCCTACTTCTGTCCTCCTCAGGTATCCTCTGGAGCTTGGCCACCAAGTTTTCATGGATGAGGGGGAGACCTCTTTATGTGAGGCAAATTGCATGTCTTTGTTTAATTCAGCAAATATTGTTCAGGAAATATTGAATGTCTAACACTGTGGTAGATACTGAAAACAAAGCAGTTAATGCAACAAACATGGTCATCACCCATAATGGGGCTCTCAGTGCTGTTGCAGTGGGGAGGAATGGACAAACACATAGTTATACAATGAACATGATGATTCAGAATTAAAACTGCTATTTTATTCAGGGAAAAGAAAAAGAGGCTATGAAACAGTAACAGGGGCCTAATTCACATGTTGGAGATGGTGGGGACAGTGGGGCAGGAAATTGTATTTCAATCTTGTGTCTTGTAGTCTTTGCAAACTCACTTCTTAGTTGTAGCCAGTTTTGTATAAACTCTATCAGATGTTCTACATTTAAAATCATCTTCAAATAAAGGCAGTTTTATTTGTTCCTTTCCTATTTATTTTTCTCACTTGATTGGACTGGATCGTGATGACTATACATGTGGACTTCACCAAATGGAAAACACAGGAATCAAAACAGCTACATCTGTGGAGTAGCACAGTATCATCAGTCAGAACAAGGCCAGAGGCCAGCTGTAGAAAGGATCATTACCTGTTCGTATACAAGTTCAAATTGAAGCTGAAGAAAATTAAAATAAGTTCATGAAAGCCAAAGTATAATCTTGAGTATATTCCACCTGAATTTAGAAACTACCTCAAGAATAGGTTTGCCACATCACTAATGACAAAAGACCAGGCAAGTTGTGGGATGACATCAAGAATATTGTAGATGTAAAAAGCAAAAGGCTATTAAAAAGAAAATATGGAGGTCAAAGAGATGCTGAAACTTGCTCTTGAGCATAGACTAACTAAAGCAAATGAAAGAAATGATGAAATAAAAGAGCTGAACAGCAAATTTCAAGATGATGTCACTTTGAAGACTAAGATACACCTGATCCAAACCATGTTATTTTCCTTAGCCTCATATGCATGTGAAAACTGGACAATGAATAAGAACGACCGAACAAGAGTCGATGCATTTGAATTGTGGTGTTGGTGAAGAATACTGAAAATACCAAGAACTGCCACAAGAACAAATGAATCTGTCCTGGAAGAACTGCAGCTGGAATGCTGCTTAGAAGTGAGAATGACCAGACTTTATCTCACATACTTTGGTCATGTTGTCAGAAAGGACTAATCCCTGGAGAAAGGATATCTTGCTTGGTAAAGAAGAGGGTCAGGAAGAGAGGAGAAGACCCTCAACAAGACGGGTTGACACAGTGTCTGCAGTGATGAGCTCAAGCATAGCAAGGACTGTGAGAATGGTGCAGGACTGGGCAGTGTTTCATTCTGTTGTACATAGGTCACTGTGAGTGGGAGCTGACTCAATGGCATCTAACAACAACTTTTGCTGGTAATAGTATTTTGTAGTTTTCTTTGTATGGTTCTTTTGTGTCTCTGATCAGATTTATTCATTAGTACTTCATCTTTTGGATGGTTATTGTTCATGGTATTGCTTTCCTGATTTCCTTTTCAGAGTTGTCTTCGCTAACATAAAGAAATCTGACTGATTTTTGTAAGTTTATGTTGTACCCTGACACTTTGTTGAATCTTTCAATTAGTTCTGGTAATTTTCTTACTGAGTCTTTGGTATTTTCTATGTATAAGATCATATCATCTGCAAAGAAGTGATAGTTTTATTTCTTTGCCAATTCAGATGGCTTTCATTTCTCTTTCTTGCTTATTGCTGTTCAAGGACTACCAAACAATATTGAATAGGTATAGTGATAAAGAGCATCCTTGTTTGGTACCTGTTCATATGGATTATGCATTAAGTCTCTTTCCATTGAGAATAATGTGGGCCGTTGGTTTTGTATATATGCCCTTTATTACATTGAAGAATTTTCCTTCTATTCCTATTTTGTTCTGTGTTTTTATTAGGAATGCATGTTGGATTTTGTCAAATGCTTTTTCTGCATCAACTGATAAGATTATGTGGTTCTTTTCCTTTTTTTATTTATATGATGAGTTTTTTTTTTATTGTTTTTCTATTATTGAACCATCCTTGCATACCTGGTATGAATCCCACTTGGCCATATGTATTATTTTTTTCATATGTTATTGAAGTCTGTTAGCTAGGATTTTGTTGAGAATTTTTGCATCTATTTTCATGAGGGATATGGTCTATAATTTTCTTTTTAATGATTTCTTTGCCTGGCTTTTGTATAAGGGCTATAGTTTCTTCATAAAAGGAATTCGAGAATATTTCTTCCTCTTCTGTATATTATTTTCTAGTTTGAGTCGAATTGGTGTTAGTTCTTCTCTGAATGTTTGGTAGAATTTGCCAGTGAAGCCATCTGGGCCAGAACTTTTTTTTGTTGGTAATTTTTTTTTCTTTAATGACCTATTCAATTTCTTCTTTTGTTATGGGTCTGTTCATATAGTCTGCCTCAGTCAGGTTAGTTTAGGTAGGTAGTATGTTTCTAGAAATCTGTCCATTTCTTGCAGGTTTTCAAATTTGTTTGTAATAGAGTTTTTTATAATACCCTGATAGTATCCTTTTTACTTTGATTGGTTCTGTTGTGACATCATCCAATTCATTTCTTATATGTCTTATTTGCATATTCTCCTTCTTTTCCTTTGTTGAATTTGTTATTGTTTTGTTGGTTTTATTAGTCTTTTCCAAGATCCAACTTATAGTCTTGTTGATTCTTTCTATTGTTTTTCTGTTTCCTTTATTTCTGCTTGAACATTATTTGTTTTCTTCTGGGAACTGTAGGCTGTTTTTGTTGCATTTTCTAATTGTTGGAGATGTTGGGTTAACATGTTTATTTTGGCTCTTCCTTCTTTTTTTGATGTGTGCCTTTATTGCTATAAATTTCCCTGTGAGCACTGCTTTTGCTGTGTCCCAAAGATTTTGGTATATTGTGTTTTCATTCTCATTTGGTTCAAGGAATTTTTTAATTTTGTATTTTTTCTTCTGTTACCCAGTAGTTTTTTAGCAGGGTGTTACCCAGTTTCCATGTGTTTGCTTTTTTTTTTTTTTTCCACCCATGTTCATCCCATTGTTGACTTATTTTATAGTATTCTAATCTCAAAAGATGCTTTGCAGTATTTTTATGTTTTTTAAATTTATTGAAGCTTGCTTTGTGGCCTAACATGTGGCCTATTATGGAGAATGTTCCATGTGTGGTAGATAAGAATGTATATTGTGCTGTTATTGGGTGAAGTGCTCTATATATGTCTAAAATGTCAAGTTGGTTGATTATATTATATAGTTCTTCTATGTCTCTGTTCAGTTTCTTTCCAGTTGTTCTATCCTTCATTGAAAGTGGTTCATTGAAGTCTCCTACTATTACTGGGCCACCACTTATCTGTCAGTTCGTTGCATGTTGCTGTGAGGCTGGAAGCTATGCCATTTGTATTTCAAAGACCAGCAGTATCACCCATGGTGGATAGGTTTCCTCAGATCTTTCAGACTAAGACAGACTGGGAAGAAGGACAGGGCCATCCACTTCTGAAAGAATTGGCCACTGAGAACCTTATGAATAGCAGTGGAACACTGATATATTACTGGAAAACTTAATGAATAGCAGTGAAACATTGTTTGATATAGTGCTGGAAGGTAAGCTCCTTATGCGGGAAGGCACTCAAAACAAGACAGGGGGAGGAGCTTCCACCTCAAAGTAGAGTTGACTTTAGTGACATGGATGGAATAAAGATTTCTGGACCTTAATTTGCTGATGGGGCATGACTCAAAATGGGAACAGTTGCAAACATTAATAATCAGAACATGGAATGCACAAAGTACATATCTAGAAAAATTGGAAGTTGTCAAAAATGAAATGGAATGTATATGGATTACTAAAAAAAAATTAAAAAAATAAAGTACAGTTGAACTATTTAAAAAAAAGACCTTGAGTGTATCCTACCTAAATTTAGAGACCATTTGAAGAATAGATTTGATGCATTGAATACCAATGACCAAAGACCAGAAGGATTGTGGGATGACATCAAGAACATCATAAATGATAAAAGGAAAAGGACATTGAAAAGACAGGAAGGGAAGAAAAGACCAAAATGGATGCCATAAGAAACTTGCTCTTGAACGGAGAGTAGCTTAAGCAAATGGAAGAAATGATAAACTAAAGGAACTAAAGAGATTTGTTTCTTTTTTCTTTTTTTAAAAATTTTTATTGTGATTTGTGTGAAAGTTTACAACGCAAATTCATTTTCATTACAGCAGTTCACATACACTTTGTCTCATGACATTGACTAGAATTTCCCACAGTGCAACAACTCTCTTCCCACTTTCTCCCCATACTTACCTCTTCCCTGTGTCCTTCCCTCCCATGCACTTCTGCCCCTGAGCTGTCTCTCTACGCATACACAGCCCTTCTATTCTCCCATGATTGAGCTCTCCAAGGAGTGTATCTACCTAATGTAAATATTCATTCAGCTCATATGCCTGTCTTTTGTTTGGCTGGAAGCCACAGGAGTGGGTTCAATTCCAGACTTGAGGGGCAGCTAGGAGCCACAGTCTCAGGGGTTCCACCAGTCTCTATCAGATCAGCAAACCTTGTCGTCCCCTCCTTTGTTTTTAAATGATTTTTTGAGTTTTGTTCCACATTGTTCACCCACTCTATCCAGGATCTCCTACCTATATCCCTCTCTGAGTGGTTGACAGTGGTAGCTGGGCACCATCTAGTTCTTCTAGTCTCATAGTCATATAGGCTGAGGATCACATGGTGTACCAGTCCCTTGGACTAATTGTTTCCATGAATCTTTGGTTTTCTTCATTCTTCTTTGCTCTGGACGAGGAGAGACCCATCATTGCATCTGGATGGCGGCTTGCAAGCTTTTAAGATCCCAATCTCTACTCGCTAAAATAGGATGTGGAACAATGTTTTTGTATAGTATGTTATGCTAATTGAGCCTCATGTCCCCCACAGCCACAGGTCCAACTACTTGCTCTCTCCATGTAGCTTGCTGTGGCCAAAAAGTGACTACAACCTTGTATCTTGTCAAAAGAGCTAAAGAGATTCTCAAAGGGCAGCTTGAGAAGACAAAGTAAAGTATTATGATGAAATATGCAACTACCTGGAATTAGAAAACCAAAAGAGAAGAACTGTTCAGCACTTCTCAAGCTGAAAGAGCTGAAGAAAAAATTCAAGCCTCAAATTGCAATATTGAAAGATTCTATGGGCAAAATATTGAACAATGCAGATGAAGTATCAAAAGAAGATGGAAGGAATACACAGTCACTGTACTGAAAAGAATTGGTCAACATTCAACCATATCCTGTTGAAGGAAGAAGTCCAAGTTTCACTGAAGGAATTGGCAAAAACAAGTCTCTAGAAATTGATGGAATACCCATCAATATGTTGCAACAAATGGATGCTGCACTGGAAGTACTTACTCATCTATGCTAAGAAATTTGGAAGACTGCTACCTGGCCAACTGACTGGAAATATGGATCTCATATTTCTACTCATTCCAAAGAAAAGTGACCTAAAAGAATGTGGAAATTATTGAATAATATCATTAATATCACACACAAGTAAAATCTTGCTGAAGATAACTTAAAAATGGTTGTTTCTTCCCATTTTGAGTCATGCCCCATTAACAAATTAAGGTCCAGAAATCTTTATCCCATCCACATCACTAAAGTCAACTCTACTTTGATGAGGCAGCTCTTCTCCTGTCATGTTTTGAGTGCCTTCCAACCTAAGGGGCTCATCTTCCAGCACTATATCAGACAATGTTTCACTGTTTTCTGACAGGGAACTTCCAGAAATGCCAGCTGTATTAGAAGGGGACATGGAATAAGGGATATCATTGCTGACATCAGATGGATCTTGGCTGAAAGCAAAGAATACCAAAAAGATACTTACCTGTGTTTTATTGACTGTGTAAAGGCATTTGACTGTGTGGATCATAACAAATTATGTATAACGTTGCAAAGAACAGGAATTCCAGAAGACTTAATTGTGCTCATGAGGAATGTGTACATAATCTATACATGAGGAACGTGTACATGGTCTATACCAAGAGGCTGTCATTCAAACAGAACAAGGGGATACTGCATGGTTTATGGTCATGAAGGATGCGCATCAGGATTGTATCCTTTTACCATACTTATTCATTATTCAATCTGTATGCTGAGACAATAATCTGAGAAGCTGGACTATATAAAGAATGCAGCATCAGAATTGGAGGAAGACTCATTAACAACCTGCGATACGCAGATGACACACCCTTGCTTACTGAAAGTGAAGATAACTTGAAGAACTTGGTGATGAAGACCAAAGACTTCAGTATAAATTATATCTCAACATAAAGAAAGCAAAAATCCTCACAACTGGGCAGAAAAGCAACATCACAAAAAATGGAGAAAAGATGGAAGTTGTCAAAGATTTCATTTTATTTGGATCCACAATCAACACCCATGGAAAGAGCAATCAAGAAAACATATGATGTATTGCACTGGGCAAATCTGCTGCAAAAGACCTATTTTGGAGTGTTAAAGAGCAGAGATGTCACCTTGAAAACTAAGGTGCACCTAACCCACACCATGGTATTTTCAGTCATCTCTTACACATGTGAAAGCTGGACAATGAATAAGGAAAAGTGAAAAAGAATTGATGCTTTGAATTGTACTGGTGAAGAATACTGAAAATACCATAGACTGCCAGAAGAATGAACAAATCTGTCCTGGAAGAAGTGTAGCTGGGTGCACTGAGAATGGCCAGTCTTTGTCTCACTTACTTTGGTCTTGTTGTCAGAAGGGACCACTCCCTGGAGAAAAGGATATCATGCTTGATAGAATGGAAGGTCAGCAAAAAAAAAAAAAAAAAGGAAAGATCCTCAATGTAATGGATTGACACAGTGGGTGCAACAATGGGCTCAAGCCTAGCAAGGATTGTGAGAATGGCACAAGACTAGGTAGGCATCGTTTCATTCTGTTGTATATAGGGTCACTGTGAGTCAGAGCCAACTTGACACACCCAACAACAACAGCTATTACTGTGGAATTGGCTGTTTCTCTTAACAATTCTGTTAAAGTTTGATTTGTATCTTGGGACTCTTTTCCTTGGGTTCATAGATATTTATTATGGCTATATCCTCTTGTTCAATTTAATCATTATATAATGTCCTTCCTTGTCTTTTAGGTGGTTTTTGTCTTCAAGTTTATTTTTATCAGAAATAAGTATTGCCACTCTTGCTCTTTTGATTGTCTTTTTTGCCTCAGAACTGAATATGCTGCTTTAGAATTTAAGACAAGGTGTTAATGACTTTTCCTTTTTCAAACAAAAAATAATCACCTTTTGTTGATTTCATGTACTTAGTGAAGAGTACTCTATAATGGTGACTTAGGCAAAAGAATAAATTAAGATTTGTGGACTTATATTGGTTTGCCACTTACATTGCTAGAGAAACATCTGACATTTGTTGCCTCAGAAATTAATATTGCCACTCTTTTTTTTATTGTGACTTGCTTGATATATTATTTTACAACATTCTATATTCAGTCTTTTTTTGTCTTTGTGTCTTAGGGTGTCTCTTGTAGACATTATATTGATGGATCATGATTTCTTACCCATTCTGCAACTCTTTTTTGATTGGTACATTTAATCCATTTATATTCAATGTAATTTTCAACAATTATGAATTTATTGTTATCATTTTGTTATGTGTTTTTTTGTGATGTGGCTGATCTCTTTGTTCCATATCATTTTCTGTGCTGAGCTCATTTTGTTTATGGATTTTTTATTTCTTTCATTACTAGTGTTTTAGTATTTGCTAAATATTTTATGACTTTCCTCTTTTTTTTTTTTTTTTTTTGATTAGGAGGTTTATTAATTTTCTCTGAGGTTACCCTGTTATTTATTATTTTCTTCCCAAGTTTAAAACAGTCTAGTCTATCTTAAAATCATCTTGACTTCTCCATTTGAAAGTTCTGTAACTACATTATTCCCTCTTTTTGCTTTGTAGTTGTCCTTATTTAAAAGTTGATGTCTCTGCTTCCTTGTTTTCAGTCTTACAAGTTTATTTTACTTTGAATACTTCTATATCTGGGTTGTTTTCTGGATGATGTTGTCATGTGTGTTAATCACAGGTTGTTCTCTGTTGTTGTTGATTCTCTGTCCAAAGGACTCCCTTTAGCATCTCTTCTAAGATTGGCCTGGCTTTTCACAAAGTCCCTTAATTTCTGTTTATCTGGAAATGTAATTTTACCATCATATTTGTGGGACAGCTTTGCTGGGTATATAATTCTTATTTGGCATTTTTTTTTTTTTTTTCCTTTCAGGGTTATATATATGTCATCCCATTGTCTTCTCACCTGCGTGGTTTCTGCCAAGAAATCAGAGCTTAGACTTACTGGTTGCCCTTTGTAACTTTTCATTTTTCCTGAACTGCTTTCAGGATTCTTTCTTTGTCTTTGGTTTTGGAAACTTTGATTATGATATGTCTTGGTGATTTTTCTTTGGGATTTATCCTGTCTGGGGTTCATTGAACTTCTCAAATGCACATCTTCTCATCTTTCATCATGTTAGGAAAGTTTTCTTTCAATAAATATTCGACAATTTTCTCTGTGGTTTTATTTGTTTCTTCCTTTTCTGGAATTCCAACCGCGTGTAAATTATTCCTCTTGATGATGTCTTACAAAAATCTTAGGCTTTCTTCTTTTTTTTTTTTTGTTCTTTTTCTGGTAGTTCCTTTAACAGAGTGGTAGTGAGAGATTTGCCTTCAATCTTGCTAATTTTGTGTTCCATTGATTAAATTCCACTACTTCTCTTTTTTCAATGTGTGTTATCTGTTCCTGAAATCTAGATATTAACTTCTGAATTTCTATTTCTTTTGTATGGTTTCTGATTTTTCATTTATTTTCTCAGTTTGCTCTTGTATTGTTTTCCTGAATTCTTCTAGCATTTTCTCTGTGTTTTCCTTAATTTTCTCAGTGCTTTCTTTGATCTTTTCTCACTCCATTGAAGGGACCTAAATATAATTCTTTTGAATTCTTTGTCGGGTAATTCCAATGACATTTCTTCCTCAAGGAGGTTTTCTGGCTCTGTATTTTGGTCCCTAGTTTGTACTACTTTATCATGCCTCTTTGTGTGAACTGGGGTTGTCAGTTGTCTCTGAGACATTGTGACATATATTTAATCGGTGATTCTATGTTGGTGTGATTCACCCAGGCTTTTATTTTATTTGCTTTATTTTGTTTTGGTATTCCTGAGCAAGCAGGGCTGGTGTGCTGTTCTGTTCACTAGTTTTTGTACTCCCTAGGCAGTCACCATCTGTCTCCTGGTGGGTGTGACAGAGGATGAGAATGTGTGTACAGATCTCTGTTCACTGTTTGTGTGGAGCAGCTGAGGGTGGGTTGGACTGGTATTGTCCACTGTCTTTCACTGATCAGTTGGTGTAGAAGTAGGTGGTAGCCCTCATCCAGTGGATCTGGCTGCAGGAGGTATAGACATGCTTGGGTCTTGTGGAGACAGTTGCTGTCTCCTGCCAGGTGGGACAAAATAAAACATTAAAACACTTAAAAGAGAAATAGGAGGAATGAAAAACACAGACAGAATAAACAAACAAGAGCCACAAAAATAAAAAATATAATAAAAAGAAGGGAATGGAGAGAAGGACATAGAGAAAAAGAAAACAAAACAAAACAAAAAATCTTTCTGGTTGCCAGTCACTAGTGTGGTTGCCTGAGCAGTCCTCGGCACATGGAGCTGATTATTAGATTGCTGCCCCAATCGGGACACCACTTGCAAATATTCAAGATGGCCACGCCATCAGGCCACCCATAGTTCACAGCTCCATTTATCTTCTTATCCACTGTTTTTACTCAGTTTCTTCTACTAGTTAGTATTTAATCTACTTCTTTATCCTTCCCTTGGAAGCTCAGGGTTACAGGATTATAATTTCTGTCTATTTCAATCGGTTTCTTATGTCTTTGTTGTAGAGGATCTGGGTAGTTTATCTGCCTACTCCACCCTTTTGCCCCAAGCCATGATATTTTCAATTGCCTCATCACCTGATATGCATGTGAAAGCTGAACGGTGAATAAGGAAGACCAAAGAAGAATTGATGCATTTCAAATATGGTTTTGGTGAAGAATATTCAATATACCATGCAATGCCAGAAGAATGAACAAATCTGTCTTGGAAGAAGTAAAGCCAGAGTGCTCCTTAGGGTTGAGGATTGTGAGGCTCACATACTTTGGTCATGTTTTTAAGAGGGATCAGTCCCTAGAGAAGGTCATCATGCTTAGTAAAATACAGGGTCAGCCAAAAAGAGGAAGACCCTTGATGAGATGCACTGATACAGTGGCTGCAATGGTGGGTGCATTCAAACAAATCAGTGATTCTAACGATGGCAAAGGACCAGGTAGTGTTTTGTTCTGTTATACCTTGCTGTAAGTCAGAACCAACTAGAGAGCATCTAACAACAATAATGTAGAATACAAGTGAGGAGAGTAGACATCTTTGTCTTTTTCCTGATCATACAAAGAATTCAGCCTTTTACCATTAAATATGATGTCAGCTGGAGTCTCTGGGTGGTACAGGTAGTCCACACACTCTGCTGCTACCTGGAATGTTGTAAACTGAAGTCTACCCAGAGTCACCTCAGAAGAAAGCCCTGGTGGATCTACTTCTGAAAAAAATCAGCCATTGAAAATCTTATGGATTGCAGTTCTACTCTGACACACATGGGGTCAACATGAGTTGGAATTGAGTCAATAGTAACTGGTTTTTACTAAGCTAGGATCCTTTTTACTAATCTGTGAGGCTTTTCTTTCTGGCTGGTGAAAAGAAGCATCATTTCTAGCCCTGTGTGTGTTGTTGGTACTGTTCTTTCTAATCCTTTCCATTGTATTCCTTGACTTAGGATAATTTACTCTTATGGGTACACTGATCAGAAGTCTGGGGGATCCTCAAGGGAGTTCCTCTACAGATCTCCAGAGTTATTTCTCTGAGTACCTCTTTCCTTTCTGATACTCTGTCTTGTGAACTTCAGCTGCCTTGGTCCATTTGGACTTTCAGTTCTATTTCTTCAACTCAGGGAGTCTGCTGGACTCTGGGTTCTCTCTCCCTGTGCTACAGCTTGGAAGTACTCTCAAGCAATAAGGTGGGGTGACTATGAAGTGATCATTGTTGTTTCTCATTGCTCAGTGATCACTCTCCTTCATTGCTGATGTCTAATGTCTTGAGAATTATTATTCCATATATTCTTGTATGGTCTTTGATTGTTTCAGAAGGGAAGATAAAATCTGTTCCCTGTTACTCTATCTTAGTTGGAAGCAGACATCCTTCTAACATTTCTTTTCATGCTTCTCCTTTGTCTCCTCTGTCTGCTTTCTTTGCAATTCTTGTGATGAATTTCCTATCTCAATTCTCTGTTACCCCTTTGCTTATCATACTCACATCCTCTTTCTTTCTTTTCTCTTTTTGTCTCAAGAATATTTCAAACATTTCTTCTGATTCATTGATCGAGTTCAGCAGCATCACTATTTGCTGTCTCCATGTGAGTTTTCAATTCTACAATCATGCTTTCTATCTAAAAACAATCTTTCCTGGTCTCAGGTTATCTTCTTTATTTATGAAAGGTCTTCTCAAATATTACTAAGATTGGTATTGGAAAATACCATCTTCTTTTAGGCATTTGTTTCATGGATAGGAAGATATTTGTTCCAATCTTTTGGATTGGTTTCTTTCTTTTTAAATACTGAGTCTTTTCATGCGTAAGCTCACTCTCTCTTTTAATTCATCTTGTTTCTTTTATTAAGACTTGAAATGTTTTCTTCTGTACTTATGCCGTAATATAACTAGTATGTTTTTTTTAACTTAATTTTTCTAGATTGTGAGTCCAGTTTTCTGTGAGGAGCCAGGAGAGCCCACAGCCAAAGGCAGCTATGTGTATGGGCTGTGGCAGCCAGAAGTTAGCTGGGCCCTGCCCATTCTATAACTGGAATGCTGTTCTGGGAGCAGCCTGTAGTAGCCTCATCTCTTTACCTGGCCAGTTGGCTGCTTCAATCTAGGTGATGTGAGAGCTGTGTACCTCACTTTCATTTGTCAAGACCTGGGACGACTTCTCCTCTGCTTCCTGATGAATGCCTGTTCTTATTCTCCTGCTTGGGGTTTTGGAAGATTCTCTTAGTGGTCCCTGTCACTTCCTTCCCAGGCAGACTATTCCTTCATAGTTGTTGATCCATGGGGCTGCTCATAGTTACTCCTATCCAATCCTGTCTGTGCTGCTGCTTGCAGAAATTCCTCAGTCTGTGATCTATTGAAGGCCCTGTCCACTGTTTTTGAAGTTCCTGAGGGGTTCAAACTGTAAGTATGCTTAGCTGCTAACCAAAAGGTTGCAGGTTTGAGTTCACCAAGGGCACCTCAGAAGAAAGGCCTGGTAATCTACTTTTGAAAAATAAACCATTGAAAACTCTGTGGAGCACAGTTCTACTCTGACACACATGAGGTCATAATGAGTTGGAATCAACTCCACAGCAACTAGTTCTACTGGTTTTCTGCATGGATGCAAGTTTTTTCCATATATACATATATGTGTGTGTGTGTGTATATATTATATATATAATTTCATTAGCAACATACGAAGGATGGGACACAAGCTAAAAGTGCCTTCTTGAACTCCATGTCACCCTGGCATCTTTCCATATCTCAGGCTGCCTGTTTCTACAGCCAAGGCAGGGGAAAGTAGGTTAATCATTTACCGTTACTATTAAAATTAAAACTCTCAGGCTTGCATTTCTGGCATTTTTGCAGCATAATACCCCAAGAGGAATGTGTTTCTTTAAATCACACTCCAGCATATTCTAAACAGGATGAAGAATTTGTGCTTTTGTCTACAGATTAAATAGCAAAAGAGGTGCCGGCCGCAGGGGGACTGTGGGGCGATGATTTTATAATGAGTAACAGATCAGCAGGCTGCAGTACTCTGCGCTCCTGTGATTCCAAGTCATGTTTGGAATGTGAATGCTGGAGAATGTTATGAAGTTCTACGCTGTTCAGAGAGCTTCGAGAGTCCAGTCGTTAAGGTGGTTGAGGTTGTATGGCCTGTCCCCCATGTTGGAGTTCTCTGCCCTTTGGTACAGATTCATTCCTAAAAGTCCCAGTCTTGGTCTTTCATTTGTTTGTGACACAATTGTCTCATAGATGCTCTATGCAAATTTTTGCTCACTCCATTTGCTATCCTGCTGCCTGCTCCCTGCCTCATTAGCGTCTCATTAGCACCTTCCCCAGATGGCAGGGAGGGGAGGGGAGAGGAGTGACACTCAAACTAGGCTGCCTGGCAGAAAAGCTTGTATAGAGTGTCTGTAGGGCCTGTTAGTTACAGTGCCCAGTCCTTTTTCACCAGTCCTAGTTAGGGCCCCCACAAGCCTTTCTGTTTCTTTTGTTATTCCATGGCTGAAGACTGAAGTCCTAACCCAGCCACCATCTTTCTTGGTCAGAAAAGCAAGAGGGTTTGAGAGTGAGGGATGGTTCCCAGCAAGCCTATTCCCACTCTCTGAAAGTAGTAGCACTTCTGTGGGCCATCCAGGAGCACCAGTCTCCTCAGTGAACATCATCACCATTGCCATCCTATTACAATTTCCCAACATGCTTGGTGCTTTGGACTGACACTCTGCCAGAGAGCTGGGACACACAGTCCCCTGGGGAGCTCTCTTTCCCTGAGTGTCAGAAATGGGCAGCATTGGATTCTAATGTTAGTTAATCTTACAAATTCTTGCTTCTAAAACCTAAATAATTATCTATGTCATTATGTTTAAAATGCAAATCATATGAATCTCCTCAGCCAGTGTAGGAAGGTAGAAGTTTCATTTTTACAGCCTAATTGACCTTTGCAAAGTGTACTCAGTATTTTTATTGCCTACAACATCAAGGGATAGATAGATCTGTCAGAAGCACATTTCCTAAACATCTGGAGTCTCTGGCTTTCCTGCCTCCACGTGAGAGACAACAGAACAGTCCTGCAGGCTTGAATCCTCTGCCCATGCCTTCCTGGGTTTATGAACCTTCTGGGGTCCCAAAGAGGCCCACTTTCTAGCCTGTCTCCCACCTCTCTCCCACCTAGTACCAGCCACTCAGGACTCTGCCCCATCCTCAGACCTCTCCCTCCACTTTCCAAGCACCAGGTCCTAATCTCTTGTCCTGGGGCACCTTTCCCCTCCAGTTCCACTTCTCTGCACCCTCTAGAGCTCTTTTAACTCCTCTTGAAGGAAATGTTTCCTACTATATTGTTTGCTCTCTCTGACAAGAAGCTGGCTCTCCCTCTGCTCTGTGCTACGTTTGTACTTTGTCTAGACTTCTCTTCCAGACCTCTCCTTAGCTCATTTTATGGTTATATAGTAAAAACATCCTGTTCCCCCAAGTCTCTGAGCCACTTTGCTTAGTGCTATAGATTGCATTTCGCATTATCTGTTAGGGGAGTCGATTGATAGGTTGTTGCTCCCCATCTAGCCTCTAGAGGCTTATGAGTGCACTTTTATTTTTCTTGTGTTGAAAATATAAACAACAAAACATACACCAATCCAAGAATTTCTGCAAGTATAATTCAGTGCCATTGCTTACATTCTTCGTGTTAGATGCATTCTTTTTCGATAATATTCTTTTGAAAATAATCTGTTGCTGTAAGGTTGCCTCGCATTCTGGGAGTGGCTGGACTGCCGTTTTGAGTCCATTCCTGTCTGAATTCGCCATATCCCAGAACCCTTTCCTCCTCTCCCAGCCTGAGTTGTAAGCATCTTATGTTAAATGGGAAGTGAGTGGGTGGAGTTTAATGCAACCTCCAAATCAAGCTGATAAAGAAGCTTTACTCTGTTGTTACTGTTAAACCAAGCACCGTTTCTCACCCTTCCAGACTCAAGTGCTAGTGTCCCAGAGGATTAAAACATTCTGGACTGGTCAGTGTACACATATAGCATGCCATTCATTGGATGTCAGCAGACTTCTGTGCCTGGATAACCATGTTGTTGTTGTTAGGTGCCATCGAGTCAGCACTGATTCATAGCAACCCTGCGTACAACAGAATGAAACACTGCCTGGTCCTCTGCCAACCTCACAGTCCTTGCTATATTTGAGCCCATTGTTGCAGCCACTGTGTCAATCTGTCTTGTTGAGGGCCTTCCCCTTTGTTGATGACCCTCCACTTTACCAAGCATGATATCCTTCTCCAGGAAATGGTCCCTTCTGACAACATGACCATGGATAACCATAGAGAACCAGAAAAGAGGAGATGTATTAGTTGATCAAAAGGAGCTCTGGTGGCATAGTGGGTAAGGCATTTGGTTGATAAGAAGAAAGTCAGCAGTTCAAATTCACCAACTGCTTCATGGGAAGAAGATAAAGGCTATCTACTTCCATAAAGATTAGTTGATCAGTGGCTCAAGTTACTGGGAGAGGGCCTGTGTTTACCACATCCTGGTTGTTGAAAAAACAACAGGAGCTTGATTTCTGGCAGTTACTCATCATTCCTACTAAACCAAAAAATCAAACTCACTGCCATTGATTTGATTTGACTCATGGAGATCCCTCCTTGGGTTTCCAAGGTGGTTTCTCTGTGGAAGTAGATTGCCTAGTCTTCCTTTTGAGGAGTGGCTTGTGGGTTTGAACTGCCAGCCTTCTGGTTAGCAGTGAAGTGCCTTAGGCACTATGCCACCAAAGCTCCTACTGGCAAAGAAAAATGTTATATTGCTATAGGCTCAAGGTGGGGTAAAGGATATTTCAGAAAGAGGTCATAGACCTAAATTTTCAAGTATCCTGTAGAAAATAGAAGAGAGACACACGGACCATTCATAGGAACATACATGGAGCTGCATGAAATTCAGCCACCGTACATTCATGAAAACTTAGCCTTGATAGAGATGGTTGTGATGTAGGTCAGAGCTACTGAGAAGCCACTGTGTGCAAGGCACCCTTCCAAATACAGACCCAGACCCATTCCACTCATTCTCCTAGGAATGGCTGGAACAGGCTAGAACAATCCGAAGGTCTTTACTAAATCAGAAGGAGAAACCGAAAAGCAACAAATAAACACACAAAAAGAATTAAGAACAAAAAGCTGGGTTTTCCCAGTCTGGGTTTCTGATCCTTGAACTGCCACAATCTGGCCACAATCCCCTACAGATTGCTGACCTCCTGTCCCCCTAAATGCCCATCTGCTTCTGTTTGGTGGGTATGATTTTATTTTCAGCTCTGGGGAGTCGTCTTCCAGCTTCCAGGAAGAGCTGACACTGTGACAAGAGTAAGGTCTTGGCTGTCAGGCAGTCCATGTTCAAAACCTGAGTCCCCATTCCTCTGTCATAAGATTAATTGCAGGTGCATCATTTGTTGTCTATGGGCTTCCGTTTGCTCATGAGAACAATCCAACCTCCAGGGGCTACGAAGGAGGTGGTGATATTGGGAGTGTCTGTCCAGGCGGCAGGCAGTGGGGGAGCACAATGTCTCTGGATAAATCAAAAGCAATTATCTTGGCGGGGCAAGATGGCGGACTAGGCAGAAGGATTGCACAGACCCTCTTCAACAAAGAAAAGGGAAACCAATTAACACAGACACAGAAGATAA
>NW_006921719.1:362325-379814 GCF_000298275.1 Orycteropus afer afer
GGGTTTGAACCACCAGCCTTCTGGTTAGCAGTCAAGTGCCTTAGGCACTATGCTACCAGAGCTTGTTGTTGTTAGGTGCCATCAAGTCAGCTCCCGCTAACAGTGACCCTGTGTACAACAGAAAGAAACACTGTCTGGTCCTGCGCCACTCTCACAATCTTTGCTGTGCTTGAGCCCATCGTTACAGACACTGTATCAGTCCATCTCATTGAGGGTCTCCCCTTTTTCGCTGACCCTCTAATTTACCAAGCATGATATCCTTCTCCAAGGACTGGTCCCTTCTTAGAACATGACTGAAGTATATGAGATGGAGTCTGGCCACTCTCACTTCTAAGGAGCATTTTGGTTGCACTTCATCCAGGACAGAGTTGTTAGTTCTTATGGCAGTCCATAGTATTTTCAGTATTCTTCACCAACACCACAATTCAAAGGCATCAATTCTTCTTCAGTCTTCCTTGTTCATTGTCCAGCTGGCACATGCACACAAGGTGATTGAAAATACCATGGCTTAGATTAGGTGCACCTTAGTCTTCAAAGTGACATCATCACTCCTTAACACTTTAAAGAGGTCTTTTGCAGATCTGTCCAGTGTAGTACAATGTCTGATTTCTTGACATTGTTGTTGATTATGTTGTTCAGTGTTGATTATGGATCCAAGTAAAATGAAATCTCTGATAACTTCAACCTTTTCTTCGTTTATCATGATGTTGCTTATTGGTCCAGTTGTGAGGATTTTTGTTTTCTTTGAGGTGATAATAAAACCTACCAAATAGTTAGTCTGTTTTTCATTATTCCCACGCACAATTTTTGGCAGTGTTGTTGTTGTTCGCTGCCATCGAGTCATTTCTGACTCATAGTGGCCCCATGTGATGAAGTAGAATTTCCCCAAAGGGTTTTTTTTGGCCATAATCTTTATAGAAGCAGATCATCAGGGCTTTCTCCATGGAGCTGCTGATTTGAACTACCAACTTTTTAGTTATCAACCCAGCACTTAGCCATTGTACCATCAGGCTTTATTCTTGTCATTATCACTGATAAAATACTTCACCCCTTTAGGACTGACAGTGCCTACTGTCCTTCCCCCACACCTCCTTCTTATACTAGGTGACCTACTTCCTAGGGCTGTTATATAGATAAAATATGTAAAATATTCCATAGTACCTGGCCATCAGTAAAGTGCTTAGTAAGTAAAAAGGTAATCTCTTGGCCTTCTTCTTCCTGTCAAAGGCCAGAGATCATCATTCTATTCTCAGTCATTGGTTGCAAGTGACAAAAGCTAAAATTGAACTCATGTAGGCATAAAAAGGGAGTTTATTGGCTCTAAGAATTTGAACACCGGAGGGGTGTTCTTTCTCTTCTTTCTGTGAGTCAGTTCCATTTTCTCAGACCCAATTCTCCATTGCTGTTCAGATTCCTATAGTTAGTAAAGGGAGAAAATGAGGAAAAGGTCACAGTTTGCCAGCAGAGGACTCTGATTGGCCTAGTTGGATCCTGTCTCTGATCTTGAGGCCTATCACAATGGACAGGGTACAGAATAAGGTACTATAATTAGCCTAACTTGGCTCAGGTACTCAGTCCTTTGGCCAGGGAGGTGGGAATTGTGTAAGAAGAGAGCAGTTCCTTTTTGATTTTCTTAATAAAGGAAGATAATGGGAGCTGTTTCTCGAAAACACATTGCAGTGGGGGAACATGCTGGGTGGACAGAGTAGAAGATGTCCCTATGTAACTCTACTGCCAGAGCCAAACAGAGCCTCTTCTTCTAGTTTTAGAAGAAAATACTTTGGCTATGATCCTTGAGGAATCTCTGGTGGTACAAAAAAGTTAATGCACTCTACTGCTAGTCAAAAGTTTGGAAGTCCACATCTACCCACAGGCTCCTCAGAAGAAAAGCCTGGAGATCTTCTGAAATAAGAGCCACTGAAAATCCTGTGGAGCACAATTATACTCTGACACACATGGAGTCACCATGAGTTGGACTTGACAGTAACTAGTTTACAACTTGTGAACTGGTGTACTTATACCCTTAGCCATTTCCAAACACCAACCAGAGATGATGAAATGTGAGGAAAAGGTGTGCCCACATTCATAGTGGAAGGCCTGTTCTTTCTCAAGTTTGTTGGACAAAGCTCATGACTCCAAAGTTTATTCAGAAGCAGGCCTTGTGTACACTGCTTGGATTCCTGTGCTGTGGTGGGTGTTTTGTCCTGTGTTTACAGCTGCTATAATGGCTGGGGTCAACCTTTTGAGAATGGGAACACATTGTCACTGGAACAGCAACTATAAAGCATGCTCTGGCCTCTGGGTCCCCATTTCAGGGGGACACACATTTTTGGAATCACATCAAATATTGTGCATCATGGGGGTATTGCTTTGCTTTGTTGCTAATCATTTTCTCGTGTTCCTCCCTTGCTATCTTGGTTTTCCTCCTTTTTCACCAAGATAAGATGTTTCCAGTTTTCTGAAGGATTCTTTTGATGAAATAATTCTACTTTATATTTGTATTTCTTTCGTAGCCTGGGGAGCATTTTTATGTGCACAAAGCCTTCTTTTGAGAGCTTATCCAAGACAAACTTCTGATTCTTCTTTTTTTAAAAAAAAATTACAACCAACCATAATAATACCTAAAAATCTGCTTACTGAAAACAATTATGGAAGGACCCTCAGCCCACCGGAAAAGATGCTCCATTGTTGGGATCTTTATAATCATTCTTCTAAAGCAGAAGTTATCAAGTGATTTTTTGTAAAGGGCCAGATAATAAATATATTAGGCTTTGTGGGCTATACAGTCTTTGTCACAGCTACTCACCTCTGCCTTTGTAGCACAAAAGCAGCCACAGACAATCCATAAACAAATCATATGGCTGTGCTCCAATAAAACTTAATTTACAAAAACAGGCAATGGGCCAGATTTGGGCCACAGACCATAATTTGTCAGCCCCTATTCTAAAGCATTTGTGCTTTTCAACTATCTTAGAAAAAATATAGTTGGAAACTCAGATGGCTCATAATTCTTATTTCCATTCCACTGATTAGAAAAACAATATATTTGTTGACTGCCCAGTCTACTATGAGTTTTAGAAGTAGACTAGGATGTTGGTATCAAGAGTCTTTAAAATATTTTTCTCACTTGATGCAGGAATTGAGATTGTACCAATCTATCCTAAGACTAAGGATAGATTGGCACAATGATTAAGTGCTCAGCTACTCACTGGAAGGTCTTTGGTTCAAACCCACCAGCTGCTCCACAGGAGAAAAGACCTGGCAATCTTCTCCCATAAAGATTACAGTCTATGAAACCCTATGGGGTACTTCACTCTGTGCTGTAGGGTCACTGTGAGTTGGAATCGATTCAACTGCACACAACAATCCTAAGACTGCTAGTTGTGTGTGTGTATGTGTAGATGTTCACTACAGCATTATTTGCCATATGAAAAACCTGGGAACAACTTAAATGTCCAACATTAAATTATCTGCTCAAAATAATATTATAGAGCCCTTAAAATTATATTTATGATAAAACAACTTATGAGCTAATGCTGTAAGACATAAAGTAGGAAAAATGTATATTCTGAAGCCTCAGTTAATTAAAAGAAAGAGTAGGCATGCATAGAAACAGATTGGGTGAAAATACACCTAAGTGTTAACATTGTTTTTCTCTGGAGAGGAAGATTATCTGAACTTTTTGCTTTTCATGCATATCTGTGTGTGTGTATGCAATGTATATTTGTATCACATCCGTATACATTGTTGGTGGTGGTGGTAGGTGATGTGAGGTTGATTGTGACTCTTAGTGACCCTGTGTACAACAGAATGAAACACGGCCCAGCCCTGTGCCATCCTCACAGTTGTTGCTATGCTTGAGTCCATTATTGCAGTTGCTGTGTCAATCCATCTTGTCTATGGTCTTCTTCTTTTTCATTAACCCTCCACTTTACCAAGCATGGTGTCCTTTTCCAGGGACTGGTCACTTCTGATAACATGAGCAAAGTACGTGAGACAAAGTCTCACCCTCCTCACTTCTTGGAGCATTCTGGCTGTACTTCTTCCAAGACAGGTCTGCTCATTCTTCTGGTTGTTGTTCTTGTGTTGTTGTTATATGCCGCTGAGTCAGATCCAACTCATAGCGACCCCTCCTTGGGTTTCCGAGGCGATAACACTACAGAAGTAGATTGCCCAACCTTCCTTCCGAGGAGTGGCTGGTGGATTTGAACCGCCAGCCTTCTGGTTAGCAGTCAAGTGCCTTAGGCACTATGCTACCAGAGCTCCCTTCTGGTAGTCCATGGTATATTTAATATTCTTTGCCAACACCATCATTCAAAGGCACCAATTCTTCTTTGGTCTTTCTTATTCACTGTCCAGCTTTCGCATGCATATAAGGCAATTGAAAATACCATGGTTTGGTTCAGACACACCTGAGTCTTCAAAGTGGTATCTTTGCTTTTTAACACTTTTAAAAGATCTTTTGCAGCAATTTGCCTAATGTAATACATTATTTGGTTTCTTGACTGCTGCTCCGAGGTCATTGATTGTGAATCCAAGTAAAATGAAATCACTGACAACTTTAATCTTTTCTCCATTTATAATGATGTTGCTTGTTGGTCTGGTGGTGAGGATTTTTCTTTCCTTTATATTAAGGTATAATCCATACTGAAGACTGTAGTCTTTGATCTTCATCAGTAAATGCTTCAAGTCTTTACTTTCAGCAAGCAAATTTGTATCATCTGCACATTGTAGGTTGTTAATGAGTCTTCCTTCGATCCTAATGCCATATTCTTCTTCATATAGTCCAGCTTCTTGGATTATTTGCTCGGCATACACGTTGAATAAGTATGGTGAAAGGATACAACCCTGATGCACACTTTTCCTGATTTTAAATCATGCAGTATCCCCTTGTTTTGTTAGCAATATAATGTGTGTGTGTGTGTGTCTATATATATATATATATAGACACACACACACACACATATATAAAAATACACATATATATATATATATATGTGTGTGTGTATATTTATTTATATAGTTAACCCTTCATATCTGCGAATTCTGCATCTGTGGATTCAACCAACCAAGAATCAAAAATATTCAAGGAATAAAAAAAGCAGTTAAGTGGTCAAAGCAATCCTTCAAAAGCTAAGAGGGAGCATAAAGTGCTATTTACATAATGTTTACATTGTATTATAAGTAATCTAGTAAACTGACTGGAAAAGATCCATATTGGTACCCATTCGAAAGAAGGATAATCCCACAGAATGTGGAAATTATTGAACAATATAATTAACATCACACACAAGTAAAGTCTTGCTAAGATAATTCAAAAACGGTTGCAGCAGTATTTTGACAGAGAACTTCCAAAACTGCAAGCTGGATTCAGAAGAGGTAATGGAACAAAGGATATCATTGCTGATGTCAGATGGGTCTTGGCTGAAAGCAAAGAATACCAGAAAGATGTTTACTTGTGTTTTATTGACTATGCAAAACCATTTGATTGTGTGGCTCATAACAATTATGGATAACACTGAGAAGAATGGGAATTCCAGAACACTTGATTGTGCTCATCAGGAACCTGTACATAGACCAGAACAAGGGAATACTGCATGGTTTCAAATCAGGAAGTAAATGAGTCAAGGTTGTATCCTTTCACTATACTTATTCAATCTATATGCTGAACAAATAAGCTGAGAAGCTGGACTACATAAGAAGAATGTGACATCAGGATTGGAGGAAGACTCATTAACAACCTGTGATATGCAGATGACACAACTTTGCTTGCTGAAAATGAGGATGACTTGAAGCACTTACTGATAAAGATAAAAGACTTCAGTCTGCAGTACGGATTACATCTCAACATAAAGAAAATGAAAATCCCCACAACTGGACAAATGAGCAGCATCACAATAAATGGAAAAAAGATTGCAGTTGTTAAAGATTTCCAATTACTTGGTTCCACGATCAACAGACACTAATGGAAGCAGCAGTCAAAACATCAGACAATGTATTGCATTGGGCAAATCTGCTGCAAAAGACCTCTTTAAAGTGCTGAAGAGCAAAGATGTCTCCTTGAAGACTAAGGTGCACCTATTCAAGCCATGGTATTTTCAGTCACCTCATATGCATGTAAGAGCTGTACAATAAACAAGGAAGGCTGAAGTAGAGTTGATGCTTTTGAGTTGTAGTGTTGGTGAAGAATACTGAAAATACCATGGATTGCCAAAAGAACAAACAGATCTGTCCTGGAAGAAGTACAGCTGGAATGTTCCTTGGAAGCACAAATGGCCAAACTTCATCTCACCTACTTTGGTCATGTTGCCAGAAGAGACCATTCCCTGGAGAAGGATATCATGCTTGGTTAAGTGGAGGATCAACGACAAAGGGGAAGGCCCGCAACAAGAGATGGACTGACACAGTGGCTGCAACGATGGGCTCAGGTATAGCAATGATTGTAAAGCTGGCACAGAACCAGGCAGTATTCTTTTTGTTGTACATAGGGTTGCTGTGAGTCAGAAGTGACTTGATAGCACCTATCAACAAGTAATCTAGAGATAGATTTAAAGGATACGAGAGGTTATGTGTAAGTTATATGCATATACTATGCCATTTTATACAAGGTACTTGAGCATCCAAGGATTTTTGTATACGGAGGGAGTCCAGGAACCAATCCCCTGTGGATACCAAGAGAGGCCTGAATATGTGTGTGTATGTGTCTATGTATACCTGTATATATGTATAAAGGAGCTCTGATGATGTGGTATGTATATGTATGTGTGTACATTTGATTTTTCTGAAAAGACCATTTTGTTTTTAGAATTTAAAAATCTTTTAAGGAGGAAAATAAAGAGAAACAAATCCTTCGGCTGTTTGGCCAGAGGCATTGCCTCTGCACTTTAACCTCTAGTAAGCCAGTGTGTCCTCTATTGCTGGAGAAACCAAGAGGTGGTGGCTGAGGGGAATGACCAGGACTTGAGCAGGTCCTCCCTGCCCTGTGGCTCTTTGGTCCAGGAGACTGTCCATCTCAGGACTCACAAAATTCCTGCCTGGAGTCTTGTACCTTAACCCTCAGCACCTTATCAGCTTCCTTCTTTCATTGCTCATCCTGGACCTGTGTCCATCGTGTCAACCAGTCTCCTAAGTAGTTCCATTGACTGACTTCCTCACCCCTAGTTGTTTCTTTGCCAAGTGTATTTGGGAAATCCTTACTCCAATCCCATTCATACTCTTATCTTCATATAACCCTACAAAGTATGTGTATCCCATTTTTCAATCAGAAGCTAAGGCTCTGAGAAATGAAATTCCCACAACTGGCACATGGAAGAGCTATGTATCAGACCCTTGCTGCCTTTTTCACTTTGAAATAGCAATCTTCAGGTTTGGGATATATTGCTAACTGGCTAATCATTCTTCTTTGTACATCAAGTTCAGAACAATATCTGCTTCTTTAGTTTTGGCTTGTCTTGAAAGATTTGCAAGGCCTTTTTGGCAATGGCAGCCATTATGTTACCCTGAGCTCTGCTTGTTCTGGAGAGTGGGTCCCAATGTCACAAAGAGAAGTTCTTGACAACAGCTCTCACCTGCTGTCAAAGATGGGAATCTCAGGACAGAAGCTCTTTGCCAGCCTTTTCCATCAGACAGTTTTCAGGAACAACTCCCTCTTCATAAGACTCTTGGCCATATTCTTATTAAGTGGGAAGGACAACTTGGGTTTTGCCAAGCAATCTGGTGAAGACATGAGGGTTTAGGCTAGAGGCATCAAGTGAGTATGGCCCAGCACACACGATGCTCTTGGAGTGACAGATAGATACATGATGATTCCTAGCTCTGTGAAGAGACCAAAAGGGAAAAAATGTGCTAAGTCAGTGCCCAGATTCAACAGCAGTGACTACTGTGATGGGATGTCTCTCTGACATAGCGTAAGAAAAAAAAAGTGCTGAGACTCTGGTGCAATGATAGAAATAGCATGGGGCTGGGCAGGGAGTGGGTGCCTAATCTTTCACTAGCTTTTTAACCTTTGAAAAGTCACTGAAATTTTCTGAGCTTCAATTTCTACATCTGTGAAATGGGTATTCCATCAATACCTACTTCCCAGGGTTGCTGTGAAGCTTAAATAATTAATATATGTAAATATATTTAAGAAGGCCTAGTAGTGCATTGGTTTAGTACTCGGCTTCTAACTGAAAGGTTGACAGCTCAAACCCACCCAGCAGCTCTAGGAGAGAAAAGACCTGGCGGTCTGCTCTTATAAAGATTACAGCCCAGGAAACCCTATGGAGCAACTCTACTCTGTCTCATGGACTGAGTCAGAATCAACTTGACAGCAGTTAACAACAAGTTATAGGAAACTGTGAATCAAACACAGTTATTTCTCCCTATCTTTCTCCTGGAGGGATGGCAAAATTTGAAAGATACTGGCAAGTCCAAATTTATCTGAGAAGTGGTGCTAAAAGGGTCAGGGAGGTTGAGGAGCAGTGTCTAGTATGATAAACCAAACCAAACTCACTGCTGTCAAGTGGGATCCAACTCATAGCGAACCTTCCTTGGGTTTCCGAGGGGGTATCACTACGAAAGTAGATTGCCCAACCTTTCTTCCAAGGTCTAGTATGATAAGAAGCCTGGAAATGATGTTGTTTTCAGAAAGAAGAAGCATAAGTATTGGGGTTAAAAGGACCACTTGGGGCAATGAGGTTGGGTCTGTAACTTGATAGCAGGCTATATGATTGATACCTGAGGAGCTCTGGTAGCACAGTGCCTAAGGCATCTGACTGCCAATCAGAAGGTTGGTGGTTCAAACCCACCAGCCACTCCCCATGAAGCAAGACTGGTTAATCTACTTCCTTAAAGCTTTACCACCTCAGAAACCCAATGGGGGTCTCTTTGAGTTGGAATCAATTCGATGGGTTTGGTTTGATTTTTTATATGATACCTGAAAGTAAGAATCCTATAAAAACAAAAACAGAGGTTCCCCTCTCTGTTCTACAAGGAAAAACTAAAACAGCTGGGTGGATGTTCTAGAAAAACATGTTTTGACTCAGGATAAAAAAGCTGAGCTGCTAGGCCATCCTGGCTTTTAAAATAATGAGGTCCCTGACACTGGATCTGTGTAAGTGGAAGCTGGGAGATGACCTGTCAAAACACTGTGGAAAGGAATTTTGCATTGGGAGAGATTAGACCAGAGCACCTCCGAGGGTTTTCTCTGTCTTCATAGGTCTTAGAAAGTTAGAACCCTCAAATCTAAACTCTGTTCCCCCCATTTTAAAAGTTCTGTTTTGTTGATTGAGACCCATGCTGCTCACTCAGGGATCTGTCTGATGGATAATGTTCTGATGCTGAGTGGGGGCAGGGGGATGGGACCCAGGCCTGGGCAGAGAGCAGGCCTGAACCAGAGTACATTGTATGCTTATAGATGGAGTGGGAGAGCTCCTGGCAGCCAGCTCTGTTCTCTCCACAAGGTAGAAGGTAGGATCATTGCCTGAGCAGGAGGAAGAACTGAGAGGTTAGGAGGGTTTAAAAGAGTGGTTACATTTTGGCAGGAAGGGAAGAAAGCAAATTCAAGAAACAAAGAGTGCTTGATAGGACGAGGGGGAGGTGAGTTTGAAAACTCTGGATTTGTTATAACACCAAAGTGCAGGGTACATGATTTTCCCAAACATGATTTGGCCATCCTGGCATAAAAGTAGAGAAGGCAGACAAATGAATTAGATGGGTCCAAAACTGAGCATTTTCCAGGTGGACTTAGCAAAGAAAGAACAGGGAGGTAGGATATCAGTCTCTACTAAGAGAGTGGTTGAAATGATGGACCACGGGTCCAGGTTGAGTACTAAAAGAAGGAAGCTGGTAGATTGAGGACTAAAGCACAAGATGACTCCTGAGTTCAAAGAACAGGCAAAGGGGGAGGATCAGAGTGAAAGGACTAGTAATTTAGACAGTTATGGTCCTGTGAAGGATGTTTGAAGTTAAAATATCAGATGGTGCAGTTGTACAACAAATAAACAAACCCACTGTCATTGGGTTGATTTTGACTCGTAGCAACCTTATTGGACAGAGTAGAACTGCCCCATAGAGTTTCTGAGGCCTTAAATCTTTGCAAGAGCAGATTGTCTCATGTTGCTCCTGCAGGGTGACTGGTGTGTTGAAACTGCCCACCTTTTGGTTAGCAACCCAGTGCTTCAACCACAGGGCCAACAGAGCTCCTGGACCAATTATAGATGACAATTCCAGGGTATGGCTGCTATGGAGAAGAGATCAACATAATTGGAATTGAGGAGGTCAGGGTCTTGAGAGGATAGGATGTTAGGTGGCTCTTTCACATGGACATAGAAACCAGGTTAGATGATTGTATGTCTTGGGTTGAAGGGAAAAACAATGACTGGTGTGCCCAAGTCCAGAATAAATGAGGAAGGGTGACCTGGAGATTGGAAGGCAATAGGACCCAAGAGGGTAGCAGAGGACTAACCAGATGTCCTGAGTCAGAAGGAGCTGGCGGTAGATGAGAGCAGAGGCTTGGAAGAGCTTTGGAGACTGAGGATGACACTAAGCTCGCCTCCTGCCCCTGCCTGTGGGACACTGGAGACGGAGCCTCCACTCTAGAGGGAACACCACCGTGAAGCAGTCAGCCAGGCTGTTTCTGTGGAGGCAGGAGACCGAGGAATTTTAGCAAGGAGCTGAAGTGGTGAGGGAGTTTGTGTATTTCAGAATGCACCTTCCAGAAAGCAGCCTAGAGGAGATTAGCAGGCAAGGGGATAGAGGGTGGAGAGAGATGACTGAATTGGGGTTTGAGAGTAGAGAGAGGAGAAGTGAGCCGGTTAAGTGGCAGTTTTGGCACTGGCTGAGGAAAGCAGGATGGGATGTGGGGTGGGAGCAGCCCAGGGACAAGATTGCACAAGAATGTGTCCTCCTATGGACGGGCTGAGGTGGGGGATGGCGGGGGTTGACCTTGGCCTCTTTGGAAGGAGTCAGCATTGGCCTGGGTGATTGTGCTTCTGGGGACCTGCTGGAACCAGCTCTATACCCTAAACCTAAAGTTTTAAGCAGACCCAAGAATTTAGTAGATCAGGAAAGATCTGGAGCATTGTAATAGTAGCTACGGCTCTATGCTGGCTTCTTTGCTGGGAAGCCCTGTTGTAAGAATACCCAATGCATAGGTCAACTGTGGTACAAGGAGTGAGTCACTTTTCCATTATACTGGCGTTCACTGCCTGGGGCCCAGGAACAGCTACTTGCCTGCAGACATCTCTCCTGCTATTGCATTTGTCAAAAATCCACTTCACACACAACATCTCAAGAGTACACCTATTGCATAAAGGTAGGTGAGCTTTCATTCCACAGGAGCATAGGAAGGGATTTCATTTTGCCTGCGGAAACCAAATAATTGAACAGAGGTTAAAACAAACAAACAAAAAACTATGAAGGCAGTTTCTCGAGGCCATGACAGCCGCTCAGGAAAATGTGTTTTTTCATTTCCTCATGGTCCACTGCTCATGTGCTACGCAGCTGTGGTTTATTTTCAGAGCACACTTTGGAATTTGACAGACTCATGCTACTTCACAGCTGAAACCATTTGCTATTTGGTAGATGATATAGCAAGTGACAATTTACACTAATGCGGCCGTTTTAAAAGAAATTGTGAATGAGACAGACAGGTGTCAAACCAGGAGGCAGCCGACAGCACAGCACCAGCAGATGCTCAGGTCTCCTCCATGGCGACACTGCCAGAGCTTCAACAGACCGGGAATTGGGCCTCTCGATTGAGTGTGACTCTGGCATATACAGCCTGCTTAAAGACACACAAATCAGTCTGGAGCATGGTAGTAAATTACTGGTGTTTGTAGAGTGCTGTGCATCCTACAGGAGCCCTCGTGGCGCAGGGGTTAAAGCACTTGACAGCTAACCAAAAGGTCGGTGGTTTGAACCCACCAGCCACTCCATGGAAGCGAGATGAGGAAGTCTGTTTCCATAAAGATTTACAGCCTTGGAAAACCTATGGGGAAGTTCTGCTCTGTCCTATATGGTCGCTGTTAGTCAGAATCAACTCAACAGTAGTGAGTTTTTGGTATATCCTACAGGAGTACCTGGGTGATGCAGTGGTTGAACACTCAACTATTAACTGAAAAATTGGCAAATCAGATCCACCTAGAGATACCTCGGAAGAAAGGCCTGGCAGGCAGTCTACTTCCAAAAGGTCAGGGAAAAAAAAAATCATTGCTATCGAGTCAATTCTGACCTAGAGCAACCCTACATGAGTGCAAAAGGTCACAGCCTTGAAAACCCTATTCTGCACACATGAGGTAGCCACATGTTGGCATCAACTCATTGGCAACCATCAACTAGAAAATTTTAAATTACATAGTTGGTTCACATTACTATTTCTGTTGAACAGGGCTGGTATAGGGTATGAGATGTGAGAGTGACAGGAAGTGTAAAAGATATGAGTCTGAGAGGCAGGCAGGGGCCAAATAATGAAGGACTTTGTAAGGAGTAACAGTGAAATTTTAAGCCAAGCTGGGTACAGTCGGTTATGCATGTGGACCACTGTCAACCATGTGGGAAAGAGGATGCTGGAAGTTGGAAGCCCTTCCTAGTGAAGGGTGACAAGTGGGCCTTATGACTGAGCAGAGAATGGGGAGAGAAAAGAAGCAACTGTGTAGGAGGTGAGGGAGAGGAGGTAATCAGAAATGACAACCAGAGTTGTGGCATAGTTTCCCATGTTGATGGAGATGTTCTTCCTGATACTTGGGGAGTGTTTATGGAAGGAGTTGGTGATATTGCCTTTGAGATGTACAGTGAGCTGCTTAAGGTGAGGAAGGGGCTGATGCTTAGCTTTATTTCCTAGTTCTGTTATAACACAAACACCACATGGGTGGCTTTAGATATTTGGGGAGTGTTTATGGAAGGAGTTGGTGATGTTGCCTTTGAGATGTACAGTGAGCTACTTAAGGTGAGGAAGGGGCTGATGCTTAGCTTTATTTCCTAGTTCTGTTATAAAACAAACACCACATGGGTGGCTTTAAAGAACAGAAGTTAATTTTCTCACAAAACCAAACCAAACTCACTGCCATCAAGTTGATTCCGACTCATAGCAACCCCCTTTGGATTTCCAAGGTGGTGAATCTTTAATAGAAGCTGATTGGCCAATCTTTCTTCCACAGAATGGCTGGTAGGTTTGAACTACCAACCTTCTGCTTAGCAGTCAAATGCCTTAGGCACTACACCACCAGAGCGCCTTAATTTTCTTACAGTTCTGGAGAAACTGATCCAAATCAGGGTCTCAGCTGTATCAATTCCTTCCTTGTAGATAAAGTCCCTGGTATTCCTTGATTGCTTGGTTTATAGACAGTCTACACATGGCGTCTGTCTTCCTCCATGTGTGCATGCATCTCTGCTTCTAATCGGCTCTTTTTCTGCATGTGTGAGGTGGAAATACAAACAACAAAACATATGTCACTTCAACAATTTCCACACTCATAACTCAGTGACATTGATTACATTCTTCAAGTTGTGTATAATCTGCTCCTTTTATAGCTCAAAGTGATTAGATTTAGAAACCCCCTACACACACTGGGTATGATCTAATGACCGTAGAAAAGAAAACCTCGGAACAATCAAGAGATTGAGATCAAGAGGGTGGCATTTGCCCAGGTACAGCTGGGAAGGCAGAAGGGCGTGGGAGTAAAGGACAAGGGAAGGAGTGGGTGCAGGGAGTAAGTATGAAGAAGGCTGTTTCATTGCGGGCATTGCAGCAAATGCCACAAAACAGAATGTGTATGGATTGATGAATGGAAAACCAATTTGCTCTGTTAACTTTCACCCAAATTAATAAAATAAAATAAAAAACCCTATTTCCAAACAGAATTACATCCACAAGTATAAGAGCTAGGACTGCAACACATATTTTGGGGGGATGCAACTTAATTCATAACAGTGCAGGAGGTGTAGATTTAGAATCATTCGCATACAGAGTAAAGTATCTGCTGTCGAGTTGGCTTCGACTCACAGAGACCCCTCCTTAGGTTTCCGAGGCAGTATCACTAAGGAAGTAGATTGCCCAACCTTCCTTCTGAGGAGTGGCTGGTGGGTTTGAAGCCTTCTGGTTAGCAGTCAAGTGTCTTAGGCACTATGCCATCAGAGCATACAGAGGTGATCATTTAAACCTTGGAGTCTGTTAACTCATATAGGGAAACAGAATGAGAAGACAAGATGGCTGAGGATGGAGCCTCAGAGGACACTAGCAGTTAAGGGGTAGACAGGAGAACGGAATGGAGTGTGGTGTCTCAGAAGCCAAGGGCAGGGAAAATTTTTGAGAAGGAATCAGCATGTCATAGTGTGAAGTTCAGTAAAGCAGACGGATGAAATAAAGAAATAAACCTGCTTTGGGTTTAGTAATAGGGAAGTTGTTGGTAACCTTAGCAAAGGCCATTTCTAGCGGCTGAGGGAAGAGAAAGCCAAATCAGGGTGACTTAAGGTAATGGGATCTGACAAAGCAGAGACAGCAGTGTAGACTATTTTGTGGAGGAAACAAGGCATTTTGAATTATATGGATCTCATCGATTTGTGTTTTTCTCTGCCAAAGAATGTTGGGAATTCCAAGAAGCAAACAATGCCCACATCCCCACTTGTCCTCATTTGGTGGAGCATTTGAGGAATGCTCCCTCCACCTCACTCCCAGTCAAAGGCAGAGGTTCATGCCAATGTCCTTCTCTCTCTTTCTTAGGCCGGATCTTGGACCTAAAGACTGGGACGGTCAAGAAAGAAGGGCAGCAGTCATCCATGAGGATGTGCATGGGCTCACGGCGGTCCTTCATCTGCAGGATGAGGTCAGTGTGGGTGAACAACGGGCCGGGGTTGGTTTGGTCCCCTCTGTTCCGCCATTAAGAGCCTTGACTGGCTCTGCTAAGATCCACATACAGATTTGGTTTCACTCTGATAACTTCCATCTTCTTGACCTCCACCTGTGAATAGCAGATTCCTTGGTCTGTTCATGGCTCCCATCCCGCCTTATCTAATCTATTTCACCCCCTCCCTAGATCGGCTGCCCCTTGTCCACTGTGTCTTGTAACTTCCACCTGTCCATCAAGGCTGTTCTCAAATCCAACCCCACCAGGCTTAATATTTTTCTGTGTGTTTTATATTAGACCTGGTGATTTTATACCCTTGTGTTTCCTTATGGCATCTCATGTATTTGTAATTGGTTTTTAATTATTATATTGTGGATTGATACTTTCAGTGTAAAGGCCCTGAGGCAAGAATGTGCTCAGCTTTTTCAAGGAACAGTAGAGAGGTTACTCTCTTGGGAGCAGTGTAAATGGGGTTGGGGAGGAATGGTAACAGAAGAAGGTGAAAGGCACTGGATGCTAAATCTATCAGCCTTAGGACTTTTGCTTTTACTCTGAGTGAGATGGGAGGCCCCTGGAGTTTGATCAGATGAGTGACATGTTCTGAATTACCTTAAAACATTTTTCTAGCTTTGTGTGGAAAATAGACTGGAGTGGGCAAGAGGAGGGAGAGCAGGGAGAAGAAGTGAGTGGGAGAACAGAGTAGAAGTAAGGAGTCTATTATAATACCCAGGTGAGAGATGTTTTACTAGTGATTGTGATAAAAAGTTTTCAGGTTTTTAATATATTTCAGAGATACAGCCAGCTGAATGTAGGACCTGAGAGAAAAACAGTTCTAAGAGAAGACTAAAATTTTTGCCTGCCCAACTAGAAAAAACAGAGTTGCCTTTATTAAGGTGAAGATTGTTGAAGGAACTGGTGTGGGGTGGAGGGGAATTTCAAGCATTTTAAGGTTGAGATGCCTGTCAGACACCTAAATGGAGAAACTCAGTAGACATTTTGACGTTTAATTCTGGAATTCAAGGGAGAGATTAGGGCTGAAGATAAAGATTGGGGATTGACATCGTAGAGATGGTATTAATTTGGGTGAAGGAAAAGGCAATATACAATAAGAGAGAGGTCAGCACAAAATGGCCAAGGCAAAGAAAGACATTGGGAGAAGGACAAGAGTTAAAGGCAGCTGCAATAACAATGTCTACAAGTGGAAAAAATCACTCATGAGTCAGTGGAGAAGAGAGGATGTCAGAGGACTGAACCCTAGAGAATGCATACAGGAGGGAGACTAAGAAGAACCAGAAAAGGAGACTGAGAAGGAACAGCTAAAGAGGTGGAGGGGACAAGAGAGCATGAAAATGGTGTTTGTAGGAGGAAGGAGTGATCAACTACCAAATGCTATTGGTGAGTCCAGAAGATGTGAACTGAGGCTCAATCCTTGGACCTCAGAGGGAGAGCTAGTAGGAGCGATTCTTCTCCACCAGCAAAGAAGCTTGTTTCTGCCATCTCTGACCTGGAGTCTCCCAAGCTCTCCTTAAGCATCTCTCCTTACAGGGTGCTCACACCAAAGCCTACAGCCTTCCCCACTTGTCCTCATTTGGTAGAGCATTTGGGGTGTGTTGGGTTTAGTTTGAAATGTCTTTTCCTAGTGTGGTCAGCTTTCAGTTGAATAAATTGATAGGAATAGGGGCTAGACAGAGAGAGGGGAGGAGGTCATGAAAAAACAAAACCAAACCAACTACCAGGGAGTGGCTTTCTACTTATAGTGACCCTACAGGGCAGAGTAGAACTGCCCCATAGGGTTTCCAAAGCTGTACTCTTTATTGAAGCAGATTATAATATCTTTCTCCTGCAGAGGAACTATTGGGTTCAAATCACTGACCTTTCTGTGAACAACACAATACTTAATCCACAGCATCACCAGGACTTCTCAAAACAAAGCCAATCCATGACACCAGACTCAATTGGCACAACAAAATACATAAAAAATCTTTTTCCACAGCCTACTTTGGTGAGTAGTGACTGGGGTCTTAAAAGCTTTCGAGCAGCTGTCTAAGATGCTAATGATCTCCTATCATCAGAAGTGAAGAAGAGTGAAGAAAACCAAGGGCATTTGGAAACAATCAGCCCTAGGACATGATGGACCTCGAGACTAGAAAAACTAGATGATGTCTGACTACCAATGCCAACCACCTGGGAAGGGACCAAAACTGGAGATCCTGGATAGAGTGGGAGGAAAAACGTGGAACAAAATCCAAAAACATAATAATGACTAGGATTACTAGTCAGATGGAATCTGGTGAGACCCCCAAGACTATGGCCCTGGGAAACACTTTGGGCCTGGGATAAAGCTCACAACCAAGGGCTGGGTCTCAGCCCAACAGTAAATAAGACTTATACATTTAGAACACTCAACGCAGGGCGATGCATCCACCTTCTCTATGGAGATACATCCCTTGGAGCAATCGGCCATGGGGCACCAGAGGGGCAACAGTCACATGGAGGAAAAGCTGGACACACAGGAGTGCATAACCAAGAAGGGCACAGGGAGGGGGGTCATTGCTGGGAAGGGAGAGGAAGAGAGTGGGTTAGGGTTGGGGATGGTACTTGGGGAGTAAAACCAAATCTACACGAACGGTTGAATGTAAAACAAATTCTGCTCTTTAAATTTGC
>NW_006921719.1:379914-394065 GCF_000298275.1 Orycteropus afer afer
AAAAAAAAAAAAAAAACTTGCAAAGGAAAAACAAACTGTTCATCTATCAATTTATTATTGCTAAATGAAATCAATAAAAATATTTATTGTTCCCTTAAAAAAAAAAAAAGTCCACTGATAACCATACAGCACTAACTTGACTTAGCCTTGGATAACCACAAATGCCGTGCAGGAATTTGTGCCTTGCTGTCCTTTCCTCTGAGTGTGCTTCACTCCAGGCTGAATATCTGGAATTCTTCCAGGAGACAGCAGTGTAATCCCTCCTCATCACTTGCCTCAGATCGCAAGATGATGTTGGAGTGACAGAACATGTGTGAGTCTCTATTTTACGTAGGATGCCTGCTTCACTCTTCAGCTGGCAGGGAGAGCTGGACACTAGGACACAAACATATCAGTGCACACCTGAGGTAAACCAGCATCAGTTAATGTAGTCAGTCACAGCAGGGTCCTTCTTGGAATGTTCTAGCCAATAGAGTAAATGCACACCTAGCTTGGTGGACATTTAGTATGTTGTTGTTAGCTGCTGTCAAGTCGACTCTGACTTATGGCAACTTTGTGTACGGCAGAATGAAACAATGCCCAGTTCTGCATTGTCCTCATAGTCGCCAACATGTTCGAGTCTATCCTTCTGGCCATTGTGCCAGTCTGACTCACTGAGGGTCTCTTTGGCCCTCTGCGTCACCAAACATAATGTCCCCTGCTAGCAGCTGATCTCTCCTGATGGTGTGTCCGAGGCAAACGAGTTGAACAATATTCTGTTGTGATCCATAAGGTTTACATTTGGCTAATTTTTAGAAGTAGAGTATCAGGCCTTTCTTCCTATTCTGTCTTAGTCTAGAAACTCCACTGAAACCCGTCCACCATGGGTGACCCCGCTGGTATTTGAAAGACTAGTGGCATTTAGTATAGCACCAGCAGTATAAATGTTTAATTGTACCATCTAAGCAGTTACCTTATTAGTAAATTTATTATCATAGTACACCATTTCTGTTAGTGCCCTATTTGAAATTACATCACTGTCCTGTCAGCCAAATTCAGGTAGTCCCCTCTTGGCCCTAGTCCCTCTGCGGACATGCTCTAAGTTACTTTTCACAATGCCAGGCCCACACTACCTGGCTTTCTGTCTGAGGTGGGCAGCACTGCCATCTGCTGAAAGCATGGCCTTCTCCACCAACTAAAGCAGCATATGACAGCTTAGGTTCAGCAAGACACTGGACCCAGTCTGCCAGGAAAGGGCAGCAGTGGCCTGGAGTGAGCCTGCTGTGACAACCACACTGCTCCTGACAGCAGTCCAAGGCCTCGGAGTAAAACTGTACTCTTTTCCTTGCAGTATTGCATATTAAGACATCAGAATGTTACTTGTCATGTAGTTGGGAAATAGAAACACATGTAGAGTGAGCATACCAGGTACAAGTCAGAACCTCACCATGATTCCAGCTTTGGACGTTCCAGGATGCTGAGAGGGGAGGCCACAGTGGGCATTGTAATACCTTACATATCCTGCCTTCCAGAGAAGGACCCACAGAAGGACTTCAGTCTCCACTTTCCCTCAGCTATCAATAGGATTGCAGCTGTCTACTCATTCTAAGGCCTGAACATTGGAGGGGAGGAGGCAGAGTTGCTACAGCTGTGACTTTAAAGCCTGAGAAGATGCTTCTGGTCATCAACTGACAACATCTGTTTTGAGTTGATGTCTCTTCTCAGTCCTGAAGAGACACTGTTGCTGTCATCACCCCTTCCCTTGTTTTCTGAAAGCCACTTACTTACACTGAATGGCCTACAGGACTAAGCATGTCCAGGTTCCCTTAGTCTTTCTGTTGGTCTCCACCTTGTGGGTTGGGCTCTAAAACAATTTCGCTGTACACTGCAAAGTGGGTCCCACTCTCCTGGCCTTCAAAGACAATTGAAATTCAAAGGCATACAAACCTGCTTCTGCACTTTGGGAGGAAATTGACTGTAGGTCTTGCCTGAATAAATCTGTAAATATCAGGTAAGGACCACCTACTTGATGGCAACACTGGAGATTTTACAAGCTTGCCTAGGTCTTTACTCATTCTAACTAATTTATTAAATTTTAGATGTGGAAATGCTCCTTTGGACCACCTTCCTCTGAACAGAATTACCACCATGAGGAAAAGGTTCAGGTCAGTAGGCTTTTCTGATGGATGTTTTTGGGCTGTACAGTGGGTTTTTGTTCATTTGTTTGTTTTGTTTTAGTAGCTAGCTTAGATCCCCTAACTTGGCAGAGGGATTAAGTGTAGAGGGAACCAAGAACACTTACTCAGGCTTGTGTAGCTGAAGTGAAAATGGGGAATTGTATGGAATTGATTTTGGATTTTCAGATCGTATAAAACCAAACCAATAGCAGTTGAGTTTGTTCCAACTCGTGGCAACTCTGTGTGTGTGTCAGAGTAGAACTGTGCTTCAGTGGGGCTTTCAAGGGAAATGAGAATGATGGGAAGTCAAGATTCACAACCACAAGGCAAATAGTGAACACATTAGCTTAAATGTAAAGGAGTCATTGTCATCCTTGACCACTCCCAATTTGGTGGAAACAGTTTCACAGATGTTCTCTCTTTAGGAATGGCCTTGGCCCTGTGAAAGAAGGAGAAGCCCAATATGCTGTGGTCCACTGCACAGGATACATCAAGGCATGGCCACCAGCAGGTAAGTAGAACCTGTGTATTTATTCCAAGGGAATTATATACCATATCACCTTACTATGTCCAGGATACCATGGTATCCTGTTAGAAATATATTCTTATAGAAGGAGGTAGGGTCTCATTTTCCACGGTAGTTAGAATATAATGATCTTTGCAATTGGAAAAAGTTCCTGCTATTTTAACATACAATACAAAAGTCTTGTTCTACATTCTACTTTGATGAGCAGCGACTAGGGTCTTATAAGCTTGCAAGTGGCCATCTAGATGCAACAATGGGTCTCTCCTCATCCAGAGCAAAGAAGAATGAAAAAAACCAATGATGCATGGAAACAATTAGTCCAAGCAACTGGTACACCATGAGATCCTCAGCCTATATGACCAGAAGACCAGAAGAACTAGATGGTGCCTGGCTACCACTGTCAACCACTTGGAGAGGGATCAGTGCAGGAGATCCTGATCCTGGATAGAGTGGGTGAACAATGTGGAACCAAACTCAAAATCATTTAAAAAAAAAAAGAGGCCAGGTTTGCTGGTCTGGTAGAGCCTGGTGAGACCCCTGAGACTATGACTCCTAGTTATCCTTCAGGTCTAGAACTGAACTCACTCCTGTGGCTTCCACCCAAACAATAGACAGGCATATTGTAGATACACTCCTTGGAGCGATCAATCATGGGAGAACAGAAAGGCAGTGTTTGCACAGGGAGATAGCTGAGGGGGGAGCAGGAGTACATGGAAGGGAAGGACACAGGGAAGTGGTAATTACAGGGAGGAAGTGGAAAGAGAGCTGTTATGTTATGGGGAATTGCAGTCAATATCATGAAACAAAATGTTTATGAACTGCACTATATAAAATGAATCTGCTCTGTAAACTTTCACTCAAATCATAATAAAAATTAAAAAGAAAAGTTACTGCTATTTGAAACAAAGATTTCTAAAAAGAGCTAATTCTATAATAGTGATTGGAGCATTAGCAAGTCATTTCTATATTCTGTCATGCAGAGCACTCTTATAAAAACAAAGAATTTAAAATGATAGTTGTAGTCAAAGTTTAGTATACCATCTTTGATACATGTACATGCCATATTCCAGAATTACATGAAAGATTTTAAGATGAAAAAGGCTTTTTAACTAATTTATCCCTGCTTTTATTGGAGTTAGTTAAAGATGTTTTAGAGATTAATACACATTATTTTGTTCATGTAAATATAGTATTCTTGCTAGGGCCTATTAGGAAATAATAAGTTCTGGATATCCAACATTCACTTACAAAGCCTAGGGGAAAAAGTATAAAATCACAGCTAAAAAGAAATGTATTGCATATCAGAATTATTAAATACTGATGACCATCCCTCATGTTCCTACTAAAATATATAGAAATTCTGAATAAAATGTAGCAGAAAATAGATATCACTATATAGCCTAGCTTGCAAAACAACAAAGGGAAATTCTCAGGTGTCAGAAATGAGAGAACTCATAGCTGGAAAGATAAGTACACAAGCTGATGTAATTGAAGCCCAGGAGAGTATCAGATCCAGGTACAAATCCTAATGGTAAGGGATTTGCTCTTAACATCCATAAAGGTACAAGAAAAGAAGTTTTTGAGCCTGAGCAATATGGAAAAATGGAACTGACACCCCTGTATAAAGCCAAGATTATAGGAGGGCTGTGTAAGGGGAAGCTGAAAAAATTCTACTCATTGGCCCAGGGTAAGGATAAGAATGCTTGTCTCTGCTCTGAGCTCTGTGTAGGAATAAATCTCCTATGAGATATTAAAACTCCAAGCCTGTGCAGCATATAGGTTGGAGACCATATTTAAACAGTCTACATCAAGAAAAAAGCAAAATCAGGGAAACTCATGTAATATCTGGCCCCTCATCTAGTGAAACCCTTCAGAGCACTTAACAAAAGCAAATCTAAGTATACTGTTAGGACGGTAATACATCCCAGCATGCATGGGTCTTCCTTTCTCTCTCTCAAGCATGCACATACATATGTACACATTTTATTTTGCCTTCATTTTATTTTCACTAGGTGTAGAATTCTGAGTTGACAGTTTTTGTTTGTTTGGTTTTGGTTTCCTGCCCCTACCCTCTTCAACCCTTTAAAAATATAACTTCATTGTCTTCCTGGTTGCATAGTTTCTGAAATGAAGTCTGCTGCATTTCATATTGTTGTTCCTGTATGTAATGTGCCTTTTTTTTTTTTCTGGATGCTTTCAAGATTTTCTCTTTATTTTTAGTTTTACAGCAGTTTGACTGTGATTTCATTATCATATGTCTAGGAATGTGTGTGTATGTGTGTTTTGGTGCTTATTCTGTTTATGGTTTTCTGAGATTCTTGGATCTGTGATTTGATGTCTTCATTATTTTTAGATTATTCTCCTCCATTATCTCTTCAAACCTTTCTCTTTCTCATAATCATTCATTCTCCTATATTCATTAATTTATTCTCATTCTCCCTCTCTTTCTTTTCTTGCCAGGATTTAATCACAGCTCTTGAGGCTCTGTTCTAATTTTTTTTTTTTTTTTTTTCCTCTCTCTTTGTATTTCACTTTGGGTAATTTCTATTGACCTAGCTGCAAGTTCACTGACTGTCTCTTTGGTTTTTTCAAATGTACTGATAAACCCAAAAGGAAATTGTTGTTATCTCTGTTGCCATGTTTTTATTTCTAGCATTTCCATTTGATTCTTCCTTATAATTTCTTTCTGTTGAAAGTTCTCATCTATTTATGCATGTTGTCCATTTTTCCCACTAGAGCCTCTAACATATCAACCATAATTATTTTAAGTTCATAGTAGCTAGACCATCTCTGAGACTCAGTCTATTGATTTGCTTTGTCTCTTGAAAGGAGGTTATCTTTCTTGCTTTTTGTGTGTGTGTCATATTGTTAAATAAAATGCCACACATCATGTACAGACTAATAAAGCCTAAAGTAAATAGTATTTATGCCTGTAAATGGGCTTGCCTTTCCTCTGCCAAGGAGCTCTGGTGTTGATGTTAAGATAGTTGGCTGGTTTGAACCCACCCACCAGCTGCTCCACAGAAGAAAGATGAGACAGTCTGCTTCTGTAAAGATTTACAGAAATCCAATAGGAGTCGCTATGAATTGGAATCACCTCTATGGCAGTGAGTTGGGTTTTGGTTTTTCTTCTGCTAGGCCATTAGTCGGGGACGGTGAGTCAGTCTAGTCAAGAGTTGAGTGAATTTGGGTTTTATTGTGGCTACAGTTACCCTAAGTGTGCCCCCAGCTTTGAATTTCTCTAGCCAAGGTTTCTCAGCTTCAGTGTTACTGACATTTTTGGCTGAATAAATATTTGTTTTGAGGGCTGTTTTGTGCATTGTAGGGTATTCAAGAACATCCTGGCCTCTACCCACTAGTTTCCAGCAGCAGCACCCCCACACACACCCAGCTGTGACAACCAAAACTATCTCCATATATTGCCAAATGCCCCCTGTCTGGTAGGGGGCAAAATCATTTTACATCAAAATTTAGAATTTTTATACAATAAGAAAGGAATTTTTATACAATAAAAAAGGTAGCATAGTGCCTAAGACACTTGACTGCTAACTAGAAGAATGGTGGTTCAAATCCTCCAACCACTCCTCCAAAGGAAGGTTGGGCAATCTACTTCCATAGTGATACCGCCTCGGAAACCCAAGGAGGGGTCACTTCAAGCTGGGTCCAACTCGACGGCACATAACAACACAACAACAACAACATACAATAAGATAACATTCATAAAACAGAGGGAGCTCTGGTGGAACTATAAATCACAGACTACCAAAACAAAACCAAACCCACTGCAATTGAGTCAATTCTGACTCATAGTGACCCCCAGTGGGTTTTCAAGGCAGTAAATCTTTATGGAAGTAGGTTGCCCCATCTTCCTTCTGCAAAGTGGCAGGTGGGTTTGAACTGCCAACCTTCTGGTTAGCAGTCAAATGTCTCAGGCACTGCCCCACCAGAGCTCCTGAAATTACAGACTAGGAGAAGATATTTCCGATGCTTATAACTGAAAAGGGATTAGTATTAGTTTAGAAGGATTTAAGAAACTTCCACAAATAAGTCAAAGAGCAATCAAATGCAAAAATAGGCCAAAGGTATAAACAGGCAAGAAAAGAATCCATTTGACAGCTAGGCTGAACTTTACGAGTACTAAGATCATGACATTAAAACAATTGTGAGATACTATTCCATTTATATCATTTTGGCCAAAAAAATTAAAAATCTGATAGAGGTTATAGAGAAAAAGGAGATCTCATACAATGCTGGTGGAGTATACAGAGATACAGACACACGGGAGAGGAGTTTAACATTATTTGGAGGAGTTGAAGATAAATACATAGTACTGATGACTCAGCAATTCCACTTCTAGGTTTATACCCTATGAAAGAAACTTTTATATGTGTACACAAAGGTACCTTCATGAGAACAAACAGAGTTCTCCACTTTTGAAAGAGTTTCCAGAAGCTGATGTTTAAACCAAGCGCAATTTAGTCATATTGTAGGGTTCCTTGTCTATAAACTCTATCCCACCCGGGGCATTAAGAGAAGCTTAGTAGTGTTGGATCAGCACTGCCATATTCTGCTGCGGAGAACCTCCATCCAAGCTGGCCATCTTCCTGATGCTCTCATTATTTAAGCGGGTAACTATTCTCATTGTACCAGACAAATTGCTCTTCTTTTTCTGGCTTCAAAATGCTGTTTCTTACCACTTTGGGTTCTGGCCTGATATTACAAGAGAAATGCCATTATTATGGCAAGACAAACTCTTAGTATCTTGTGGACAAGGTGGATGAAGGAGGTTGAGGCTCCAGGTGCATGCAGGTAACTATCCTGAGAGTCTGTAAAGATGACCCAGGGCAAGCTTTCCTGGAGTCACATGTAATTTTTTGTTTTGTTTTTATAGTTATTTTGTTCATGTTTTGATTTTTCCTTCAACTTATAAAAGCCGAAGTTCCAGATTCATGAAGCACATTACTTTTTTATGTGTTACTCTTCCCACCACAACCCACAGTCAAGCAAGCACATTTTTACTCCATTTAGCTTTAAAAAAAAAAAAAATGGGGAAACATACTATATGGTCCTCTCTATTTTCTGACTCTTAAACACATTATATGTCTTTTAAGAGGCTACAATAGACATTGACAGTTAGCTTCTCTATAGTGTGAGGTCCATGGTAATGACCTGCATCCTTCCCCAACCTGACCCTTATTTCCAATGGATTAAATCAGTTTCTCTTTGGGGGCCTCCACCAAATCCAAAGCAAAGTCTGTTCTTTTACTTGTCACTTGCACTGAATTCTGAGATCCTTGAAGGTGGTAACCAGTCTTACTCATCTTGGTATCAAAATTTGGTAGCATAAATAGTTTTGTGTCACATGAATGTTGGTGTCTACAGAGTAATGGAGCAGTAAGTCTTCATCGACCGCACTTGAAACTCTGCCACAGGAAAAATGGTTGAAGGAACCAGGGGTGTTTATCTTGGAGAAAATGAGACATGATTTTTGTCTTTAAGTATTTGAGGGGGTGTCATATGAAGGAGGAATTGTATCCAGGAGGCATAAATTAGACCAAAGGGAGAAAATTAGCGGAAGGCGTATTTTCACTCAGTTGAGTGAAATGAACAAAAGATACAAACAGGATATTAAATATATATGTATAAATGTATGTATGTGTGTGTGTATGAATACACACTAAACTTATGGAAGAAAGTTGAGCCCCACTATTAATCATAATTGGAAATGAAAACAATTTGATGCCATCTCTTACTACCTATAAAATGAAAAAAATAGAAAGATAAAATGCCCTCTATTGATAAGGTTCAGAAAAATGGATGCTTTTATGTACTGCTGATGGGAATATAAATTAGTACAGACCTTCTGAAGAATAATTTGGCAGTATGTATTAAATGTCTTAAACTGTTAATTCCTTAAGATACAGAAATTGCACTTCTGGGAATATATTCTAAGGAATTAATTAGAGACATATGTATTGTACATTTAAGCATTATTATAATTGTGAAAAACTTGAATTAATCTAAATTTCAAGAGAAATGATGGAGAATCAGTTAACAATAGCCTGGAACTTATATATGATTAAGTAGATTGCCCCATTCTCCTTTCTCAGAGCTGGTGGTGGGTTTGAACCATCAGCCTTCTGGTTAGCAGTCAAATGCTTTAGGCACTGCACTGCCAGAGCTCCTTGATAGAATACCAGACAACCATTAAAACAAGCTTGTTTTCAAAAGATATTTACCAATGAGGCAAAGTGCTAAAAAGTGTTGAGGAAAATTGCAGGTTATAAAAGCATGCATATCATGATCCCAATTTTATTTTTAAATTATTAATTACTAAATTGTGTTTATACATTGAAAAATCTGCATAGTGCCTAAGACACTTGACTGCTAACCAAAAGGCTGGTGGTTCAAACCCACCAGCCACTCCTCGGAAGGAAGGTTGGGCAATCTACTTCCGTAGGGATGCTGTCTCAGAAACCCAAGAAGGGGTTGCTATGAGTTGGGTCTGACTTGATAGCACATAACAACAACAACAACACACTATTAATCATTGTTTTGTCTGTGTGGTAGGTTATTTGTCATTTTGTTCTCTATTCATTTTTATGTTTTCTGAATTTTTACATGACTTTAATAATCAGAGAAAAATATCACTTTTAAGAAATCAGTGTGAGTTTCTAAGGAGACATTCTAGACCATTGGATTAAGTGGTTTTCAGTGAATTTAGAAATGGTATTTTTTTTATTTGTTTTTTTGCATTTATTTGGTTGTGTTTTTATAAAGATCAAGGTTCTGAAAAACCAGTCTGTCTCTCAACATATGGTGCTTCCAGCATGCCTATAGAATACTTAGCTGATGTTGCTTGTTCTGTGGCAGTTAATACCCTGCTTCTTGATAGATAACTACATCCTTAGCATGTTGTTGTTCTGTGCCATCGAGGCGGCCCCGACTCATAGTGCCCCTTCCTTGGGTTTCTGAGGCAATATCACTATGAAAGTAGATTGCCCAACCTTCCTTCCAAGGAGTGGTTGGTGGTTTGAACTGCCAGCCTTCTGGTTAGCAGTCATGTACCTTAGGTACTACGCCACCAGAGCTCCTTAGCATATGTAACACTATTTTGTGTTGACTGTTTCTATTTCATTCTGCCTCATTAGCCACAGATCCCTCAGAACAATGGGTCATGCTTTGTTCATCTTCTCAACTCAGTGCTAAGTTCAGGCCTGGCACTATAATGTGTACTTAGTGAAGACTGGATGAAGAGATGGATGGAAGGAAGAATGGATGGATGGATAGTACAGGGAAAGAGGTCTTGCTTAGACAAAAGAAGTACTTGACCTAGGTTGATGGGTATGTGAAAGAATTTCTTGCCAAAATGCCCAAAGGAATTTATAGACTCTGTTTTCCCAGAAACCTTTTAATATGGTAAAGACAGTCATCTGGCCTACATGAAGTGGCTGAAATTAGGTCATTGGCATTCTGACCCTATTATAAGATCATAGAATTGGAGCAGTAACCCACTTAATGATTGGATAATGTCTTGTAAATGTTCACAAGGAATGCTGTCCTTGCTTGCTCATGACTCAAGCTTCTCAATTATAAACAATGACTTGATTAGGAAGTGTGAAGATTCCTAAGTACAAAGTTGCTAAACATGTCAAAAACTGACATTGAAAATATCTAAAAGGGGGCAGAAGAGGTATACTTTGTGAAACAAACAAGGGCTTTATAAACTGATTCCTTTGGTAACTCACTTGCAATATGTGTGTTTTTCTTTGAGACAGTGAGTGGCACACTCATACTTCTCTGGTGCCTGCTGCCTCCATGTTAAATGTAAATGACATAATGTATTCTGATATATCCCAGAAACTCTTTTTTTTTTTTTTTTTCCCACAGTAGTCTTCCCAATTAGCTGAACTCTTTTCCACCTCACAGAATTTTATACTGTGTGGGTTTGGTTGTGCAGTGGAGGAGTCTCACCTTGTGTGGGAGACCTAGGTCTGATTCCCAGCCAGTGCACCTCATGCACAGCTACCACCTGTCTGTCAGAGGAGGCTTATATGGTGCTATGATGCTGAACAGTTTTCAGCGGAGCTTCCAGACTAAGATGGACAAGGAAGAAAGGCCTGGCAATCTACCTCCAAAAGTCAGCCAGTGAAAACCCTGTGAATCACAATGGTCCAGTCTACAAATGATCATGAAGATGACTTAGAACTGGGCAGTGTGGATCCGTTGTGCATGGGATCTCCATGACTGGGGGGCTGACTCAGTGGCCACTAACAACTAGTTTCATTTCAAATATTTAAGGATGTGAATAAAAGAGAAAGCAGAGTTCCCTAACCAATCAGACCCCTGGTCTGATCCATTAGTTGTTTAGTGTGACAGAAATCACTCATGACAATTTGCATTCTACACTTCTTGAGGTGTGTTCGGAGTACAAAGGAAACTTCAAAATTCTGAAGATGTTCATTTCCTACACCCCCTTATCACCACCCCAGCACCTTGCATTTCACAGATTGACAGTTAACTTTGGGCTGGAAGCCATTTGTGTAATAGACACCTCCTTTTCCAGTAACTATCATCTGATCCTCTTGGTTCATCACATAACAATCCATGGAAAATTTCTGGTTAACTGGTGGTGTATCCACACAGAAAAGCCAAAATTTGGCCCAGGAGAGGAGGCACTTGACCAAGAGCGGGTGACCTCATACTGGGACCATTTGGGTCAGTAAGGGGTTCAGTGTTGGCGTCCTGGTGCATTCTCACTTGTGAAACGGACACTTCTCTTCCCTCTGCTGCTAGACTTTCAGTAAGCTTTGGCCACTGCATGCCAGAGGCCTGAGGTTATTTTGGGATTTTGGCTGGAATCTGCAGTGGTCAGGCCAGGCCTGTCACTTCGGCAGAAAATCAGCCCTGCCATGAGCTCATCTGCAACCACCCTGTAGTTCTTGTAGTTTGCTTGTTGAACATAATGTATTTGTTTTTCCTTTGACAATCTCCAGAAAGCTGCTTCTCCGTATTGAACCCTCAGCTGCTTGACCCCGTCCATGTTACATATGTGCATTAGGTCTAAGGCTTCTGCTCCAGATCTCACCAGATATCAAAGCCATGCCCTTAGCTTGTGAGTTGGAGACAAGCTTATAAATTGGAGAATGACACTTGGTAAGCGCCTTAGTTACCTAGTGCTGCTATAACAGAAATACCATAAGTGGATAGCTTTAACAAACAGAAATTTATTTTCTCATAGTTAAAGAGGTTAAATGTCCCAATTGAGAGCACCAGCTGTATGGGATGCTCCCTCTATTTGCTCTGGGAGTAAGTCCTTGTCTCAGCTTCTCGAGTTCTTTGCAACGTTCCTTGGAGATGTCCACATGACATCTATCTTTCCCCCATTAGTGCTTGCTTGCTTCTGTGCCTAATCTACTCTTTTTATGTCTCAAAAGTGATTGGTTAGAGGCACACTGTGCATTGTATGGCCTCATCAGCATAATAAAGAACACCCTATTCCCATAGTTTAAGCCTTAGGATTCTAACACATATTTTTGGGGGGACACAATTCAATTCATAACATCAAGTGTTCCAGCCTCCTTGTTCTCAGGCAGGACAAAGGCACTCTTCCTTTCCTTCAGTAAACACTTTCTGAGATGCTGCTATGGGCCCAGCACTTTGTTAAATCCTGGGGATCCTAAAGTAAATCTGACATGGTTCTTGCCCTTAAGGAGCTGACAGTGTGGTGGCAGGGACAAGTAGGTATACAGGTCATTGCAAAGCCATGGGTCAAGGGTCATAACAGGTATGCACAGGGAAAGCACGTAGCAGGGAGATACCATCTCCTGGAGCAACAAGATTGGCTTCTCTCTCCTACACACTGTGGCCAAAGCTTACTGAAAGGCTAGCAGGCAAAGAGAGAGTAGTATTTGAGCTGAAACATAAAGGAGAAGTAGGAATTTGCTAGTTGGGGGTGGGGAGATGGGGGTGGAAATGTGTTACAGGCATAGAAAATAGTGTGGGCACTGAAACCAAAACCCACTGCCATGGAATCGACTCCAACTCATAGTGACCCTTTAGGACAGAGTAGAACTGCCCCACAGGGTTTCCATGACTGTAAATCTTTACAGAACCCTCATCTTTTGCCCAGGGAGCAGCTGGTGGGTTGGAACTACCAACCTTTTGGTTAGCAGCCAAATGCTTTAACCACTACACCACCAGAGCTCCTTAGTGTGGGCAAGGGAGATGTAATAAAAGAAATATAGTTTCATTTAAGTGGTTGCTATATGCTGGCTGCTGTGAAAAGCCCTTTATGTACATTATGCTACTGAATCTTCACAACAACCTCATGAGGTACCGGCACTATTATCAGCTCTATTTTTATAGACGAGACACCTGAGGCTTGGAATAGTTAAATAATTCTCCCAGTTCATAGCTAGTAAGTGGTAGAGTTGGGTTGCAAAACCAGGCCTTCTTGATGCTCTTACAATGATACTCTGTTTTCTCCAGTGGGAGAGAGATACTTTATTGGGAACCACAGGTAACTCACTATTGGAGGGGAGATGGCCCACATCTCCCTGGGAGAACTCAGCTTGGGAGTTTGGACCCTTCCCTTTAGACTGTGGAGTCCCTGAGTGGTGCAAACACTCACACCAGGCTGCTAACTGAAAGGTTTAAAATTGGAGTCCACCCAGATCTATTTCTGAAAAATCAGCCACTGGAAACTGTATGGAACACAGTTCTACTCCAATACACATGAGGTCACCAAGAGTCAGAGTTAACGAGACAATGCTCTACAGACTATATAGGGGCGTTGAAAAGCACTGAAGGTTTTTAAAAATAGTTTTGAAAGGTAGATTGAAGTGGGAGGAGGGGCAGGAATAGGCCTGGAGGCAAGGAAACCAGAGAAGACTAGTGCTTTTGCAATAACCCAGGAAGAAATTGTGAGGCCTGAATTAGAGCAGTGGCCCATACAGATGGAGCATGAAGAGAGGAGGAGACAAGAGATGGCTGTGATAAAGCAGGCCATGGGCTGGGCTGGCACTGAGCACAGACCACAGCTGGTGGGTGGTGACACTGGGATTCAAATGCAGGAAGTCTGACCCAGAGGCAGCTTGCTTAAGCATTCCACTTAATTGCCTCCCTAGCCCCTGGCAATAATGTTAAAATAATTTATTTCAATTTCAGATAGTTGGTCATTATTATTTTATATTATCTGTCTTCACAAAAATCCTCACAATTAGACTAATAAGCAATATCAAGATAAAAGGAGAAAATATTGAAGTTTCAATGATTTCATTTTTCTTGGATTCACAATCAACACCCATGGAAGCAGCAGTAAAGAAATGAAATGACATATTATATTGGGCAAATCTGCTGCAAAAGGTCTCTTTAAAGTGTTCAAAAGCAAAGATGTCACTTTGCAAACTAAGGTGCACCTGACCCAAGCCATTGTATTTTCAGTCACCTCATATGCATGTGAAAACT
>NW_006921719.1:394165-400130 GCF_000298275.1 Orycteropus afer afer
TCATACTATATTTGTCCTTCTGTGATTGATTTATAACTTGCTTCATTCAGCATAATGTCCTCCAAGTTCATCCACATTATATTTCAGAGTCTTCAGTATTCTTTCATGTGGCATAGTATTACATTGTGTGTATATACTATAGTTTGTTTATCTGTTCATCCATTGGTGGGCACTGATTTCTATTTCTATTTCTTTGTTATTGTGAATAGTGCTGCGATGAATATGGATATGTGTGCATATATCTACTAGTGTCCCAGCTCTCACTGCTTAGGGATATATACATAGCAGTGGGATTGCTGGATCAAATGGTATTTCTATTTCCAACTTTTTAAGGAAATACCATACCATTTTCAGTGGTTGCATCATTTTATAGTCCCACCAGCAATGTATGAGGGCTCTAATCTCTCCAGACCCTCACTGGCATTTGCTGTTTTTTGTCTTGTTGAATTTTGCTATTAGTGCTAGGGTAAAAACAGTTTCCTCTTGAGTAGCATTAATAAGTAGAATTTAGGGTTTTCCCCTCCTTTTCTTACACGGAAGATCTTTTTTCTAATGGGGCCATTTGCTCTGAATCCTTCATTCAATCTCCTCTCTTTCATTTACTTGTGACTTTTTCTCATGTGGCTCCCAGTACTGATTTTATACTTCTCCCTATTTCAGACTCCAGTCATTTTCATGGTAATTTGGAAGGAATAAGTAGTTACTCGAGCAGTCTCGATTTTCTTTTTTGAGCCCAAAGTACCTGTTGTCCTTTAAAACATTGCTTTGTAAAGTGGAGAACCTCTTCCTTTGGAGTCATCAGAAGGAACCCTGAGATGCAAAATATCTGTAGTTTAGCATTTCCCAAAATATGTTGCAGGATCACAAGTCTGCAGAGGCTTTCAAAAAATGTTCCATGGTGAATAAATTTGGGAAACTTTGTACCCTATGCCCCCCTTTTAACCACATTCAAGTTGCATAGGAAATTCTCAGAGAAGTTCTACAGTGTGGAAACCTCTTATCTTTGTTTAAACTATGTTTCTCAAGTGTGTTTGGCCAAAGAACTTTTTCACCTAAAACTTGTTAATATTCCCCCAGAGAATGCTTTGGAAGCACGTTGTCAACAAGTGCCCTGAATTACTCACAGCAGAAGGTGGTTTTCTTCTCCATGTTTTGTGGAAAGCACAAGCACGTCCTCATTCACATGTGAACATGGAGGTCCCAGGACAGACCCCACCCATGATTACTAAACAACAGCTCAACTTTCCATGAGTGTTTGCACAGGGTTAATGCAATCCTTGGTGAGAAATGAAGAAGTGTTTCTGGGCAATGCCGAGTTCCATCCCAAACAACAGTTTCCAGTTACGTTTCATTTGTTAGTTGTTTATATTATACAGGGTTTCTTTAGGCCTGGCATTAGTGAGCAGTGTTTCCAAAGAGAAGGTAATTTAACATAGAGCAAAATGAGATTGTGAAACTGATTAGGGAATCATTGAAATCCATTAAAATAGCTGGAATTATCTTCTGCATATTAAAAACCACTTTGATAAGTGTTGTGGTCCCTGCCAGGAAGCTCTCCCTCTTGACACCATTTCTCTCAGCCCTGGCGTCTAGCCTTGGCTGCCTGCCCCTCCTCAAAGAAACATGTTCTTTTCTCTGTTATAACGCTAACCACATGGCACTGCAGTAATCTGGGTTTCCATTTGTTTTCCCACAAGCCAGTGAGCTTCTTGAAAGTAGGTACCAGGTCTCGTTCACTGCTAACCTCCTCGTCTGTAGTCGGATGCTGCCTGGAATATATCATTGTTGTTATTGTCATTCTCAGTTGCCCTTGAGTTGGTTCCAGCTCATGGTGACCCCACTTGTTATAAAGTAGAACTGCTCCATATAGGGCTTTCTAGGCTGTAATCTTTGTGGAAGCAGATCACCAGCCCTTTTCTTCCACGGTTCCACTGGGTGTACTAGTGCCTAAGGTGTTTGACTGCTAACCAGAAGGCTGGTGGTTTGAACCACCCACCAACCACTCCTTGGAAGGAAGGTTGGGCAAGCTACTTCTGTAGAGATACTGCCTCAATAGCAAAGTTCTCTACTTCTGTAGAGATACCGCCTCAACAGAACCCAAGGAGGGGTCTCTATGAGTTGCTATGAGTCAGATCCAACTCGATGACAGTGAGTTTGGGTTTTTTGTTTTTTTTTTATAACTAGGGGCTCAGAAAGTGTGTCAAACATGACTCATCTCAGGATCTATTACTTAGACCCACAGAATGTCAGAGCCAAAGAGAATATGAGGGACTATCTTGGGCCAGCCTCTGCTGTCTTACAGATGAGAGCCTGAAGTCTTGCAAGGTTCTGAGTCACAGCTGACACAGTGTCTCAACTCCACAGCATGCCCCTGCCCCTGTCTACAATCTAGACCCTACAAGGAAGCTGCACGGACACCACCAGAAGACAGACAGGTGGTGGAACAACTCCATCTCTTGACCAAGGCCAAAGACAGCATTATCAGCATCACAGTGAGAACAAGAGCCAGAATGCATTGAGCCCTCCATGCCACTGTACTACATGCTTGATATATATTTTCTCATCTAATGCCTACAACAGCCCTATAAAGTAGGGACTATTATTATTATAATTTTATAGATAACGAAACTGAAGTCTAGAGAGACTGAAGGCTTTGTAATTAGTAAGCCAGGACTCCAGTGCAGTCCAGTGTTCAAGTTACTCCAGAGCCAGAGCCCATAATAACCATCAAGCCACACTACCTCTTGGATACTTCCTTCCGGACATCGTTATCAGCACCCAACATAATGATTGTCTTCCTTTTAAATGACCCTGTCCTGAGACCATTGCTGCCAAGTTTTAAAAGTCTCCTGTGAATGGTCATTATGCTATAGGAAAAAGAGCACAGCCAGCCTGTAGCAGAAAGTTGTTTTATTCTTCTATCAGAAATATTTTGTGTCAGTTATCCCCTCCTGCAGAAAGAACAGGACGTGGCATCTTCTGACCTCCTCTAACTTTACAAGAGGAAGACAGAATCATCATCAGTAGCCCAAGGCTTATTCCTGTGAGACCAGACATGCTGCCACCCTCCAGCTTTTTACCAATTCTGACACCAACCATCCCTCCCATGGTACTCAACAACTTCTTTCCTGGGTTCAATAATTCATTGCAATGGCCACGCAGAACTCAAAGACAATACTAACAATTACGGGGTTTATTAAGGAAGTAACAGGCTACATCTCAGGTTCAGGAACATGCTTAGGATACAATTCTTTGATCAGGACAGTCTCTTCTCTTCTGTGCCCCCAGACACACCTGTCTGGCCCTCAGCCTCTTGGCCTGGCCCCTGCCTTTTTTGGGTAAGTGTTACAAAGCTCTTTTAGCTCTGCAGATAGGTACACCTAGGTACACCCCACTCTGTCAGCAAGTCTCCTGCCCAAGAGCACTCAGCTTTCTTGCTCTGTGGGCCAGGTAAGCCTGCCACTCTGCCTCGTGCCTCTTGGTTCCACTACAACCGTCTCTACCAGGTGTCTCTCTCTGCTGGGGCATTTTTCTCTGTCCCTGGCATCTTTCTTTGCTGGGGTGTCTCTCTCTGCTGAGAGACTCTTATCTGCCAAGAGTCTCTGCCAAGGAGGTCCAGTGCAGGGATCTTGAGTCTAAGGACATACTCTACTTCACCTCCAGCTCTTGATGGCAGAAGATCCCCTCTCTGCCTCTAGGAGGGCTCATTTTAAGCCTGGCACAGTGACAAAACTAACCAATCCCAACATGAGTTTAACACCTTATTTGCATGATCTCACCCAGTAATCCAGTGGAAGTTACAAAGACTATGGCTTAGAAAAGCCATACCAAGTAATTCATTGCACAACACCTCATTACTATCAAGATTCTTACTTGGATGAGCTGACCACCAAAACAGAATCAGAGATGTGCTTCCAGTGGAATATTCAGTCAAGTCAGTTGTACAGATAGAGTGAATGGCCCTGAAATTGGTGACCACTGAGAAGCATGGAGGTATTTTGAGAAGGTGCTCAAGTATGGTCAAGGCTGTGCTTTGGGAAGATGAAAGTCAGAAACAGAATAGAGAAGAGAATGGTGGGCGTAGATGTTGGAAGGTGAGTCTGCAACAAGAAAAGACTGTTGAGTGCCAGTAACAGGAGAGTTGTGTGGAGGTAGCACTAGGGGTGCATATGGCACTTTAGAGCTTGTTGTTTCTTGGTGGGCTTTGCCTCTGACATGTGGCTTGGCTGTGAGCCTTGTGGCTGTAAGAGGAGGTGGCCAGCTGGGGCAGGTTAGAATTGCTAAAGCACCAGAAATCCCTGAAGTTGAGGTGGTGGGAAGCGGAGGGCTTGCACCCAGCCTGAGGAAGCTTCGGTCGCCTGTGTAGCCCACATGGAGAGAGAAACCTCCCTGAGAGCCAGTGCCTGGAATTCAGACTTCTAGCCTCCAGAAGATACCCGAGTAGTCCCAAGGACACTCTGGACCTGGACAACTGAAAAGGTGCGACGTTCCCTTTGTTACTCTTATACCTCACAACCGCTTGGTGAACAGAGGTTCAGCCATCCCCCACTCCCACCCACCATCTGGGCCCACAGGAACTCCATCCCACTCTGCGTGCTTGGACAGAGCCTGGGTGCTGTGCTCTGCCCTCCCCCAATTTTTTTTTTCTTCTCTTTCTTTTTTATGGTTTTTAGTTTGCTTGCTTTTGTCTGTTTTAAAACTACTGTTATTAATACTTTTGTCCTTTTTACTATTATTCTCCTCCCAAGTCCTAGTTTTCAGCTTTTTTCTTTTCCCTGTTCCTGGTTGGAAAATTTTTTTCTTCTTTTTTTCTCGTGGTTAACCCTGTTCCTTGATTTTCTTTTTGCATTTTTCTCATTTTTTCTTCATTATTCTCCTTCTCTGCCTTTTTTCTCTTATTGCCTTATCCCCAGATATTGCAGGTGTTCTTGTTTTTTTTGCTGACCTTCTTGTTTGCAGCAGGTGCAGCCATTTTGATTGTTTACACATGGCACTCATTTTGGATATTTAAAGTGACAGAGGGTGCAGCCATTTTGAATGTTTACAAGCAGCAGCCATTTTGGATATTTAAAGTGACCGAGGGCACAGCCATTTTGAATGTTTACAAGCAGTGGTTATCTTGGATATTTAATGTGACCGAAGATGCAGCCATTTTGAATGTTTACAAGTGGTGGCCTTTTTGGATATTTAAAGTGACCAAGGGCACAGCCATTTTGAATGTTTAAAAGTGGTAGCCATTTTGGATATTTAAAGTGACCAAGGGCGCAGCCATTTTGAATGTTTACAAGTGGTGGCCATTTTGGATATTTAAAGTGACCGAGGGCACAGCCATTTTGAATGTTTACAAGTGGCAACCATTTTGGATTTCAAAGTGATAGCATTCTCATTCGGATTCCAGGGATCTAAGAACAGGCAGCAAGGCAGGAAGCAGGGAGAGGACAGAAAAGGCAAAGGGGATAGGAACAGATCGAGGAATCAGCCACAGGGACCCAGATGAAGACAGGGAACCCAGGCCACCCCCCACAAGCAGCAAGGTGGGAAGCAGGGAGAGGACAGAAAAGGCAAAGTGGACTGGAACAGATCGAGGAGTTAGCTGCAGGGACCCAGGTAAGGGTGGTTGGAGGGGTTTCCAACAGCTAAGGGAGACAAACTTGTCTGTTGGTTTGTCCTACTGTGGTGATGTGTTGCTGTGAGTCTTGAGCCTGTGCCACTAGTGTTTCAAATCCAGTGGGTTGTACCTGTTGCACAGATATCAGCCCGGCTTGCAGACTGAGACAGAGTAGGAAGAAGGAAGAGGCCATCCACTTCTCAAAGAATTGGCCAGGAAAAACCTTATGAATAGCAGAGAAACACTGTCTGATACATTACTGCGCAAATTTATGAATAGTCCAAAAACATTGTCCAATACAGAGGAGGAAGATGAGTCACTTAGTTAGAAAGCTCTCAAAGTAGGACTGGGAAAGAG
>NW_006921719.1:402381-413857 GCF_000298275.1 Orycteropus afer afer
AGCAGCATCACAATAAATGGAGAAAAGATTGAGGTTGTCAAAGAATTCACGTTGCTTGGTTCTACAATTAAGGCCAATGGAAGCAGCAGTCAGGACATTAGACAATGTAGCACTGGGCAGGTCGGCTGCGAAGGAACTGTTTCAGTGCTGAGGAGCAAGGATGTCTCCTTGAGGACTAAGGTGTGCCTGACACAGGCCATGATATTTCCAATTGCCTTGTATGCATGTGAGAGCTGGACAATGAATAAGGAAGACCGAAGAAGAGTTGATGCTTTTGAGTTGTGGTGCTGGTGAAGAATGCTGAAGGTACCATGGACTGCCAAAAGAGCTAACAGATCTGCCCTGGAGGAAGTGCAGCCAAGACGCTCCTTGGAAGCGAGGATGGCCAGACTTCATCTTACCTACTTTGGTCATTTTGTCAGAGGGGACCATTCCCTGGAAAAGGATGTCATGCTTGGTAAGGTTGAGGGTCGACGAAAGAGGGGAAGGCCTTCGACAAGATGGATTGACACGGTGGCTGTGACAAGGGGCTCAAGTATAGCAAGGATCGTGGAGCTGGCGCAGGATCGGACGGTGTTTTGTTCTGCTGTGCATGGGGTCACTATGAGTTGGAAATGACTCGACGGCACCTAACAACAACAACAACCACAGCACTAGGGGTTGGGGTCTATGACCAAGAGCCTTAGGAGAAGGAGCAGCCTCTGTTGAGGATGGTGGCCACAATCAGGGAGGAGCCATGGAAGCAAGCTAGATCATAGAGCTTGCAAGAGGTAGACAGCCAGGATGTGGGGCTTTGGTTGCAAAGGATACAATTTCTAAGGGAAGGGCTGAGTAGAAAGAGCTTGTTTGGGAACTACTTAGTTTGGGCAAGGTGGATAAGGGCATGTAGAGGCTGATCTTCAGAGAGCGAAGAGAATGGAACAGATACTGATGGTGGTGATGGGTGCTAGCAGCAGAGGGAGGCAGGGGCTATTGGAAGGCATGCTATGGTGAGTGCTGAGTGGGCAGGATTTAAGTCATGGAGGAACTATTGGTTCCAGCCAGCCCTCCAAGTTCCCTAAAACCAAAAAACCAACCTCATCACCACTGAGTCGATTTCATCTGACTCATAGTTGACCCCCTTTTGGGTTTCCAAGGCAGTAAATATTTACAGAAGTAGATTGTCTGGTCTTCCTTCTGCAGAGTGGCTAGTGGGTTTGAACCGCCAACTTTCTGGTTAGCAGTCAAATGCCTTAGGCACTATGCCACCAGAGCTCCTTTAGTTCCCCAAGGCAGAATTATTATTATTGAAAGTTGGAGTCACAGTGTAGCCCCACAAGGTTGAGTGACTGCTGGACTGGTAACACAGCCCTCCATTCAAGTACCCATCCTGCACTGGAGGGGATGGGGATTTTTAGCTTCTAGAAGTGTGTAATAGGGGAGAAGCCAGCCAATGAAGCATTTCATTGTATCTATGAGCTTTTCACTACTACACTGTTGAAAATGATCCATGAAGTACCACAACTGAGCCATGGGGACAATTAAAGGTTTAGCATTCTTTCACTTCTCTTGGGAAAGAGCCCACTGCCTTCCCATTGAAAGCTTACTTGGCCTTTTTTGGTGATGATTCATAGTAGGCTGAGCCCAGGAGACCTCAGGGCCCCCACCTCTCTCTACCAATGATGTCCTTGCCTCCTCATTCCTTTCTCCTGATGACACCACTACACCTCAGCATGTCTTCATTGTTATAGCCTTTTAGCTTTTAGCTAACACTTGGTTTACAGATTCCAATTTACTGGGAAGAAGCTCTAAGTCCCAGTTAATACAGAAAACAATCATTTGTTATTTTCCTTTCAGGCAAAGGAAGATGCATGTTAATTCTCATGATTTAGGGACAGTAAATTTGCAAAGAAATGTCGCAGCCTTACCAAATGATTCAGAATGAAACGTCTACCATCACCAAGCACACTTGCCCTCAGTTTGGTAATGGTCACCCTAAAGCAGAATCCTAAAGGCTGAAGTTAAGTCCATGTTGTTGACACTGTTCGAGAATGAGGTGCAACATGAGAAAATTTCCCAGGTGTGTAAGCACAACAACATCATGTTTCAGCCTTCTTTTTGTTTTTGTTTTTCAACTTTTTTTTCCCTTCCTGATTATAAAAGCAGCCCGTGTTCATTAAAGGGAATTGGAAGATAAAAGAAAACCTTTAAAATGAAGTTAAAATTCACCCATAAACACACTTTTTCTGTTCTACAAATGCTATCCATGTCTCTTCCTACCCCAGTGCTAGGTCCTAAGAACTGATTGACCACACTCTAATAAAAACCAGAAACCCCAAACTCACTGCCATCAAGCTGATTCCAACTCATAGCAACCCCCATTGGGTTTCTAAGGCTGTGAATCTTGACAGAAGTACATTGCTCCGTCTTCCTTCTGCAGAGTAGCTGCTGGATTTGAACTACCAGTATTCTGGCTAGCAGTCAAATGCCTTAGGCACTGCACCTCCAGAGCTCCTTGGCCACACTCCAGTGCCTTTTGTTTTTCACTTGTCATGGATATCATAGATGCACTTGTATATTAGTCCATATAGATTTACTTCATTTTTTCCAATAACTTCCAATATTTAATCAGTCATTCCCCAGATGGGTAGACCTTAATGTTATTTTCAGTTTGGGCTCTTGCAAAGGATACTGCACCGGGCAACCTTGCACATGAATCTTTGTCTACTGGTGCTGGTATTTATGAAGGATAGAGTTCCAGAAGTGGTATAGGGATGATACATTTACCTTTTTATGAGTTGCCATTAAGTTGACTCCAACTCATGCTGATTCTAGTGTATCAGAGTAGAACTGTGCTCCATAGGGTTTTCAATGGCTGATTTTTCTAAAGTAGATCATCAAACTTTTCTTCCAAGGCACCTTTGGGTAGATTCTGTCCTGGAGAAAAGACTCTCCAACTCTGTTAAAATAAAGCAAAAGGATTTATTGGAAGCACAGAAACATTCAAATAGGGAAACATAGACTTCCAACATAAGTGGACACTATGAATCCAAAGAGTGGCTGTTTCATGAAGACTAATAGAAGCTAGACTTGGGAGTTAATAGTAAAGTATATTCTGATTGGCTATCTGATGTAAGTTCTTCTCATTGGTTATTGTTATGTGCTGTCAAGTCAGTCCAACTCATAGCAACCCCGTGTACAAAAGAACAAAACACTGCCCAATCCTTTGCTTTTCTCCCAGTAGTTGCATTTGAACCTGTTGTTGCAACCACTGTGTCAATCCATCTCATTAAGGGTCTTCTCCTTTTTTGCTGCCCCTCTACTTTACATAGGAGCTCTGGTGGTGTAGTACCTAGGCACTTGACTGCTAACCAGAAGGCTGGCAGTTCAAACCCACCAGCCACTCCTCAGAAGGAAGATTGGGCAGTCTACTTCCATAGAGATACCACCTCGGAAACCCAAGGAGGGGTCGCTATGAGTCAGATGCAACTCAGTGGCAGTGAGTTTGGTTTTTTGGGGTGCTACTTTACCAAGCATGATATCTTTCTCCAGAGACTGGTCCCTCCTAGTAGCATGAGCAAAGTATGTGAGGTGAAGTCTCACCATCCTCACTTCTAAGCAGCATGTTGGCTATGCTTCTTCCAGGACAGATTTGTTCCTTCTTCTGGCAGTCCATGGTATAGTCAGTATTCTTCACCAATACCATAATTCAAATGTCTCATCGTTTTCATAGACATTACCAAATCACTCTGCAAAACAGGATAGGAGCAGGCCCATTTTCCTACAGTTCTACCAACTCATGTTTTCATTCTTTTGTAAGTTTTGCCATCTTGATAGTTTGGGGAAAAAAAAAAAAAGTTATATTTTAAATTGGATTTTCTTCATTAGTGAAGTTGAACATCTTTCCTGGGTAGTTGACTATTTGTATTTGTCCTGTGAATTGCTTGTTCATGGTGTGTGCTCAATTTCCTACTGAGAGATTTGTGCGTTTCTTATTTACTTAAAGGACATCTCTATAACATTATGAAAGGAACTCTGATGGCATGGTGGTTAAACACTCAGCTGCTAACAAAAAGGTCAGTGGTTCTAACCCACCAGCAGCTCCAGGAGGAAAAGACCTAAGGATCTGCTCTATAAAGATTACAGCCTAGGAAACCCTATGAAGTAGTTTTATTAACCCCTTGAGTGGGGATCGACTCCTCGGCTGTGAGTTTGGGTTTTTTTGTTTTGTTTTGGTGTTTATTATTTCTGTTGCAAATAATTCCTTTTAGCCTACCTATAGGAGCTCTGGTAGCATAGTGGCTAAGGCACTTGACTGCTAACCAGAAGGCTGGCGGTTCAAACCCACCAGCCACTCCTCGGAAGGAAGGTTGGGCATTCCTACTTCCGTAGTGATACTGCCTCGGAAACCCAAGGAGGGGTCGCTATGAGTTGGGGCTGACTCGATGGCAAATAACAACAACAACAACAACATAGTTTGTTTTTTAGTTTTGTTGATTTTGTCTGTTTAAATAAAGAATGCGAAACATGATTTAATCTTTCCCTATGGACTCAATATTCTCAAGACAAAGTCCAGGGCTGGGCATATACCAATTCAAAGGTGCCTTCAGGGCTTCTGGATGTCTGTGGAGCTTCTCAGCCTTGCTGAAAGGCTGGTATTGTTATGTTTGTTGTTTCTTTTTCAATTCCTTTCATGTTGTATAGGAGCTCTGGTGACGTACTACCTAAGGCATTTGACTGCTAATCAGAAAGCTGGTGCTTTAAACCCACCAGCCTTTCCTCAGAAGGAAGGTTGGGCAATCAATGTACTTCCATAGTAATACCACCTTGGAAACCCAAGGAGGGGTCACTATGAGACGGATCTGACTCTACGGCAGTGAGTTTGGTTTGTTTTTTTTCATGCTGTATAGGAATTCTCTCTCCTCTCCTCTGCTGGTGTCCAGATCTTCTTGTTCTATGTGCCTAGCTTTTATATTGTCCTTATCCAGTCATAAATTGCTCTTTCTTGTCCTTCATGGTCTAGAAAACCAAGCAACACAATTTGTTGGTTAACATGGATGAAAACAAATAAACTAGCCTGTGAGTTGGGAACCAGTAGCTTTTTCTGAGATTAAGGTGCCTGGGCTTTAGTGAATGGCCTTTGGATATCTCTTTGGGCTGCAGAGAAACTGAGTTCTGGATATCTGAGATTGATAAGCAGATAATTTCCAGATGAAGGAAGTGCTTTTGAAGGCCTTTTATCTTACAGGCAATCCCTTAGAGCCTCCAGGCTGCCCAGAGGGTGATGTTATATGTATCTGGGACAGACCTGTCATTCCACCACACTGTACTACCTCCCCCCCCCCCCCCCCGTGTCATTCCTTAGCCAGGAACTCTCTTTCTTCAGTCTCTACTGCTCCCACCCAACATACAAAACTCAATTTGGTGAATCTTTCTCCATAAAGTCTTCCCCAGTATTCTGCCCGCAGTTTCCCCAGCCACTTTACTTGTGTGGACTTTGTCACTTTGTAAAAGTGGGTGGGCAGACAGTATGGTCTTGTCTACTAACCTCAAGGTTGGCATTTTGAACCTACCAAGCAGTGCTGTGGAAGAAAGGCCTGGCAGTCTGCTTCCATAAAGATTACATCCAAGAAAGGAGCCCTAGTGGCACAAATAGCTAAATTCAAGGCTGCTAACTGAAAGGTTGGTGGTTTGAACCCACCCAGTGGCTTGGTGGGAGAAAGACCTGGCAGTGAACTTTCATAGAGATTGTTGTTGTTATTTGCCATTGAGTCGGACCCGACTCATGTCGGACCCAACTCATAGCGACCCCTCCTTGGGTTTCCGAGGCAGTATCACTACGGAAGTAGATTGCCCCATCTTCCTTCTGAGGAGTGGCTCGTGGGTTTGAACCACCAGCCTTCTGGTTAGCAGTCAAATGCCTTAGACACTACGCTACCAGAGCTCCCTTCATAGAGAGATTACAGCCAAGGAAAAAAACACCCTATAGAGCAGTTCTGGTAGCATAGTGCTACACAGGGAGAAACATTGCTTGTGTTCCCTCACCTGACAAATTAATAACTGCAAGTCTAGTGGTTTTGTTTGGTTTTGGTTTTTATTTTTTTTTTTTCTTTATCCTCTGATGGTCTTTGTCTTATTAGTTGACAACATGTACTTGAAATGTGTAAACCGAAAAACCAAACCCAGTGCCATCAAGTCACTAATGACTCATAGCAACCCTATAGGACAGAGTAGAACTGCCCCCATAGGGTTACCAAGGCTGTAAATTTTTATGGAAGCAGACTGCCTCATCTTTCTCCTGCAGAGTGCTGGTGGGTTCAAACTGCTAACCTTTTGGTTAGAAGCCAAATGCTTTAATCACTATGCTATGACCTCAAATGCCCATATAGTCTTCTTGCCAAAATTTCCTTCATAACTAAATGTTTGGCCCAAATTGTGTAATGTAAAGATGAGTAATTTGCATTTCATTTTTCTTAATTTTCTCTTCATCATCCATTGATGCAGATGATAATGTACTGTGAAATTATCAAATGACTACATGCAGAAGAGGAGCAGGAAATTGGCTAGCTTTCTAACTAATTTCAATCACATGAACAAAGTTATAGGCACTTTTACCTCCTTTCCATCACGTTGGGCATGTTGGTGATGACAGTGGCATTCTTCATTTTAGGAATGACTATACCTGAGGAAGATGCTGATGTGGGACAAGGCAGTAAATATTGCCTTGTGGCCATTGGGAGACTCCAGGTAAGAACAAACTCATGACCTTTTTAATTTCAAGGAAGGGCTTATGAATTGTATATTTGAATCCCCGTTCTGATCTCTGTGTGCTCAGTATTTGTTGGGCTTCATTCATGTCTCATGTGTTGGGACAAGGAGGAGGATGAATCTGGAAAAGAAGAAGACCATGAATTATAAGCATCAGGGTTCCTGCTCTATTGAAGGGTGTATCAGTCTGTCCTCCACACTTGTTCTATTTATTGCAAAGTTGAGTTCTGTTTTCATCATGCCTCTATTTAGTCCTTTCGAATACTTCTGCATTGTATATAGGATAAAGTCCAAACTTATCATGAGGTCATCTAACCTTATCTCTTTCCTTTCTCCCTCCCTCCCCACACCTTATTCCCAAATCACTAAACCAAAAAACAAACACTGCGGAGTCTATTCCGACTCATAGGGACCTGTCCTTGGCTTTCCAAGGCAGTATCTCCACGGAAGTAGATTGCCCAGTCTTCCTTCTGAGGAGTGGCTGGTGGGTTTGAACCGCCACCTTTTTCCATAAACCTGCCATGAACTTCTCCACCTCTGTGGATGTCCACAGGCTATTTTATCTGCCTGACATTTCTTTTTTCTCCTTTGAAAATTTCTTTTTATCCTCTTAACTTCCTGTCTACACATCCTTCAAGACCCAGCTAAAATGACTCCCCTATTCCCTTAGTCACAATTAATCACTCTCTTGTCCCTATACTTTAGCACTGAGTTCACACTTCAGTTACCATATTTTCACTGTCTATCTTGTTATGAATAGTTGAGTGCATGACCAGCCCCCTATAAACTGCAAGCTTCTTGAGAATAGGGAATATATCTTGTTAAAATTGAATATGTTGAGGAGCAGTAATGTAAAGTAAGTTCATGGCACAGTGAATGCCACACATAGTAGTCACTCAGTCAACTGTCCTGTTCATTTTCCTTTTGGCATTGAGAGCCTTGTCCATATTAATGAGTGGAAACATTGTAGACATAATTCTGAGGACACTAATCTCTCATGCCTCTGGTTTCTGGGTTTTGTCATTTTCAGACAAATGAATAAACAGTTTTATTCATGCATAACAAACATTGGATATTCCTCTCTGATGGGAACTTGAATAAATTTGGTCTACCAATGTATACTTTCTAAATATTTTGAACAGTTCCTTAGACTTACTTGCTATCCTTACTAAAGAGAAGACAAGGGAAGGGGAGGATATTACTATTTATTGAGCATCAGCTATATGCCAGATATTGTACCAGGGTTTAACCAGCACTGTCTCTTTTGAACCTTACAACCACCATATGAGATTAAACCAAAAAAAACCAAATTCACTACCATCGAGTTGGATCCAACTCATAGCGACCCCTCCTTGGGTTTCCAAGAAGGTATCACTATGGAAGTAGATCACCCAATCTTCTTTCCGAGGAGAGGATGGTGGGTTTGAACCACCAGCCCTCTGGTTAGCAGTCAAATGCCTTAGGCACTAAGCCACCATGTTTCATTATTCTCGTTGACTAATTAGGAAACTGAATCTCAGAAATGTAAAGGAAGAGGCACACTATGATCAGAGCTATTTGAACCCTAGACTCATCGTACTAATGACATGAAAGGATTTCCACTAAATCCATACAGATTATTCCCATTCTCTGCCTCTGCTACCAGCTCCTTCTCTGTCTCTGTCAACACCACTCAAGCTGTGAATTTTCTCCATTCCAGGTGACCAGCTCTCCTGTGTGCATGGACATGAATGGGATGTCAGTGCCCACAGAGTTCTTATCCCGACATAATTCTGATGGGATCATCACATTTGTGGATCCAAGATGCATCAGTGTGATTGGCTACCAACCTCAGGTGGGTAGAGAGTCTTAAGCTCATGACAGTTGCCTAGAGATTAACTTTGCTTTATCCTTATGCCATTTGTTCCACATATGAAACAATGACAATAGAGCATAAAGCCCATGTACGCTGCCTGGAGAGAATGATGTCCTTCCAAATCAAGAAAGGATATTGTAGACCACTGCACTGCTTAAAATTAGATCTTCATTCTTTGTCCTAACCCCTTTGATTCTCCAGCTGATTTTTCACTAAAAAGGAGCTCTCTAATCAATTTTGATAAATACTGTGTATGTGGACTTTGAATCTTAAAACTGAGGTAGTAGCATAACTGAGGTAGGGTGATTTCAGGCCTAAATTAAAACTCCATCCTGATTTAAATTGAAATCTTTATTTCCACTAATCTGAAGAAACAATTCAGCCTTTTCATCAGTTTGACTGCTGTGACACAGGGAACAAGAGTCAGAATTCTGGCTTAGATGAAGAATTATTTGTGCAGGTTCTCTCTTAAAAATATTTATTCAGCTTAGTCTGAAAAGACTACCTTACTCAAGCATGTCCCCAGAGATTAAGAATAGAATTAAAATTGATAGTATTAAGAGGAAGGTTATAAGCCTCTCATAACTCCCTAACCAAATAAAAACTCACTGCCATTGAGTTGATTCTGACTCATAGTGACCCCCATAGGGTTTTGAAGGCTGTAAATCTTTATGGAAGCAGACTGTGTCATCTTTCTCCCATGGAATAGCTGGTAGGTTCGACCCAATGACCTTTTGGTTGGCAGCCAGATGCTGTAACCACTGTACCACCAGAATAACCCAAAGGGGGTTGCTATGAGTCAGAATCGACTCGACGGCAGTGAGTTTGGTTTTTGTTTTGTTTTTAGCTTTTTATTGTGATTTGGATGAATGTTTACAGAGCAAATTCATTTTCCATACAGTAGGTCATGCATATTTTATTTCATGACATTGACTGCAATCTGCACAATGTACAAGCTCTCTTCCCACTTCTCCCTGTAATTACCCCTTCCCTGTGTCCTTATTTCCTATGCATTTCTGCCCCCTGAGCTATCTCCCTGTGCAAATACTGCTATTCTATTTTCCCATGATGGATCTAAAGAGAGTGTATCTACCTGATGTAAATATTCACCCGATATGCCTGTCTATTGTTTGGCTGAAAGCCATAAGAGTAAGTTCAATTCCAGGCCTGAAGTGTAACTGCTGCTGTTGTTAGGTGCCATAGAGTTGGCTCCAACTCATAGGGACCCTATGTACAAAAGAAAGAAACACTGCCTCGTCCTATGCCAGCTTCACAATCCTTGCTATACCTGAGCCCATCGTTGCAGCCACTGTGTCAATCCATCTCTCGTTGAAGGCCTTCTCCTTCTTCATTGACCCTCCACTTTACCAAGTATGATAGCCTTCTCCAGGAAATGGTCTCTTTTGGCAACATGACCAAAGTAGGTCAAAGTCTGGCCATTCTCACATCCAAGGAGCATTCGGGCTGCACTTCTCCCAGGACAGATTTGTTCGTTCTTTTGGCAGTCCATAGTACTTTCAGTATTCTTCACCCGCACCACAACTCAAAAACATTCAACTCTTCTTTGGTCTTCCTTGTTCATTGTCGAGCTTCCACATGCATATGAGGCAATTGAAAATATTGTGGCTTGGGTTAGGCACACCTTAGTCTTCAAGGAGACATCTTTGCTCTCCAGCACTTTAAAGAGGTCTTTTGCAGCAGATTTGCCCAGTGCAATATGTTGTCTTATGTCTTGACTGCTGCATCCATTGGTGTTGATTGTGGAACCACGTAATTGGAAATCTTTAACAACTACAGTCTTTTCTCCATTCATTGTAATGCTGCTTATTGGTTCAGTTATGAGGATTTTCATTTTCTTTATGTTGAGATATAATCCATACTGCAGACTGAAGTCTTTAATCTTTATCAGTAAGTGCTTCAAGTCATCCTCACTTTCAGCAAGCAAAGTTGTATCATCTGCATATTGCAGGTTGTTAATGAATCTTCCTTCAATCCTGATGCCATGGTCTTCTTCATGTAGTCTGGGTTCTCAGATTATTTGTTTAGCATACAGATTGTATAAGTATGGTAAAAGAATATAACTGTGATGCACCCCCTTCCTGATTTTAAACCAAGCACTATCCCCTTATTCTGTTTGAATGACAGCCTCCTGGTCTATGTACAGGTTCCTGATGAGCACAATCAAGTCTTCTGGCATTCCCATTCTTCTCAATGTTATCCATAATTTGTTATGATCCACACAATTGAATGCTTCTATATAGTCAATAAAACACAAGTAAACAGCTTTCTCGTATTCTTTGCTTTCACCTAAGATCCATCTGACATCAGCAATGATATCCCTCATTCCATATCCCCTTCTGAATCCAGCTTGCATTTCTGGAAGTTCTCTGTCAATATATTGCTGCAACCATTTTTGAGTTATCTTCAGCAATATTTTACTTGAGTGTGATATTAATGATATTGTTCAATAACTTCAACATTTTGTGGGATCACCTTTCTTTGGAATGGATACAGATATGGATTTTTTTTCCAGTCAATTGTCCAGGTAGCTGCCTTCCAAATTTCTTGGCAGAGACAAGTGAGTGCCTCCAGCGTGTCATCCTTTTGTTGAAAGATCTCAGTGGACATTCCATCAATTCCTGGAGCCTTGCTCTTTGCCACTTCCTTCAGCGCAGCTTCAACTTCTTCCTTCAGTACCATTGGTTCTTGATCATATTCCACCTCCTGAAATGGCTGAACATTGGCCAATTCTTTTTGGTACAGTGACTTTGTATTCCTTCTATCTTCTTTTGATGTTTCCTGCATCATTCAATATTTTGCCCATAGAATCTTCAATATTGCAACTTGGAGCTTGAATTTTTTCTTCAGTTCTTT
>NW_006921719.1:414717-417542 GCF_000298275.1 Orycteropus afer afer
TCATAGTAGATCATATCTGGTTGTCTGATTCCAAATGGCCAAAACCAGTCCATTACAGCTCACTAATACCTAGTGTATCAATCTTTATACATTCCATTTCATTTTTGCCAACTTCCAATTTTCCTAGATTCATTCTTTGTACATTCCATGTTCTGATTATTAATGGATGTTTACAGCAATTTCTTCCCATTTTGAGTTGTACCACATCAGCAAAAGGAGGTCCTGAAAGCTTTACTCCATCCACATTATTAAGGTCAACTCTACTTTAAGGAGGCAGCTCTTCCCCTGTCATATTTTGAGTGCCTTCTGCCCTGAGGGGCTCATCTTCTGGCACTATATCAGACAATGTTTCAGGGCTATTCCTAAAGTTTCCAGTAATATATCAATGTTTCACTGCTATTCATAAGGTTTTCACTGGCCGTCTTTGAAAAGTGGATGGCCCCTTCCTTCTTCCAAGTCTGTCTTAGTTTGGAATATCCATTGAAACCTGTCCACCATGGATGATCCTGCTAGTATTTGAAATACTGGTGGCATAGCCTCTAGCCTCACAGCAACACACAAGTCATCATGGTATGACAAATGACTGACGAGTGGTGAGAAGGGTAACTAGGGGCCATAATCTTGGGAATTTCACCAGGCTCTATCAGACCAGTAAGCCTGGCCTTTTTTATGATTTTGAGTTTTGTTTCACACTGTTCTCCCACTCTATCCAGGATCTCCTGCGCTGATCCCTTTCCAAGTGATTGTCAGTGATAACTGAGCACCATCTAGTTCTTCTGGTCTCATGGTCATATAGGCTGTTCACATGGCCAACTAGTCCCTTGGACTAATTTTTTCAGGTGTCTTTGGTTTTCATCATTCTTTGTTCCAGACAAGGAGAAACCAATTGTTACATCTAGATGGCTGCTTGCAAACTTTTAAGACCCTAGTCACTACTCACCAAAGTACATGTATAGCAGTGTTTTTGTGTAGTATGTTATGCCATTTGAGTTTGATGTCCACCACGACCATGGTCCTGAGCCCACAGGTCCAACAGCTCACTCCATCAGAGTGGTTGGCTATAGCTAAGAAGTTATCATAACTTTGCTCCTTGATAGTTCTATTTATATGGATATTCTTATAGCACAAAAATACATATGTAGAAATTTCATCTGCCAACTTTATATATGGTCATAGGTATATTCCCTTTTGTCTAGACATATCTGATCAGTCAGCCTGTCTACCCATCTGTTTACCCATAGATTAATGTTTGTTACCACTGATCACACAGCATTGTGTATGTAAAAGTGTTTATCTTTGTTGTCTGTACCTTTTGTGCACCTCTCTGTGTCTTCTTTTTCCTTAGTGTTATTGTGTTGGTCACTTAATTTTAATTAATGAAATCTTACTCAAACTTTATCTTCACTCACTAAAATCTTTCACTCCATTTCTGCTAACTCTTTATAAACCTATAACTAAGTAAACTCAGAGCCTTTTCCCTTAAGATAAGGTAAGAGGCAGACATACAACTGTGGCTCAAATTATACATAACAAAATTCCTTGTTAAACAAATTTCAAGATGTTAACAATCTCAGAATATAACAGATAGACTTACTGATGTTTAAAAAGAATGTCTTAGTCAAGCATGTCCTGAAAATTTAGAAATTAATATTAAAGATTATTGTTAAGAAAGCTTGTAACTTAACATACTTCTTGAAACTTTTTGCTATGTAACCTCTCCTCCACTGGATCTTCAGTCCTTTGTTTGTTCCACCTGATAAAACCTCACTGTTCTCCCTGCAATTCAGAACACACTGCAGCATCTTGCCTAAGTACTTGTGTGTTTCCCCATTCACAAAGCATCTTATCCTTCATTAAAACTCTTTTTTTTTTAATTTCTATCAAAGTGAAGGTTTGGCAATCTACTTCTGTAGTGATACTGCCTCAGAAACCCAAGGAGTGGTCGCTATGAGTCAAAATCGACTCGACAGCAATGAGTTGGTTTGGTTTTTGGTAACAAAGTGAAGTCTGTTGTTATTTCAGTCTGCTATTTCACTTCAGGGAGTTCTGATGGCGTAGTACCTAAGGCTTTTGACTGCTAACCAGAAGACTGGAAATTCAAACCCACCAGCCTCTCCTTGGAAGGAAGACTGGGCAATCTACTTCCATAGAGATACCATCTCAGAAACCCAAAGAAGGGTCGCTATGAGTCGAATTGACTTGACGGCAGTGAGTTTGGTTTCAGTTTTGGTTTGGTATTTCACTGCAGTCTCCTTCTTGGAGGCTTATGAAGCACATAAATGTGAAAGACTCTGAACAGTCTTGCAGTAAAGATGCCCATTTAACTTCGCCTGATCCCATGTTTCTCAAATGTATTTAGAAACTGATTTCACAGGGTATCTTTTCAGATTTTTGTTCCAGATTCTGAAAACAAAAACAAACAAACAAAAAATTCAATGTCATGAGAAACACCATAGGGCAGGAGAAATTCTTCCAAATTAAGGGAGATCAAAGAGATAAAACAACAATACGTAATGTGAGAGCCTTAGTTGGGTTCCAAGCCTAAAGACATACAGTTATAAAAGACATTTGGGAAGCAATTGAGGAAGTGTTAATGTGAATGGAATATTGGGTGATTTTATGGAATAATTATTGACTCCCTTAGGTGTAATAATGGTATATTGTGCTTTTGTAAGGTAATGTCATTTTTATGAGGTATATGCAAAAATACTTAGGGGAGAAGTGTCATGATGCCTGCAATTTTCTTTCAACTGGTTCAGCAAGAAACTAAAATTATATATTTGTACGTGTGTATATACACACACAGGAGCTCTGGTAGCATAGTG
>NW_006921719.1:417677-455706 GCF_000298275.1 Orycteropus afer afer
CACAACAACAACAACAGATACACACACACACGCGCACACACGCACATCACCAGCCACTCCTTGGAAGTAAGATTGGGCAATCTACTTCCGTAGAGATACAGCCTCGGAAACCGAAGGAGAGGTCGCTATGAGTCAAAATCAACTCGATGGCAGTGAGTTTGTTTTTTTATACATACATGTGTACATAAACAAACCAAACAAACTCACTGCCATTGAGTCAGTTTGACTCATAACAATCCCTCCTTGGGTTTCCGAGACAGTATTTCTATGGAAGTGGATTGCCCAGTCTTCCTTCCGAGGAGTGGCTGGTGGGTTTGAACCGCCAGCCTTCTGGTTAGCAGTCAAATGCATTAAGTACTATGCCACTAGAGCTTCCATACATGTATATATCTGAAAGGAAGGAAACATAAATGTGGCAAAATACTGACAATTTTTGAATCTAGGTAAAGGGCATATAGATATTTTTTGTACTGTTCTTTCAACTTTTTTGTAGATTTAGATTTCTTTCAAAATACCTTTAAAAAAAAGAGAAAAGAAATATATATATATATTCACACCTTTTTAAAAAATGTTGGGGAACAGAGTTTGGAATACATTAATTGATATGAGCATTTTATTTATGTATATATTTGAGAACTAGAAAAGGTCCAAACCAGAAATATTGAAACTCATCATATAATTCTGTATCTCTGTTAGGTTCTTAGGTACAGTCAAGTCAATTTTCCACTCATAGTGACCCCATGTGACAGAGTAGAACTGTCCCATCAGGTTTCCTAGGCTACAGTCTTTATGAGAGCAGATCTCCAGGTGTTTCTTCTGCAGAGCAGTTTGTGGGTTCCAACCACAACCTTTCAGTTAGCAGCCAAGCAATTAACCATTGTGCCATCAAGGCTTCTTCTCTGTGTCTCTAGATTCATGCAAATCTTGAGATTTTTGGGCAGAATAAAGGGAGAAATTGATCTCTTTCCAAATTCACCTTAACCTTGAATGGCAGATATTCCCAGACAGATCCATTTTTCCACTGGCACTTCCCACAGCATCTGAACACCTATTGGCACTCAAATAAGCCTTTTTTTCCTCCACTGTCAGCATCAGCTCACATCTAGGCCATTTGGTTACAGGGGTTCTCATCAGAAGGTGGTTTAAGTCTTTTGCTATTTAAGACAGTTCCAATTGGACCACTTCCTATAACACATTTGGAGTTGCCTTTTGACAGTTTATTTTATTCTGATCTGTTTTGTTGTGAAATATACTTTGTTTTGGGTTAATGCTAGGTCTTTTGAGTGAAACATAGACTAGTGAAGGTAAATAGTAAACAGGCTTTTAACAAGTACACTTATTTTATAGTAACAGTGTTTCTTCCACCACAAGAGAGCTACAGATTCCACATTTAAACAGTTCCAGTTTTCGTAGGCAACACATCTGTCCTCGTGTTACCATTTTTGCTTTCTTTTTATGTTTATTAAAATATGCTTATTACAATTTGCCTCTCCAAGGCAAACAAATATAAAATTGCATTCTGAAGCTGCTGACCTAGTGCCTCAGCAAAATTAGAAATTGATATTGAGCATGCCAAAGAACTTAGAGTGGGTTTCAGGAAGCCAGCTCTGAGATCTCTGCAAGGGGAAATTCACATCTACCTTTGTTTTGCCCTGTGGTGGGGCAAATCAAAAGAGATGAGTAAACCCAAACCAAACTCACTGCCATGATTTCAACTCTCAGCGACCTCCTTTGAGTTTCTGAAGTGGTAAATCTCTATGGAAGTAGATTGCCCAGTCTTCCTTCTGCAGAGTGGCTGGTGGGCTTGAACCACCAGCCTTCTGGTAAGCAGTCAGATGCCTTAGGCATTATGCCACCAGAGTTCCTTAAGGAGATGAGTAGGAGATGCAAATGAATACTGTTGTCTAATAGTGAGTAGATAAATTTTGAAAAGGGGACCTTGAAATTATTAAAGCTTATCTGTTTTACCTAGGACCTTCTGGGAAAGGACATTTTGGAGTTCTGCCACCCTGAGGATCAGAGCCATCTACGTGAAAGTTTCCAGCAGGTACTACTGACACCCATAGCTGATGTAGAAGCCCAAGTACTTGTGAGTGTGGCTGCCAGGGCATCAGGGCCTACTGTGTGGCTGGCAGGCTGCAAGGTCCTACCTAAGGCATTAGTCATGGTCCCTGTTCTGAAGGAGCTTACAGCTTAATGGGGAGGACAGACACATCAGGAAGTAATTACTGAGTAATGGGATAAAAGTTATAATGGGTCATGAAGAAAATACCCCAGTGGGCAGAGAGATTTTTACTCTATGGGGAGGAGTCAGGAACAGTCTCCCAGAGGAGAGAACAACTGAGATGAGTCATACAGGATAAGCATGGGCTTTCCAATACAAGAACTGAGAGAACATTCTAGTCTGGGGAGCCAACATCCAGAGATGCAAAGAAATATGACATATTGCGATTAATTATAAGCAGTTCCTCATGGCTTGGAGTGACACTGTCTGACTTATACAGAGGAGGTGGAAAGTGGTAAAAAATGAGGCAAGATTATGAAGGGTCGTATCTGCTACACCAAGGAATTGAAATTCTCTCCGGAGTCCTTTAAGCGTACATGAGGATTTCTTTAAGGATTTTAAGCAGAGCAGTGTTTTTGAAAAACAGCTTTGGCAGTCCAAGTCTACTGAACAGACGTAGGAAATTACTGGAAACAAAGACATGTCAAGAGGCTGTTTAAATTGCCCATATCAGAAGTGATAAGGTTGGAAATGGGTCAACGACACAGGAAATTAAAAATAGGAGGCAACTTAAGGAGATATTTCTTGGGTTAGTGATGGCTTTGGATAGAGACATTGAGGGCAAGATTGGAATTTAGGATGATCCCTTGGAGCCTGAGAGGATGACCACCCTAGTCACCCCATCATGAGCATCACTGCTGTTAAAAAACCAAAACCAAACTCACTGCTGTCAAGTCCATTTGATTCATAGTGACCCCTCCTTGGGTTTCCGAGGTGATCTCTCTATGGGAGTAGCTTGCCCGATCTTCCTTCCAAGGAATGGCTGATGGGTTTGAACTGCCAGCCTTCTGGTTAGCAGTCAAATGTCTTAGGCACTACTCCATCACTGCTGTTACTTGTTATTTATTGACCACCTACTAGATGTCAGGCACTGTGGAGAACCCTTTTGCATTTACTATCTTATTGAATCTTCACAACATTCAAGGAGATAGATAATATTGTCCTCACTTTATAGGAAAGTAAGGCTCTGTGACGTAACAGAGCTTTAAGGTCACAAAGTTAATGAGTGACAGAACCAGGATTCACACTGCAAACTTGCCACCTCCCAAGCACAAGTCCCTGGGTGGGACAAATAGTTAACACACTTGGCTGCTAATTGAAAGGTTGCAGGTTGGAGTCTACCCAGAGGTGCCTTGGAAGAGAGGCCTGGTGATGTACTTCTGAAAGGTGACTCCATGGACCACAGTTCTACTCTGACACACATGGGGTTACCGTGAGTTGGAATTGACTCAATGGCAGCTAGTTTTTGCTGGGAGCCCAAGTGGAGTTGTCATGAGAAAGAGCACATTTCTTCAAAGAACCTCACTGCAGCCCTTGGAAAGACATAGGATAGACAACATTACAAAAAAGGGCCTTTGATTTGCCTTTCAAGAGTGACTCCTATTTAGTTATTCATCTGGGAGAACCAGTACTTGACATCCTGCTTTGCACATGTTTTGGAATGGACCTGCTCCATAGCTGAACTCTGCAGTGAAGGCAGTGCTGGTTCTACGTGAGTGGCCATTGCGCTCCATTTGTCCACCATACATGCAGCCACATCTCTAACCCCTTCCTCCTTTCTGTACAGCACTCCTCTTTTCTTCTGAAACATTCCCACTCTTGGTTTTCTTCCCACCTCTCTGGACACTCCTCCTCAGACTCCTTTGTTGGTTCCTTCTCTTCTGTCTCCCTTGGACAAACTGTGGTACTCCAGGACTCTGGCCTTGGCTGCCTTCTTTCCTCTCTGTAATATCTCCCTCCATGATCTTATCCACTGGATAGGCGACTACAGTCCAGACTGTCCTCTGAGTTCCACATCTGCCTATGTCCAGTCATCTACTTCACATCTCCACTTCTTACAGTCCCAAGTCTCTTTCACACCACCATCTACCTGGTCCCTTAGACTAGAAACCAAGAAACATCTTTCATGCTTTCCTTACTCTCACTTCCCACATCCAGCCCATCAGTAGCTCCTGCCCCATCTCTGAAATATATCTTCAATCCATCCTTTTCTTCATTCCCACCAACCTTGGCTAGGCCATCCCCACCCCTCATTTCAAAATTGCAGTAGCCTGCTTCCTGACCACCTTTCTGCTTTTATTCTTGTCCCAGTCCAAGCCATTCTTAAAATATAAATTAGATTTTGCCACACTTTCACTTAAAACCTGCCAGTGGGTGTCCTATGCATCTAGAATAAAACCCAAGCTGCTTCCATGCTGCTTTCTCTGCCTGAACTTGCCCTGCTTGTCTCATCTTCATCTGTGCACTGCATTACAGTCACACGCCACCTTGTAGTTCCTTCAACACTTCATGCCTTTTCCCATCTCAGGACCTTTGCATGTGTTGTTCCCTCTGACTGGGATGTTTTACCCTCACTCTTCACTCTTTATGTCTGGTGCCTTTGTATCCTTTAGATTTCAACTCATACCATGTCACAGATACCACCTAAGACCAACCTAGCTAAGAAGGATCCCCCAACCTCTTTTCTCTCCTTACGTTTCCTGCACAACAACTAGTCCTGTTTTTAATTTTAGTTATTTGTCTATTAGCTTTTCTTCCCCCTGTCTTCTCTACTAAAACATAAGCTCCCTGTGGGTAGGGTCCACTGAGCTTTTCACCATTACTTCTACCATATAGTGTAGAGTCTGGCATTTGAATGGGATTTAATAAAGCAGTCTCAGATGATCATGACCCCAAGCTGATGGCTTGTATTTTGGAAAAATGTCAAATTAGAATGGTAAACACTGCGAGATTATGTCTTTTTATACCCTGTCTTCCCTAAATATGTACAAATTTTTAGGGACTTTTCATCGGTTTCACCGGTTTCCTAGTACCCTAGTGCTACTGTCACAGAAACACCACAAGTGAGTGGCTTTAAAAAATATAAATTTATTTTATCACAGTTTAGGAGGCTAGATACCCAAATTGAGGGCAGACTACAGGGGAAGACTCTGTCTCTGGGCAAGGTCCTTGTCTCTTTCAGCCTCTGTAGCCCTAGCATTCATCATTTCCTTGTTGATCTTCACATGGCATCTCTGGTGGCACAGTGCCTAAGGCATTTGACTATTAACCAGAAAGCTGGAGGTTCAAACACCAGCCACTCCCCGGAAGGAAGGTTGGGCAATCCACTTCCATAGTGATACTGCCTCAGAAACCCAAGGAGGGCTCGTTATGAGTCGGATCCGACTCAATGGCAGTGAGTCTGGTTGTTTTTTTGTTTTTTTTCTGTGTCTAATATGCTCTTTTTGTAACTCAGAAGTGAGTAGGTTTAGAGCATACCCTACGCTGATATGGACTCATTAACATAACCAAGGAAAACCTCATTTCAAACAGGATTACACCCGTGGGCATGGGGATTAGGATTCCAACATTTATTTTAGGGAGGAGATACAAAGTAATCAGTAATGGTCAGGTTTGGGTCAGTTGGCTTCATTTTTCTATGGAAATGAAGTTGTAACAGTGATTGGGCCTCCACTGCATGCTCAATCATGAGCCATTTTGACGTACATTATCTTATATAATCCTCCACCCCCACAGTAAATACTGTCCTCCCTACTTCTTCACAGTAGATACTGAGACTCAGGTTCATACGGCAATACAGTAAAACACTGGGGCAGGGGGTGGGGGCAGACCTGCCTCCCTCCAAAGCATCCACTCCCGACCCCACACCCCACACACAGACCCCTCCATCCAAAAGAATGTCTGAGGCTTTCAACTGCTAACAGTCTCAGAACATGGTGGATTTGGAAAAGAAAAAGAAGGAATTTAATATCAGATCCTGCCCTGGTATCCAGCTTAAGTGACTCTCGCTCTACAAGCAGCAACCTCATTCCTCCAGTGGGAGGGGAAGCCAAGGCAGCAGTGCCCGAGAGCCGGCAGCCTCAGCCAGGCCCAGGGCTCAGCAGGCAGCGATCAAGCAGCCACAGTGGTGTCCTGGAGAGCACTGGGCCTTGGCCCCACGTCTGTGTTCTTTGGGCTTCAGCCACTGGTGGGAAGGATGGGGACAATGTTGATAAAGGGAAGTGGTTTATTCATGAGAAAGCATGGAGGGGGCTCTGTCAGCTAAAAGTCAGCCCATGAACTGTGGATTTAAACAAAAGCATCTGAATGGCCTAGACACGAGACCCTTAGCGTGTGTTCAACTCCGGAGGAATTTTGAGTTTGGTGAGGTGACAGTATGCCAGCCTGGGCACTGGAAAACCTGCATGCTGCACTCAGCCCTGCTCAATGGTTCCCTCTTTGTGCCACAGTTTATGTAGAAGCCAAATGGAAGAGTTGAACCTGGTGAGATCTAAGGCAGGTTCTCATCACCTCCCTCTCCTATCTGCTCAGTTCTGTTTCATAGTGATGATGATGATGAAAGCTTTTTTGTGAAGAGCTATGCTGGACTGGAGGACAGTGGTGGTTCACTGGTAGAATTCTTGCTTTCTGTGTGGGAGACCTGGGTTCAATACCTGGTCAATGTACCTCCTGAGTGACCACCATCCATCTGTCAGTGGAAGCTTGCATGTTACACGATGCTGAACAGGTTTCAGCAGAGCTTCTAGACTAACAAAGACTAGGAAGAAAGGCCTGACAATCTACATCCAAAAATCAGCCTATGAAAACCCTACACCCACAGTGGTCGGATCCCATCATGCCTGGCATAGCCATGAGTCAGAGGTCAGCTCGACAGCAGCTAACAACAACATGCAGGGCTGGGTTTTATGCTTGGTCCTTTGTATATATGACCTCAGTTATGTGCAGTTAATGCATCACTCTGGTGATCGTGAGGCCTAATCTGTTTTACATATACTACTTTACATGTCTAGTTCCCAATCACACATCAGCTTCTCCAGCCTCCAAATACTTGCTCATACTATGCTGGCAGTTCAGACCCACCAGCCATTCCTCAGAAGGAAGGTTGGGCAATCTACTTCCTTAGTGATACTGCCTTGGAAACCCAAGGAGGGGTCTCTATGAGTCGGGTCTGACTTGACAGCACATAACAACAACAACAATGCCTCCTCCCAGGAGACCCCTCCCTGCACATCTTCACTTGCCAAAATTTTACCCTCCCTCCCAATGTATGTTCCAAACCCCATCTCCATCTGAGATCCCTTTCTGGGCCCCCAAAACAGTGTGTCTCTTTGTCCACAGGTAACCCCATGGCACTTCCACATACCTTTTTTCTAAGGGTGTTTAGTGCACTCTTTCTGGGATGCAGTTATCAACATCTCTTTCCTACCCCTGCTAGGTGAGGAGCTCCCTGAGGACAGGAAGTCTGTCTTGTCAATAGGGGTGCATGAAAGACAGTGGGCCCTGGGTCAGGGAGATCTGGGATCAGATCCTGGCTCTTTCACTCCTTATTCGGGTGGCCTTGGACCAGATATTTAACTTCCTTGAGGCTCACGTTCCAGATCCACACGATGTTGTCATGAGGATTACATGGAGTAAGTAGCATGTATGAGGAACTTAGTATATAATGTGGCCCCTCAGAGCATGCCAGACTGCGCATTCCTCTCCTTCTTTCTTTATCTGTAGCTATGAGGGTTGTGTCTTGCACACAGACAGTGCCTTACAAGCGTTTTGTTAAATGGAGCTGAAAATTTTCACATATCTCAGGCATTCTAGCTAAAAGAAAACACAACTCCATGCACCCACGTCTGCAGAAAGCAAATGTGTGTTTCAGCGCCTGAGATCAGGTGTCTAGTTCCCTGTGTTCTGTGCAGACACAGAGAAGTCCCTGTGGCAGCAACCTGCAGAATGCTGACCTGAGGGACATGTGGCCTTGTTGTCTGGCTCCTCTGACAACCATGCCAAGTTTCTGACATGCTTAGTTTTGGGGTTGCAGACTTGCCATCACACAACAACCCTAAGAACCCCAGCCTTGCTTTACCCGCAGCTTGTGGCTCCAGGCAAGACCTTCGACCTCCTTGACCTTTTGGTTAGATTCCTCTGTCACTCCAGGATTGCCCACAAGGGAGCCTTGCCTGACACCCTCAGGCTTGGGGCTCTTCTGGCTTCCCCAGGGTAGTCCAGAAAGAGAATGGTAGCCTGCTGTATCAGCCTAGGCCCACCAGGGCAGTTGAGGAATGTGTGTGAGTGCCTGTGCAGAGCCAGGCATGGTCCCAGGAATGGGGTTGTGGGGTACCAATAAGTCTCTGTCCCCATGCTGTGAATAGTCTGGGAGAAACAAAAGACATCAGACAGGGAATAAACTACAAGTGTAGTCAGTCTTAGGAACCAGAGAGTTGGGCCTTCTCTGACCCCTAGGACCCCGTTGTTATCTACGATCACACTGTCAGGTGGGTCTACACGACCACCCAGTCAGGTGGGTCTGCACATACTTGTGGAGGGGAGAGCCCTACTTGCCACTCTGTGTAGCCCACAGTCAGTCACACCCTTTCTGCTTCTCATTTTTCAGCTTTGAAAGCTGCCTACTGTATGTATGCATGTGTATTTGCACATCTCTCTGTTTCTGCAGGTGCATAAAGTGTGTGTGTCTGAATGTGTGTCCAGAGAGATAGTATTGTCATTGGGAAGTAGGACCATGGTTCCTGTCTCAGCTTTTCCATCACGGTTGTCTGACCTTGGTAACTTAATTTCTCTGGGTCTCAGTATTAATCATCTGTAAATAGTAAAACCTACTTCTCCAATTTCTTATGAGGATATATTGCTGAGATGATTATATATTTGGAAGTATTTTGGAAAACATATTGCAATGTAAGAATAGTAATGAGTACATAGGTACATGCATACAAATGCATGATACATACAACTGAATCATTTTATTACTTCTCTTCTCAGAGTATATTTGTTGCAATTTACATGGTACACAAACCAAAAGAAACCCACTGTCATTGAGCCTATTCCAACTCCTAGAGACCCACATTGGGTTTCCAAAGCTATAAATCTTCATGGAAGTAGATTGCCTCATCTTCCACCCACAGACTGGCCAGTGGGTTTGAATTGCTGACCTTCTAGTACCCACTGTGCCATCAGAGCTCCTTTGTATAGTAGACAGAGGTTAAATTTTTGTCATGTGAGGTATGGAGAAATAAATCCATGACTACTATGTGACTAGATACCTGAGTGAGATACTAACTTCAGGTACACTGGCATACTAACTTTCTGATGCACTAGTATCAGACCCAGAATCCCCTAGCAGCCAAAGCACAAAGAGAAACACTCCAACTTGTAGATTTTTCATGAGCTGATTTGTAAAAGCCAAAAAGTCATGATATAAAATGGACATCAGCGAGTTGGTTTCTCACACAGTAGTGACAGAATGGCCAAATAAAGTTCCCTGTTTCAAAAGACACTCTTTCTGTCTCTAACTCTGTCTGTCACTCCTTCTCTTTTGCTCTCTCTCTCTCCTTTGTCTCTCTCACTCACTCTCGTCTTTCTGTCTCTCTCACTCACTCTGTCTTTCTCTCTATCTTTCTGTCTCTCCCTCACTCTCTCTCTTCTGCTTTCTCTGTGTGTGTGTGTCTGTCTCTTACTCTTTCTTTCTCTGTCTCTCATTTGCTCACTCACTCAGTCTCTGTCTCCCTTTCTGTTTCCTTCTGTGTGTATTTGCACATCTCTCTGTTTCCTTCTCACTCACTCTGTTTCCTTCTGTGTCTCTCCCTCTCTTGTTTTCTCTCTTTTCCTCTCCCCTTCAGCTACAATGCCCCTATTCTGAGGTCTACGGCCCTCACAGCAACCGCACTGCCTGTGCCTCACCCTCCTTCTGTCTGGCACCATCCTTCCTCCTGCTGACTTCCTTCTCCAAATGTTTTCTCAGGTGGTCAAGCTGAAAGGCCAAGTACTGTCGGTCATGTATCGATTCCGTACCAAGAACCGGGAGTGGATGTTGATCCGCACTAGCAGCTTCACGTTTCAGAATCCCTATTCCGACGAGATTGAGTACATCATCTGCACCAACACCAATGTCAAGTACGTACACAACCTCTGCCCTTTGCTGGGCTCCAGATGCCCTTTCTTGGGTCCAGGGCTGTTGATTTTACTTTGGGGCTCATTTCTCCCACAGACTCTAGCTACAGCTGGAAATTCCTGTGGGGAGTAAGGAGCAATACTAGGGAAGACTGTGAGTCCTCACTACTGCTTCCCTCCCATGCTTCCACTTCTTATCTCCCTTCTGATTTAAAAGAACTCAAAGGGCTTAGGGACAACCCCTATGGTAGCCCCTTCCAATTCCCATAGTCAGTGCAAGGTACTCTGGTTTCCATTCCTATGCCTGGCACTCCCTCACTGCTTCCTGGTGTGGCAGCTCCTCTTGCCTGGCTCCTGGGTCCTGCTGAATCAGGGCTGGAAGAATTTAGACTGAGCCTCTCAGCAGCTGTAGGGCATAGGAGAGTTTTCTCAGCAGCCCACTCTGTGGCAGTCTTCCTCCTGTGGGCCTGGGGAGCCCAGACCCTCTGCTGGCTTCACCCAACACTGCTCCCATGGATGCTAGCACATAGACCTGGGCTCCAGCCTTGGCCCCATCCCTTCCTGGCCTTGTGACCTCAAACAAGTTGCTAATTCTCTTAGCCTTCACTTTCTCATCTGTGAAATGGGGTGATAATACCTACCTTTTAGGAATGCTGTGAGGGATAAATGAGGTCACACTCCTGACTATGGGCCAGATGCTGGGTTCAACTCCCTGCACAGTGTGTATGACCTTGGGCAGGTCTCGCTTCCTCTCTGGAGTTAGTCTCAAGGAGGTTCAAAGCCGAAGAACCAGCACAAATGAAGGCAAAGTGATGTTCAAGTGAATTTGAGCGTGGACAAGGCACAACTGGTGTGCCAGGGAGGCTGACACATGCAAGGATGTGAGATGAGGTTGGCATCGTGAGGACCGTCCTCGTGTTTCCCCAGGCTGCTCAGCAGCACCACCATCTTTCACTTTCCCAGGTTCTGCACTCAGTCAGTGGGATGGGCTCCCAGCCCCTGGCACCTCCTCCTCCTCGTCATCTGCTGACACTTCTCACAGCCTCCCAGCAATGACTGCATCCTCTAGGTGCCCTCAGTGCCTGCCATGCCCTGCCCTTTGTTGCCAGATCTGAGTTCCTTGGATTTGGAAGTTCCTATCTGTGCCCCTTTATGTCAACCCTCAGCCCCTGCTTCTAGGCCACAGAGCACAGAGCTGAGCAGATGAGGCCATGTGAGAGTGCTACAAATGGCAGATGATTCAAGTGCAGGCTCAGGGGTCAGGCGACCTGGATATTTTTGGTTTTCAATTCCAGCCCTCAACTGGCAAGTTACCTACCCTTTCTAAGTCTCAGTTGCTTCATCTGTTAAATGGGAAGAATAAAAGTACCTACTCTGTTGGCAGGAAGGACCAATTCCTGGAGAAGAACATTAAAAAAAAAAAAAAAACTCACTGCCATCGAGTCAGATCTGACTCATAGCGGTATCACTATGGAAGTAAATTGCCCAATCTTCCTTCTGAGGAGTGGCTGGTGGGTTTGAACCACCAGTCTTCTAGTTAGCAGTTAATGCCTTAGGCACTATGCTACCAGAACTCCTGGAGAAGGACATAATGCTTGGTTTTAAAAAAATAATAATAAAAAACAAACTCACTGACATTGAGTCAGTTCTGACTGATAGTGACCCCCTTTGGGTTTCTGAGACAGTAAATCTTTACAGTAGTAGGTTGCCCAGTCTTCCTTCTGCAGAGTGGCTGGTGGGTTTGAAACCACCAGTCTTTTGGTTGGCAGTCAAATGCCTTAGGCACTACACCACCAGAGCTCCTTAATGCTTGGTAGAGGTCAGCAAAACAGAGGAAGACCTCAATGAGTTGGATTGACACAGCAGCTACTACAATGGGCTGAAGCATAGCAACGATTATTAGAATGGCACTGGACCAGGCAGTGTTTTGTTCTGTTGTATATAATGTCTCTGTGAGTTGGAACCAACTCGACAGCACCTAACAACAACTTCCCCTGAGCTGTAGAGTTTCCATGCAGATTCTACATGTAGATATTGCATGGAGAGCTCTAGCATCATACCAGGCACAAAGTTAGCCCTCAGTACATGTGATCTGCAGCAGTTATTACTGACATTGTTAGCATCAGCACCATCAACCTGCCACCTGTTGTGGCTCCTTGGTTCATGTGGCTGATATGACTGGGGAGGGGCCTGACTAGCCATCATTGGATTTATCTAGTCACTACTGAGTTTATCTGGTCACTATTGAGTAACCTCAGTCAAATTAAGAGGGTTTTTTTAAAAAATTATTATTTCTCCTACTTGCAAACAGATTTCTTCGCAGAGCCCTTGCCTTGAAGATAAGAGTGAAGCTTCAGACATCAGAGCAACAGTCAGAGAGACTGAGCTCAATAACCATTGGTTTGTCTTTGTTCAACAGGGGGGTCTGGAGGTTGGTAAGTACAGGCCTCTGTCTCCACAGCTGTTAGACTTGAGTGGACCAAGTAGCAGGATGTGCTCATTGACCTGTGGGACACAGGTACAAGCAGTAGAGGTATAGGAGGAAGAGGCTAAACTAAGAGAAAGAAGAAAATGCCAGCCCCAGTCTGCTTAAAGGAGCTCTGGTGGCATAGTGTCTAAGGCATTTGACTGCTAATCAGAAGGCTGGCAGTTCAAACCCTCCAGCCACTCCTCGGAAGGAAGATTGGGCCATCTACTTTCATAGTGATACTGCCTCGGAAACCCAAGGAGGGGTTGCTATGAGTCGGATCCAACTTGACAGCAGTGAGTTTGGTTTTTTTTTTTTTGGTAATCTGCTTAACATCTGTTCAAGCTGCCACTTTGTCACATGCCCCTCCCCAGCCACATCTGGCCTTGGTGCTGGAATCTAGGCACCAGTGGGCAAGCACATCACCCATCTAGAGTTATAGGCACTGTTCTAGAACTCTTTTATGCCAACACAGTGATCTGTGAGAGCTACCTGCTATCACGTTCCTGTCTCCCCTTCTCTTCTCTTTATCCCTCTCTACCAACTTTTCTCCTTTAGTCTACTTACTTTCATAGACCTGTATGTGGTATCTGACACATACCAGGGTTCTGAGTCTGGCTGCTGCCTGGTGATGAGAGAGAAGCATTTCAGGGTCATGGAGACAGCCCATGCCCCACATGTAAGCATATGTTCAAGCTGAGTCCTGCCTGCCAGTAAAGCAGGGCTTCAAACCAGTTCAAAACAATTCAGTCATGGCCAGTGGGAGCAAGGGCAGTGTATGCATTGCATAACAACCAAATCTCCTGTGTGTTAGATTTTGACCCAAGTAGGAAACAGGCAGTGGTGCCCCACTCAAAGACGTGGCTAACTATGTTGCTTTGAATGTGTGTCAGCTGCCATCTTTGAGTGGGGCACCAGTAGCTGTTTCCCACACTGGTCAAAATCCAGCGCACCGAAGACTTGGTTGCTGTGCAACGCGTATGCCTTCCTTGTTTCCATCAGCCATGACTAAACCAATTTGAACCAGTTCAAAGCCCTGCAGTGAAGCTACTTCTACAGAAAGTCTGGGTTGCCCCCTGCAGTAAAAATCATGGTCCCAGGCTGGAGTCTGGGCAAAGTTTGTTTTTCCTTCCTTCCTTTCTTTTTAAAATTTTATTTGTCATTGTTGAGAATATACACAGCAAACCATACACCAATTCGATAGTTTCTACGTGTACAATTCAGTGACTGTTCTGATTACTTGGTGCTATTCTGACAGGAATATACCACCAATGGGATGGCTTGAAGAAACAGGAGTTTATTCTCTTACAGTTTGGAGGCTTTAAGTCTGAGTTCAAAGTGCCAGACTCTAGGGGTTGGGTGAAAGCCCCTCAACCTTGGGCTTCAGCTCTGCCTCCTGCTCCTGGCCCACTGAAGCTAGATGCTTTTCTTCACTCAGACAGCTGCTGGCTGCTGAGGCTGACGAACCCAAGGTTGACAGAACATGGCAGACTGCTGAACGACGACGCAGCTACATATAGGGTTCAAGCATGCCATAAGCTAGAAACCGTTCCACAAGGCATCTCCTTATATACAGGAAACAGACCACATCCCTAAGGCAGCTACTCAGCTGCTCACAGTAGATTCCACCATGGAGTTGATTACCAGTCTCATCATGGGGAATACTACAGCCAGCTGCCCAGCCACTCAACCAGGCCCAGCCAAGTTGACACACAAACTTAATTACCACAGTGAGATTGATTACATTCTGCAAGTTGTACACCATTCTCACCTTCCTTTTCCAAGTTGTTCCTCCCCATTAATATAAACTCACTTCCACTTAAGATTCCTATCCAATCTTTTGAGTTGCTGTTATCATTTTGATCCTGTACAGATAGTTCTTAAAAGAGCATTATGCTCAATGCAGACATTTTTTATTAGATAAGTTAAACTATTTGATTTTAAGAAGACTTCAGGGGATATTTTTGGTTTAAAGTTTAAAAATTATCTCAGAGCAATAGTTTCAAGGGTTTATTCAGCCCCCATGGCTCTAGAAAGTTCTGGAATCCATGAGAATTTGAAAAGCTGTTCTGCATTTTCCCCTTTTGATCAGGATTCTATAACTGGCAGAGTCCTTTAGATTTAGGTCAGAAGAACAGACTGAGGCTCCCCTCTTTTGAGTTTTTGGTATATTTACATTTTCTATCATTTCTTCATTCACTTACAACCTTTATGCAGGCTCAGCTGTCAAAAAACAATGTTTTTGTTGAGACTAAATTCAATGCAACAGGTACTCACTAACTGATAGCTGGCTGCATACAGGTGTCAAGCAAGTTCAAGATGTCTTTGTATGCATCCAGCCTTCAGATAGGAGCCCATGTGCCTAGAAAACTAAGACATGGGCTAGAATAGCATGGCAAGTGTGAGAAGAGGTGGAGGTGGGCACAGATAAAATGGTGTAGGACACAAGGGAGGAAGAAAATACACACTCCCCCCGCCCCAGGCTTCAACGACATCGTGCCCAGGAGGGAGCACTGTGGTGGAGCCTAGGAGGAAGCAAACCCAAAACCTGTTGCCATCAAGTCAATTCCAACTTAAGGTGACCCTGTGTGTTGGTAGATCCTCTTAACACCCATCCCAGGGCAAAGATTTTTATTTCTTTTTCTGAAACTCAAGCAGCATTGGCAAAGCAGAAGAAACACTGTATGGGAGTGTACCTACATATTATTCCAAGTTGGTCATTCTTGGTAGCTCATGAAGGTTCTGTGGGATTAGAGTCTTCCTCAGATGCAAACTTAATCCAAGAAGCCTGACTAGCACGTCCTCTGAACAGAAAGGTTTTCAGTTGTAAAAAGATAGCTGGGAAAGCTCACTGTGGACAGCAGAGGGCAGTGGTAACCAAGGAGGTTGACGATCTGACCCTGCTTTTAATTTGTGAGATGAGCTTTGCCAGCAGTAGGCAGGCTTCTATGGAAAGATCCTGGAATGCTCTGTGCTTGGGAGGAAAATGCAACATCAGTTACATTCAGTCAGGAACATCCAAAAGAAATTTCCTGGAGAAATGGAGTATTTAATGTTGAGCATTTGTGGGAAACTGCTGAAAAGTAGGCCTCTTTACCACCCCTGCGTTTTTCCTGTAATGTCAATACAGAACAAATACAGGAAAATGCAGACTCCTGTTAACTCACCTGCTGCTAGTACAGCTTTGAAACCTGCCCTTGTCTTTGGTGTTTGGGGTCGACACTTTTATGCAGACAAGTCCTACACTCTTTCTGAGTCTGAGCCATTTCAGTGATTTTACATTTGCACAACCTAGCTTCTGTGCAGGAGCTCTGGTGGGACAGTGGTTAAGGTATTTGCCGTTAACCAGAAGGCCAGAGTTCAAACCCACCAGTTGCTCCATGAGAGAAAGATAAGGCAGTCTGCTTCCATAAAGATTTATAGCCTTGGAAACCCTATGGGGCAGTTGTACTGTGTCCTATAGGGCTGCTACGAGTCAGAATCGAGTCAATAGCAGTGGGTTTTTGTTTTAGCTACTGTGTTTTTCTTAATTTCCAAAACCTCTTTCTAGAAATGATCTAAAGTTGTCCCCTTTGCATCTGCTCAGGCCAAGCCTGCCTTCCTGTGACAGCACTTGTTCCAAAGCCTTTATAGGTTTTTTATAACCACAGCTACTTATTGAGCTGTTGTATGTGTCCATGTTTTTTTTTATGGCTCCACTATGCCTAGAGTCATGTTTGACATCTTGCAAAGCCAGTTGTTTATCCACAAGTGTTTAGTGATTGCTTGCTGCACACCCAGTTGGCTGAGTAGTGGGCAGAAGGAGAAATGGGTACAAACTAAGATCAAGAATTTTGCTTTCCTGGTCTTTGCAGAGCTAAGAACCTCTAAGGAGCTGAAGCACCCAGTCAGCCAAGCCTCAAACCTGTGTTTTGTTCTGGGTTCCTCTGTCTCATTCACCTGCTACCGGCAACCAGTCACAGAACCTGAAGCCTATCTGTGATTCTCTCTAATCTCTCTCTCTGCCTTTTCCACCATTTATTCCCCACTTGAGGCCTTCACCATCTCTCTCATGATTACTAGAGCCTCCTCCTAACCAGACTCCCCTGCCATCAGTCTGGCCCCTGTTGACCCAACCTACATGGACCAAGGAAGAATCTCTGTAAAATACACACAGGGTCTTGCTGCTCCCTGTCCCTGATTAAGGAAATACCAAATCCCTTAACAGGAGCCCTGATAGTGCAGTGGTTAAGGGCTTGGCTGCTAACCAAAACTTGGCAATTTGAACCCACCAGCAGCTTCACAGAAGAAAAGATTTGATGATCTGCTCCCACAAAGATATAGCCTAGGAAACCCTGTAAGTCCAAATCGACTCATCAACACAACAGCAACACTAACATCAAATTCCAAGTCCTTCACAATATGACTGTAACTTACCTTGCCCCCACCATCACCAGCCACTTTCCTCTTCCAGTCTGACACTCCAAACACACGGAACTATACTTGATTCTTTTCTTCACGCCTCTATACTTTTGCACATGCTGTTCTTCTTTTCTGAAATTCCTTCCCCCTTTGAACCTAGAAAGGAGCCCTGGTGGCACAGTGGTTAAGCTCTCGACTGCTAACTGAAAGGTTGGTGGCTCAAACCCATCATCTCTTCCAGAGGAGAAAGATGTGGCAGATTGTTTCCATAAAGGTTATAGCCTTAGAAAACTTCCGGGGCAGTTCTCCTGTGTCCTTTAAGGTCTCTATGAGTCAGAACTGACTTAATGGCAACAGGTTGAGCATAGAGAACTATTCAAGTCTAATCTCCTCTAGGAAGCATTGTCCAACAACATGTGCAGGAATATAGCCCCAGGATTCATCACTTGCTTCTCTGTAATCTCAGAGCAGTCTCTAACACCTCATCCCATGTCATCTTGCTTCCCTTTTCCCTCACCAGGGAACAATTAGGGACCAATAAGTGTGTCTTGTTCGTCTCTGTGCCCCTAGTGTCTAGCTGAGAACCCTGAAAGGAAGGCAAGGAAAATGGAAGGGAGGGCAATAGGGGACTCCCATGCTCAACTGGTGGCAGTGAGGCCCCCATATGACTTGTCTGAGGTGAGTGAGAAATGTGACACTCCTAGAGCACTTGATGGGGTCTCCCTGAAAGCTAAGCATTCTGAGCTGCGAAAAGATGGCACCTCAGGAGGAACAGGGGAGAGAGGCACAGAGTGTGGAGAAGTGATAGCAATACTTTCTGACTCTATGGATAGAAAGCTCCAGAGACATTCCTGGGGCTGTGGACAGAGCACTGTACTGCCTGTTAATGCTCAGGTCTGAGCAGTGAGGTCAAGAGCCCATCAAAGCTAAGGGCTTTGGAGTCAGACACACCTGGATCTAAATCCAGGCTCATACATTTATTGGCTGTGTGACTTTGGGCAGGTCATATAACCTCCCCAGGTCTCAGCCCCCATTAGATGTAAATGGGTTTACGATCACTTTCTCCCTGGGTTGAAGTAAGGATGCATGGAGAGCCCATATGAGCCATGCCTAAGCACACAGGCATGCAGTCGGAGCTCAATCAATGGTGGGTATTATTAGCCAGCTGAGCTCACTAAACCCTCAGGCACCTGCCTCCCAGCCAGATTCCAGTTGCCCCCAGGAGCTCAATTTCCCACTGTCTCCCTAATGGCTCCTTGCTCGCTTACTCAGACTGAGTAAAAACCTCTGTCCGGGGAGTGTCAGATAATTGAGAGCATCTGCTCAGTATCCTGCACCTCCCAGACACAGGAGGTCAGCCGACAGGAAGCCAGGGCTTGGGGTTGATGCGTCTGGTTTCTCCTCACCAGCCTGTCCACCAGCTAATGGAGGGCAGCACTTTGTTGTGGTAGAGACCCAGTCCCTCGCGTGAGCATCCGGTCAGCTTTCTCCTGAGGAGTCCTTCCTCCCTCGCTGGAATTTGCAAGCACACCAAGGTTTATTTTTATATCATTGCTGTGAAATGTCCAAGAAACCGTCTCAGGCCTCTTCTCAGGATGGGGGCAGCCAGCAGGTCAGCACTTCTTCTTCATGAACTCAGCTGTGGAAGCAGAAATCCAGGGGCTGGGTGGAGATGCTGATGCCCAGACTACAGAGCAGTGAGGTTAGGATCCTGGGCGTTCGGCAGCCAAGACTGAGACCTTATTTTCTACATCTCAATGAAAGGAGCTTCCTCTCGTCTTAAAAAGCAAAACCAAAAACAATTACCATCAAATGGATTCCAACTCATGATAACCCCATGTGTGTCAGAGTAGAACTACGTATGATCCACCGAGTTTTCAATGGCTGTTTTTTCGGAAGTTGATCAGCAGACCTTTCTTCCAAGGCACCTCTGGGTGGACTAGATCCTCCATCCTTTTGGGCAGCAGCTGAGCATGTTAACCATCTGTACCACCCAGAGCCTCCTTCTCTATTCCAAAGAGGACTAGAACTAAGAGCAAATTCCCAGCCTAATGTCATGGGCACTTACCACACCTTGTAATTTAGAAACTTGCATTCTTCCTCCACCCATCACAGACCTGCACCAGGATGTGACTGGGTCAGTGGAGTGGGCCCCCAGCCAGGCCTCCTTATCCAAGGTATGGCTGCATAACCCCATGCAGTAGCCCTGCCCACTACTTAATCTTCTGTTCTTGGGCTGGACACAGGATCTGAGCCTCAAGGTAGGAAGGTTGTTAATCTCTGACAATGCACTTGTGGGTTCAAAGTTGGGCTCTGGAAAACCCAGGAAAGGGGAAGAGAGTGGTCTGCAGATTTCTGCCATGGAGGGGAGTTCACAATTTCAATCCCACAAAAATCCCAAAGAAAAGACTTTTGTCTCACTTTATGTCTCAATATGGTGTTTTGTTAGACCCAAGACTCTGGAAGGGGAGACGTGGAATGATAGCCTAATGAACAGTGGATATATTTTGGGAAAGGCAGGGTGAGAGGGGACAGTTTGGGGCAGTGGAAAGACAGACCTACTATGTCCTCAACTTCCTACCATGATTGGCAAACTTCCGGTGGGCCTAACCATACATCCTCCTCCTAAGTGAGGCCTGTGCTTTTGCTGATTTGAGGTACTCACCCCATGATTATTTGAGCTGATCCACCATATACACCTTCCTACAGTGACTTCCCTGTGCTCATGAACAGACTTTCCCTCCTGGAGCCCCTCTCAGGCCACTGTCCCTCTCTTTCCTTCTCCTCACTTGCCTTCTGCTAAATGGCTAGCCTCCCCTCCCTATACCTCACATCTGGATTATAGGAGAGAGCATCCTGTGAGCAGCTTCTCTATAGCATCCTCCTGCTGCTCTGTCCAGAGCACAGGCAGGAGTAAGAAGAGCTGGACCACACACAAAAGGAAAATCACAATGATCATTCTTGTTTCAAATTAGAGTCTGAAAATAGATAGTGCAAATCCACAGTCTTTATGCTTGACACACAACCACTTGAGAGAGTTTTTTCTGTGCTTCCTTCAAATTTTGTGCACCCAGCTAGCACATAATGTTCATAACCATAATCAATGCGCATCACAGTTTGTGCTGAACTTTCCCAACATTCTCATGCACACTTTCCCATGTTTCCAGGTAATCTTCCCATTGGACCCCATTAGTGATTGTGGAGTGTTCACTTAGTAAGTTAACATGAAATTTACAACATCACTTACCCTATTACAGCCAACTTTACAAAGAATAGTTCTTACTTTCCTCCTGTTTAGTAATTTCCTTAGTGAAACCCCCAGCAGCAGGGATGACTAGCTGGGGGAGTAGGAACCTGTCCACAGTTCCTCCTGTAGATTACCAAAAGGGTTGCCTCCATACATACTTCAACAACAGAGTCTGGTGATGGTGCTTTTACCAAAAAGCTATCACATTAAACGTGGGGGCTGTAATTTTTGTTAGTAATTTGAATTTGAATTACATGTTGTTAGATGCCATTGAGTCATCTCCAACTCATAGCAACCTTATGTACAACAAAACAAAACACTGCCTGGTCGTGTGCCAGCCTCACGATCCTTGCTATGCCTGAGCACAGCATTGCAGCCACTGTGTCAATCCATCTTGTTGAGGGGCTTCCCCTTTTTCATTGACCTTCCACTTTATCAAGCATGATATCCTTCTCCAGGGAATGGTCCCCTCTGACAACATGGCCAAAGTAGGTGAGACAAAATCTGGCCATTCTATTCTCTCTTCCAAGGAACATTCCAACTGCACTTCTTCCAGGACCCAAGACTCTGAAATGGGAGATGTGGCATGATAGTCTAATGAAAGGTGGATATATATTGGGAAGGCAGAGTGAGAGGGGGCAGCTTGGGACAGTGGAAAGACAGACCTACAATGTCCTCAGCTTCCTACCATGATCAGCAAACTTCCAGTTGGGCTAACCATACATCCTCCTTCCGAGTGGGATCCTCCAATACCTCACCAGGCCTGTGCTTTTGTGATTTGAGGTACTCACCCCATGATTATTTGAGCTGACCCACTATGTACACCTGCCCTTTCCTACAGTGGCTTCCCTGTGCTCATGAACACTTTCCCTTCTGGCGCTCCTCTCAGGCCACTGTCCCTCTCTTACCCTCTCCTCACTTGCCTCCTGCTAAATGTCTAGCCTACCCTCCCTACACCTCACATCTGGATTATAGGAGAGGGCATCCTGTGAGCAGCTCCTCTGTAGGATCCTCCTGTTAGTTCTTTGAGCAGTCCATGGTACTTTCAGTTCTTCTCCAATACCACAGCTCAAAAGCATCAACTCTTCTTCCATCTTTCTTATTCATTGTGTAGCTCTCACATGCATAAGAGGTAATTGAAAATGCTATGGCTTGGGTTAGGCACACTTTAGTCTTCAAGTACATCCAACATTTTTTGCTGTCATCCTTATTAATATTTAAAGTTGAAGTTGATGTTGGGTGCCATCAAGGCAGTTCTGAATCATACCAACCCTGTGTGGCAGAGTGGAGCTGCAATATAGGATTTGCTAGGCTCCTCTTTATGGACGAGTTCTGGTGGCATAGTGCCTAAGGCATTTCACTGCTAATCAGAAGGCTGGTGGTTCAAACCCACCAGCCACTCCTAGGAAGGAAAGTTGGGCAATCTACTTCCATAGTGATACCGCCTTGGAAACCCAAGGAGGGGTCGGTTGCTATGAGTTGGATCTGACTTGACAGCAGTGAGTAATCTTTATGGGGACCCCTGGTGGCACAGTGGTTAAGTGCTTAGCTGCTAACCATAAAGTCATTGGTTCAAGCCCACTAGCAGTTCTGCGGAAGAAAGATGTGACAGTCTGCCTCTGTGAAGATTACAGCCTTGGAAATCCTATAAGGCAGTTCTCCTCTGTCTTATAAGGTCACTATGAGTCAGAATTGACCTAATGGCAAGATACTTGATTTTGTTTTTTATAATCTTTACAGAATCAGACTGCCACATCTTTCTCCCACAGAGTAACTGGTGGGTTCGAACCAGTGATCTTTCTGTTAGCAGCCAAGTACCTAACCACTGCACTGCCAGAGTTCCTCTTTATTTGAGATATAAAATAATAAAAATTGAAAAAAATTTAGGGATCCATCGAGTATCACCTACCATGCATTTGGAAAACAGAGAATGCTCGATTCTGCCATGTTGGTACCTCTTCTGTTCTTCAGTGCTCTCTGTTGACTTTTGTTTCACAGGCAACTTCAGCAACAGCAGGCAGAACTGGAAGTGCACCAGAGAGATGGCTTGTCATCATATGACTTATCTCAGGTGAGTTTTTGGAAAACTCTTTCCCAACTGGAACTGTCTCCAACCCAAAGTGGGGCACTTCTAGACTGGGAACTAAATTCAACCCTTAGCTTGAGCCCCTCAGCCCAAAGGGTACTCCTGCTCAATCCACCTACTGCAGGGCAAAGAATATTTGAACCTCTGTTGGTCAACTGTGAGTCTTCCCTGCAGAACTGAGCCAGGTAGAATATAAAACATGTGAAGACCATGTGAAGAGCTATGAGCCATAGTCAACAAGTAGTGAGAATTTGAAAGGGGTAATGAAAATTTCAAAAGGCCATGAATTCTAGCACTAACATACTCAGAAGCCAATAAAAGCAAGTCTGAACTTTTTGATCCTCTAGCTTTCTACGTGTTTCTCCTGCCTTTTTGCTGTGCCCCTCTCTTCCTCAAGACATCTCTTTCTATCATGCTTTACCTGCACAGTCTATTTCCTTTCCTTCTCTTATCTCTTTTCTTCCCTTTCTCTTCCCCTTTCTCTTCTCCTCATCCCTCTTTCTCTTCTCACTGCTTCTGAGAGCTGGCCACATAAAGAAGCTGAAGCATGTGGTGGTATTTGGCCTCTTTTCTAAATTGAACTTTATGTTCCCTTTTCTTGATACTTAGAGTAAGTTGATTATTTTTCATTTATCTCTCTCTAAGAAAATAATTGGTATGACTCTGCTGTCCTTTCTGTGACCCCTAATTCATACCTCCCACCCTGGCTGTTCTTGGCTTTTCTGTATAGAAAAGCTCCCCACCCTGTAAAGTGTTCAAGCCTCAAATGCCAGTGATTCCAGCAGGAGGGGGATGGTTGCAGGAGAACTGGGCACTGCTGGAGACATGTTTTCCGGACCTCACAAATGGGTTGCTGTTGTGTTTTAATACACACATAGGTTCCTGTCCCCAACCTACCAGCCAGTGTTCATGAGGCTGGAAAGACCGTGGAAAAGGCAGACGCGATCTTTTCCCAGGAAAGAGATCCCCGGTTTGCTGAGATGTTTGCAGGAATAAGTGCATGTAAGTTTCTAAGCCTGAGAACTCTCGGTTAGGCACTGAGGTTATGAGGATGTGGGAATTACAGTGGCTTTCAGGCCACACATAAAGGCAGAAGGCTATGGAAGGGATCTCCTGAGCAAATGCTGCAAGGTGTAAAAAAATCAGTAAATACAGGAGTTGGGATGGATTCTCTGTACTACTGGTCTGGTTACCTGGGGCAACCACAAGTCTTTCCTGGGCCTCTGACATCTCATCCACAAAATTCAAGGATTTGGAATAAATTACCTCTATTAATCCATAATTATGTATTTTATTAAGCTGAAGACATGTCCCTGTTAAAGTTCTAACATAGAGAACCACATTTTTAAATAAAAATATGAAAGAAAAATGAAGATGATCTACACTGCCATCACCTAATACAATCATTTTTAAATTTTTAAAATACATACTTTCTGAGTTTTCCTATGCATATGTATTCTTTTTCTGTAAAAAACTGAGCTCACACTATTCGGTGGCTTAAGTTTCTCACTCAGCAATTTATTATGAACATATCTCTAGGTCATTAAACGATCTAAACTGTGTTTATGGCCTACTTAGTGTTCTATGATATGGGTGTCCTATAATTCATTCAGTCAGTCTTTTATGGTGGTCATGAGGTTGTCCATTGATGCCAGTATTGCTGTTAGAGAGAAAGGCGAGTTCTAATTGAAGATGTCCCATGGAACCCATGTCTTTAATTTCCTCACTCTCCCACTCAGATTACCACTGAGATTATCAGAACATGAAAGTTGGAAACATTTCTGTTTGTTGCAAAATTCAGAAAAAGATTTCATTCTCCTGTGGTAAAAGAATTTTTGCAAGGTGCAGTATATCCAGGATCAGTTGAAGGGAGAAACCAGTTGACTCATGAAAAGGAAATGTGGGAAAGAAACACTGTGGTATCCTTTAGATGAACTGGCTGTGGACAGTGTTAACTGAGGTGAGGACTGACAGTCCTTTGGGCAGCTAGAGGGTAGAAAACCTCAATCCTTTTGATGTCAGCATATTTAGTGGGAGACCACAGCCTCCATCCCCACTTGGCTATGGACAGAATGCTGAGAAGCAAGGGGTGCTGCTGGCGATCCCTCCATTGAAGGTGGTAGTCACCAACCCAACCCAATGTCCAGCTGCCAACACAAAACAGAAAATAGACCTTCAGCACAATGGGAAGCTCCCTGCTCTTGTTGCCACTGGCCATCCCAGTGTGCCCCATTATTAGACAAACAGCCTACATCAGTATTTCTTTGACTTTTATTGAGAAATAGAGTTTTATCCATCAAAAGGAAACAATAGCATATCTAAAAGGTATCTCTTTCTCTCAAATAAGCCTAAAATATTTGACCAGAGACCCACAATATCTCTGAGAAATCCATTTGAACTTTTAATATTATACAAACATAAATACCTTACCACAAAGATGAGAAATCAGAAAAAATACTTAACTGACAAAAAACAGAGATGGGTCCAATGGGAGGAATCAGAGCCAACATCCTCCTTGGAAAATGAGTTTTTATAATGAAAAGGAGAAAGTTTTGAAAGCCTCCAGTATTTATTCTCAAGGTGACTCCAGAGGGCATCATTCTATTTCTGAAAATGAGCTGAAGTAGAGAATGGTAGGATGCTAACAAAGTGGAGTCAGTGCAAAGCAGATGTCATGTTTCAGAAATATCTAAGTCAGTGAATTAGAAAGGTCAATTGCATGAATTTTCCCAAAATACAAAGCTTAAGTCTTCCAACTATAAAGGGCTCAATGAATACTAGGCTAAATTTTTAAAAAATGTTTAAAGAAATTCAGATCTAGACAAGGTCTGTCATATTTACTTTTTTCAAAATTCGAAGAACAAAAGAAATAACCCTGCAAACATCTAGAAATAAAAAATTGCATAAACTACAAAGGGAAATATTTAGGATTCTCTATGATCCTAAATATCAGAAGTCAGCTGAGGAATGACCAGAGAATTCAGAGGGAAAATATGTGATCCAAAACATTTCCACCAGCCAAGCTGTCTTTCATATGTGCAGACAACAGAAAGATATTCTCAGAAATGCAAGGACTCTCCTTATACTTTCTGAAGAAATCACTTGCAGAAAGATTACACTTCTCTGCAAAATGAATCAAAAACACAAGCAAGGAGATGATAGGTTGGAAAAGCAGTGGTGGTGAAGAATGAAACTACTAACATCTAGAATAAATATAAAAGTTATTAGAAGATATGAAAGCTATTTAAAAAAAAGAAAGAAAGAAAGAAATTGAAACCAGAATCTGAAATCAGTTCAGCAAAGATCCAAGCATATTTTAGTGTATGTGTTGGTGGTGTGGGAGAGAATAGTAAACAGATAGATATCTCTCTTCAATACATACTATTTTACTCTTTTTTTTTTTTTTAATACGTTGTTGTTAGGTCCCATCAAGTCAATTTTCAACTCATAGAAATCCCATGTGACGATGTAGAACTGAGCCATAGCGTTTTATAAGCTGTAATCTTGATGGAAGGAGATCTCTAGGTGTTTCTCCCAAGGAGCAGCTGGGTGGGTTCAAACCACCAACCTCTCCGTTACCAGCCAAGCCCTTAACTGTTGTGGAACCAAGGTTACTCTCCTGAATCATATGCTGCCATAAAATGATACAAGAAAACAAAGTGAAATGCAACTATTTAACCTGAAAAGTGGGTGGCAGGTGCCTGCCAAGGACAGAGTAGAACTGCCCATAGGATTTCCAAGGCAAATCCAGAAAGCAGAGTTCATTGTTGCCAGACAAAGAAAAATCCAAGGTACTCAGTGGGCAAAGAGGTTGATTTTATATAGACAAAAGATGTAACCTGAAGGGAAGATAGAAATGCCACAGACATTGAAACGCATGAAAGCCAGGATTATTAGAAATACAAGAAAATGCTAATAAGTCAAATTATAGTAGATTTCAATATGTGTTTCCTTATCTCTAATGGATGAAGTAGACCAAAAACATAAAGTGAAGATATAAGAGGTTGAATTATATATTTAAGGATATTAATATATGCATATTGAGTTTTGTACGTTACAAATGTCCTGGAGCAGTTTAAAAAAATGATTATTTACTCAAGCCACAAAAAAATTAAATACATGAGAAAAAATGTTTACAGAAAACAAAAACAAGTCCGTTGTCATTGACTTGACTCCAATTCATACTGACCTCATGTGTTGCAGACTAGAACAGCAGCGGCACAATAACCAAAAGGAAACAACCCAGGTGTCAATCAGCAGAGAAATGGATAAAGAAAATGTGGTGTATATATACCAAACCAAAACCAAACTTGTCACTGAGTCGATTCCAATTCATAGTGACTGCATAGGACAGAGTAGAACTGCCTGTAGGATTTCCAAGGCCTTAATCTTTTGTTTTGTTTTTAATTTTTACTCTGATTTGGGTGGAAGTTTACAGAGCAAATTCATCTTCCATACAGCAGTTCACATACACTTTATCTCATGACATTGACTGTAATCTCCCAAATGTAACAGCTCCCCTTCCACTTTCTCCCACAGCTACCTCTTCCCTGTGTCCTTCCCTCCCATGCACTCCTGCCCCCTAGCCATCTCCCTGTGTATACCCTGTATTCTCTATGATTGTTCTCTATTCTCCCATGATTGTTCTCTCCAAGGAGTGTATCTACCTATGTAAATGTTCAGCTCATATGCCTTATTTGGCTAGAAGCCACAGGAGTGGGTTCAATTCCAGACCTGAAGGGCAACTAGGGGCCATAGTCTCAGGGGTTCCACCAGGCTCTATCAGACCAGCAAACCTAGTCCCTTTATTTTTTTAGTAATTTTGAGTTTTGTTTCACATTGTTCTCCCACTTTATCCAGGATCTCATACAGAGATCCCCCTCCAAGTGGTTGACAGTGGCAGCCAGGCACCATCTAGTTCTTCTGGCCTCATAGTCATATAGGCTGAGGATTGTATGGTGTACTAGTCCCTTGAACTAATTGTTTCCATGCATCTTTGGTTTTCTTCATTGTTATTTGCTCTGGACAAGGAGAGACCCATCATTGCATCTAGACACCAAGGCTGTAATCTTTACAGAAGAAGACTGCATCGTCTTCCTCTAGGGGAGAGGCTGGTGGGTTTGAACCACTGACCTTTCAATTAGCAGTCAAGCACTTAACCACTGTACCACTTGGGCTTTTTTTATATACATATGTACAGTAGAATATTATTCAGCCATAAAGGGAAATGAATTTTTGATACATGCTATGACACAGATGAACTTTGATACCATTCTGCTGAGTGAAATAAGTCAGTCACAGAAGGACAAATATTGTATGGTCCCACTTACATGAAATACCTAAAATAGACAAATACATAAAGACAAAAAATAGATTAGAGGTTACCAGGGTATGGGAAAGGGATGGGGGAATGGGATACAGAGTGTAGTGGGTACAGAGTTTCTTTTGGAGGTAATGAAGAGGTTTTAGAAATGGATATCAATGTTGGTCACATAACATTGTGAATATAATTGATGCTACTGAATTGCACACTTTAAATAGTTGAAATGGCAAATTTTTATATATATCTTACCACAATTAAATTAAACATTTAAAAAAAAAAGAGGTAGTAGGCATCCTCACTTAAGGCTTTCAACGTCACGTACCACTCAGGGCTTATTTGTTTAGGAATCTGTTTGCTTGGGGTATATTTTTCATAGGGGCAGTGGTGGTTCAGTGTAGAATTCTCTCTCATGGCCTTCTGTGTGAGAGATTGAAGCTCACTTCCCAGCCAGTGCACCTCAAGTACAGCCACTCTGCCTGTCAGGGAAAGCTTGCCTGTTGCTGTGATGCTGAACATGTTACAGTGGAGCTTCATTAAGACAGACTACGAAGAAAGGCCTGGTGATCTACTTCCAAAAATCAGCCAATGAAAACATAGATCACATATAGAAAACATATAGATTGATTATAGATCAAACATACAGATTGATCTATAATCCATCATGGGGATTGTGCAGGACCAGGCAGTATTTCATTCCATTGTTCTTAGGGTTGCCTTCAGTTGGGGGCCTACTCCACAGAAACTAACAGTAATCTAACAAATTTTTTATATGGAGATGACTTCCTCTAGAACAACAACAAAAAAAAAAAGTGGCTCTTGCCTTCAGGTGGCATTGGCCTAGCCTAGGAGTCAGAACACAGCAGCCTGATGTTCTCAAATGCCAAGAAGGCCCAGGAAAGACAAGTGTGTTGTACTGAGGGTGGAGCAGGCTGTATGGGGATGGGCTTCCCAGACTCTGCACCTCTTCTGAGGCTTGGGAACCCTCGCATGTGACCCTTCTTGCTCTGGTTTTCCTAGCGGAGAAGAAGATGATGAGCTCAGCTTCGGCAGCAGGCACCCAGCAGATCTACTCCCAAGGAAGCCCATTCCCCCCCGGACACTCGGGGAAGGCCTTCAGGTATGTGCTAGTGAGGGGGGAAGTGTGCAAGGGCCAGCAGGAAAGAGGGCGACTCATCAGGGAGGTCCTGGTCCCAGAGCTTAAGTTCTGTGTTTGAAGACACAGTGACTATCCGACAGGCCTCAGGCCAGGCTGACTTTGATAGCTTTGCTTTTGTCCTGTGAGACTTTGATGGGTTGCCATGCTGCTTGGTGTCAGTGACTTTTCTTCTGATGTGGAAGGCAGCCACTATGTTCTGTAGAAGTGTCTGCAGGGACAAGGGAGGGAGCTGGCCTCCAGTCATGACCCAAATAGGGCAAAGCCAGGGATGCCTAAGGTAACAGGAAGTACCCTGTCTCCTGGTTCCCAAGAGGCTATATCCAAGTTCAAAGGAGCATGGACAACTTGGCCTGTTATGTTGGGGTTTCAGTCTAAAGGGCCACTCTAGGGTACAGGCAGTGTGTCTGGCTTTCCCCACACTTGGTTCTCAGCCTCAAGGGAGTCTTGGACATCATTGAGGAGGCCACAACAAAATCACTAGAAGCAAAGCCTGGCCCCAGTGATTGCTGGGGAGACAGAATGCATTGGGAAGGTTGGCTGGAATGGAAGGCCACAGCTCTCAGTGGGGGTGTGAGGCACTCACCACACCCACCCATGACACTCCCCCAGGCTCACTGCTTCCCAACTCTCACCCTAGAAGGAGGACTCTTCACATAGTCCAGCCTTGACCAGAGCCAAGGTGGAGCTTCCAGGTGCACGCAGGGACTGGGATAAGACAGGTAGGGCCTGTCACCTCAGGGAGAGGGCTTTTCAGGGACCACCTTATCTGCAAGAGAGATGAGGATCACATGTACAAACTGATCCATGGCCATGCTTCCTTAAGAAGCAGCAGGTAGTGCCTAGGTCAGTGAGACTCTGAAATCATAGAGTGCCTCTGACCAGCCCTGTAGCTGGGCCTCATTGGAGTGCAGACTCCTGGGCTCTTGGAAGCCCTGGGCCCCAGCAAAGGTACAGCAGGGTGAGATGGCATCTCCACTGAGCTACCTCTGAACCACCATCACTGCAGGTCACACTCTGCTGAGCAGCAGTCCAGGCTCATAGACTTTTCTGAGCTGAGTGTTATTCATTCACATACACTGATGGCCAGTGGTCCCAGGCTCTGTGCCTGCCTTGCACAGGCTCACATGTTCACTGAATCCTTGTAACACTCGCTGCTTATGCCTCTCTCTGTATGAAGGGTAGCAGGGAGGGAGCACAAAGCAACAAAAGGACAAAGTTCAAGAATGAAGGGAGGGCCTGAGGTAGCATGGCCAGGGGAGGCTTGGCCAACTTGAGCTAAGCCTGAAAGCAAAAATCAGGTTCTGATGCCTGTTGTAGGGGTGAGCATGAGACATCAGGAGTGTCCTGAGAAAAGCCTGGGGGCAGGAGTGATGAGGGTGAGGTCCAAGTATGGAAGAAGTACAGGATGAGAGTAGGGCCTGCTGAGGAGTTTGGACATCATCACTGATGGTTTTTAAGAAGGGTGACTTGACTTGAGAAAATGGGGTCCTGAAGAGGGTTCAGGGTAGCAGTAGTGGAGGGAGGCAGGTAGATAGGATGCACAGTCTAGCTAGAGATGCCAAGACTGGGTTAGACTGTTGTCATAGAAACAAGAGTGGGGTGGATTGGGGAACAGTTATAGAAAAGGAAAGGTAAGCCTTCGGGCCAGCTGGCTGTGTGGGGAAGGTGTAAAGGGAGGACTCAAACACATGTATGGAGACTGGCAAGATGAAAATGCTTAGTAAATATTAGTCTATAAGATGGATGGATGAATGAAAGAGTAACATGTGCCCTTAAACCTGGAAAATGGGCAGAATGTCCTGTGACTCTAAAGGACATGAGCAGTTTGGGGTGGTGAATATCGTGTGGTGAACCGACGTGGTCACAGGTGGCCCCAAGCTCATATATTTAGGTATGTCTTCATCTAGAGTCTTTCAGCTGTCCTCTGCTGGCCTTGGCCCCTGGCTGTCTCTACTGAGTTATACAGCTATAGCCCAGAGGTTCATGGGGGATGCTGGACACAAGGTCCTGCCCTCGACCCCAAGAAGCCCTGCCTTTCAGCAAGGACACCAGCCAGCAGTGTGACAGCTGAGCCTTATCAATGCCATGGAGGCTGGGGTGGGGTGGGGGGTGCAACTCATAGAAAACAGCCATCAGAAAATTCCCTCTAAGTTCATTCATTCATCAGGAAGGAGAATAGGAAAGGAAACCTTGTTTGATTTAAGGAAGATGGACTGCTTCCCTTTACATAATCAACTGAACTCATTCCATAATGGTCATTTTACAATGGTTCCTTCCTTGTAGGAGAGATCAGATAGCATAGGAAAAAAAAAAATATATATATATATATATATATATATATATATATATATATATATTACAGCCCGATTCTTAAAACTGTATTCAGTCTTCTCTATCAGCTGACTTTCCTTAAAAACCCAGCTGAAAATCCACCTCCACCCAAAGCCTGTGTTTAGCATCATTCCAGCCCACTGGACTCACTCGTGGGCATCCAACACTCTTCCCTATACACTGAGCTAGTCCCAGGGAGGCAGGAGGAAGGGCCTGAAACAAAATGTGAATCTTCCCCCACCTCCCAGTCTTTAATGAGCTCACTGAAAGATCGACATAACTAGAAAAATCTCATGGAAGGAGCAGAGGCAAGTGGTCAGGGATTGAGCGGGTGAAAATGCATGCGGAGACCACTGAGCAGTGTGATGCACACAGCCAGTGCCTAATAAAGACTGGTCGAATTAAATTGAAGATGAACTGCTGGGAAGTAGAAGTGGTAAACAGGAACATGCTCTGGGGAGCATGACTAGACTACACCAGGAGGTTTCCATTGGCAGCTTTATTTCTGTTCAAGACTAATTCCTTGGCAGCCTGCATCCTATTCTGGAATCCTTAAGCCATACAGGCACCCCTAAAGGACAAATTAACCAGACTACAAAGGTATATATGAACACCAAGCCTGATTTTTATTCAAAGAAGCTTCTCTCTTCATAGGAGCTAAACCATGTGTTGAGAGCAAAGGATGCCCACAAGAGAAGGTCCCAGGTCCACTTGGGAGATAGAGGAAGCACTGAAGACAGAGAGCACTGAAGGCAGAGAAGGAAGACCATGTGGTTTTGTGGCTGACCATGTAGTGGCCTTTCTCTCTAGTAATGTGCTGCACTAGGGACAGAAGGCAGGAAGGTAGCCCAGGTGAGAGGCTAGCACGGTGGGCTGGGCGTTCCTCAGGGTAAATGCATTCTCTTCTTTTCCAGCTCCTCAGTGGTCCATGTGCCTGGGGTGAATGATATTCAGTCCTCCTCGTCAACAGGCCAGAACATGTCCCAGATCTCCCGGCAGCTAAACCAGAGTCAGGTGGCATGGACAGGGAGTCGTCCACCCTTTCCTGGACAGGTATGGGGGATCCGAGGTTAGCCTCATTCCAGCCCCCAGGTGCCAAGAGGCACCCTTCTGAACAGATAAAGATGCCAAGGACATGTTTTCTCTAGGTCTTGACTCCAAGGATGGGGCAGTGCTCAGAGCTGGAGTAGACCATTCCCAACCACAGCCAGGCTCTCAGGAATGCTGGCCACCCTAAGAGCACTTTAGAGCTGGATCCCTAACAGTCTTACCACATCTGATTTCAGCACCCTTCTCTCTTCATACTCTTGTCCTAAGGAAACTAATGCAAGGAAGGCGGTCAGGTCCTCAGAGACCCTCCATTTGGAATTAACACCCCCTCACCACTCTGGCCCAGGAGTGCATGAAAATATACAACTCTCTGACCCATCTAGCTCCCTCCTAGTCACTGGAAGGATGTGTGTTGATTAGATTGAGGAAGTTATTTGTATCTATAGTGCCACGGCCTCCGTAACCATGAAATCCAGGGTCCCCAGATTGGGTTACTTTAACCAGACCTTCCCCAAAGATTCACATACAAAGTCCTGAAGTCCTTGGGACCACATGCATTGAGGTCATACCAGGCCTATGACCTGCCAAGCCAAGAGGGCCATGGGGAGTTGATGTCGGCCCCAACCGATCACTGCCATGGCCTTCTGTCCCTGTTGAAGCAGTGACTACCCTGGAGAATAAGGGTGGAGGCATTGGTTGATGCTCCTATCTGCTTGCTTTTTTTCTGGTTTTAGCAAATCCCATCCCAGTCCAGCAAGACTCAGTCATCTCCCTTTGGAATTGGAACAAGTCACACCTACCCAGCCGACCCATCTTCCTACAGTCCTCTCTCCAGCCCAGCTACCTCCTCACCGAGCGGGAACGCCTACTCCAGTCTCGCCAACAGGACTCCAGGGTTTGGTAGGTGGGGAATGAAGGACAGAAGACCTGGAAGAACCAGCCAGAGCAGAATCCCAAGTCTGAGGCTTAGCCCCCAGCTCCCTCAGAGCCTCTGTTCTTATTGACCATGAGAAAGCTAACGGTATTCCTGAGAGATGGGGTGCTTAGCCCTTGCTTTTGTGATTTGACTTTAAAGGCACTGGGGACTATATTCCTATACTCTGGTGTGATTTTGAAGGATTTTTTCAAACCCTTTCTGGCTGCTGACAAGGACTTCTAAGTCCCTCAAGTCACAAAACCCTATAGTCTTGTTTCAAAGAAACTAGAAAATAATTACAGAAATGATAGACTGTCTGAGTAAACTCTCTCTTTTTAGTATTTGAAGAAGGATGCTTTCCCATGTAAGACTTTTCTTAGCTTAGTTAACAAACATCAGGCCATAAAGGCTAAAGTGACGCCTTTCTCCCCACCCTCCACCCCTGCCTTGTGCATCTCTCAGGAGATTGCTCATAACTCATGGATTTCATGAACTCCCAGCATATCCCCCACAGCCAAGGTTTCATTTCACATAAGCAGGAGTGATACTGATAAGAGCCCAGGCTGGTGCCCATTTCCCAGAGCTGCTGTTGCTGACATCCCATAGTGTGGCTTCCAGGGTATTTCTCTGAAGAATCGATTGTTCTCAGGTGAGCAGAAGCTGAGCCCAAACATTTGAATTTACATTGGGCAAGTTAAAAGCTTCCATCTAAGCCAACTGCCTGTCACCCTTATTAAAAACACCATGAGGGTCCCTGGCCAATAATGTATAATTCTCAGCCCATCACTTCTTCCTCACCTACCTCCCCAGCTAACAACTCTTATTCCTCATCCAGCCCAAGGTCTAGGGGTACAGCATTTCCTAAGCCTTGTTTGTCTTCCCAGCCATGAATCCCATTTATTTGTAGCATGTCCTCATGTTCAGCTTTTAAATATCCTTGTCTTATTATTAAATGAAACTAAATTTAGAAGACAGTCCCCTGCTTCAGGAAGAAGCAGCCTTGTGGAGGCTGCTTTCAAGTCAGCTAGAAATGTGGGAACCATCAAGTCTCTGAGTCCTGGAAGGCCCTCCCCATCCCTGAAATGTAGGAACATTCTCTTCCTCTTGTTTTATCACCTACATGTGGTAAGACCCCCTGGCCTCCTCCTGAAGGCAGGCTTTACCAACTTGAGGCTCCTTAGGTGCCTAGGCTTTCTGGGGAACAGGAGAGACACATCTGGGCTGGCTTACTCAACATAGATTCACAAGTGCCAGGCCCCATGCTGAGCACTGGGAAAACAGAGGGGAGAAGACTCAGCCACTACCCTGGAGAAGCTCACAGGCCAGAGACAGAGACAGATAGGTAAATGGAAAAGGGCAATCCATTGTGTATGTGCAGCAGCCTAGGCCTGCATGGAATATACTGGCAGCTGAAGGCCAGGAGAGGCCTCCAAGGAAAACTAACACTCATCCTTGGTAAGGCCTTGGAGCATTTCATTGTGGCCATAACAAGAAGGGTCAGGCCACTTCCTTGCCCCAATGAGCCAATGGCTTTAGTGCTGTCTGTCTCTCCAGATATCAGGCCCTGAAGTGTAAATGGAGATGGGTCGCAGGTGGGACAAAGCCCTGGGCTGAGGCCACTACACAACTCTGATTGCCAAGATAGGGTCACACAAGGGGGGCCCAAAGGCTTAGCCATTTTCACAGTTTCCTTCAAAGTATCTCAGGAGCTCTGGTGGTATTGTGGGTAAAGCACTTGGCTGCTAACCAAAAGGTCTATGGTTCAAACTCACCAGCAGTTCCATAAGAGAAAGATGAGGCAGTTTGCTTCTATAAAGATTCACAGCCTTGAAAACTATGTGGGGCAGTTCTACCCTATCCTATAGGGTCATTATGAGTCAGAATCAACTCAGTGGCAGTGGGTTTTGGTCAAAGTATCTCATACTCAGATGATAATAGTAAGAATAATAACAACAGCCACAGCAGCTAACCTTTCCTGAATGCTTACTACATGCTAGAATTTTTACACATTTGAATTAAGTTAGGAGCTCTGCTGGTGCTGTTGTTAGAACATTGTGCTGCTAACCAAAACGTCAGCAGTTCAAACCACCAGCCACTCCACAGAAGAAAGATGAGGTAGTCTGCTTCCGTTTACAGCTTTGGAAACCCTATGGGGCAGTTCTACTCTATTCTTTAAGGTCACTATGAATTGCTATGGTTTTTTTGAATTCGTTTAATGCTCACAGTAGCCCTATGAAACAGGTTTACCATTATCATTCCCATTTTATAGATAAATAAACTAAGATACAGAGATGTCAAATAACTTCCCTAAGCCCACAGAGCAGGTAATTGGTAGAGTCACACCTGTAGAGCCAAGTGCACACCCAAGCAGTATGATCTAAGTATGTACTCTTACCGGTACTACTCTGTCATTTTATTAATCCATCATCTTCTAATCCATCATTCAGGGGATCTTAGAATTAAACCAGAGTTGGAGGTCTCAGTGTCTGTCCCTTGGTTTGTATTAATGTGAAAGGGGCTGGAACTCTTCCATTACAGCCATGGAAGATACTATGAAATATATAAATGAAGGGTTGAGAAGTCTCATGTAACCTTACCATCAATAAATCATTTGTGAACCTTGACCAAATGAAACATCTGAATGGAAGAGGATGCAAGGGGAGTCTTTGGAAGCCAGACTGTAGTGGCATGAGCAGGTGATGAATAGCAACAGAAAGATGAGGAGGGAAGAGAGAGAAAAGAGACTAAATATGGGGATGGAGGGAAAGAGCTTGAGGCAGGTGGAAGCCAGGATTATTGGTGATGAGGCTGTTCAAGGAGAGCTCATGGTATAGGCTGTCACATCAGAGTGGACAGTATGGTCTGGCGGTGGCCTGGAGAGAGGAGCGGTGCCAGACTCTCTGACCATGACATCTATGGAGGAAGAAATAAGCAGCCTCCACCACAGAGGGCTTTAAGGAAGTAGAGTCTTTGGAAAGAGTCCAGTTCTGGTCAAGGTACAAGAAAAGAAGGTATGTGACTAGGAAGAGAACCTGAGGGGCTGTTTATTAACAAGATGGTTGCTACTGGAAACACATGGGGAAGGGTGCAGGGAAGAGCAGATGAGAATGGGTGAGTAAAGAAAGCATCAGAACAGCTTCCACTAATGGTGAGGTTCAATAAAAAATAAATGTAAAGCAGTTAAAATAACAGGCAGTGTTTATACTTGCAGCAGGTTATATGGCAGGCCTGAGTGGCTTCCCTAGTCAGGGGAAGTGGCTTCTCTGAGGGCGGGTGTGAGACAGCTGCAGCCTGGGGCCTGCTGGTTGAACACTAGGGCTTCATAAACATGGCAGCACCCCGCAGTACCTATCTTCAGCTAGTTATCCATGGCCAGATATCTGACTCCAGAGAGGTAGCAAAGTTGATCCTGGCCTCCCCCTTCTTGCTGGCTAAGAGGCAGTGGTTCTGTTGTGCCTGCTGAGCTGACCTGCTAAACGTCACCCAGTGGTAGCCCAGGTGGCTGACATCAAGGGGCAGCAACCATAACATGTCGCTTTTGAGCAGTGACTCAACTTCAGCTGGACTCCTCAGGATAGCTTTGTGGGTTGAGTTCATGCATTTAATGAGAAAATGGGCCTGCCTGGCTTCCAGCCCGTTTCCATGAACCACATGCTGGTTTTGTTCCATGAGCTTTCAGGAATCAGTTCTAAAAGCACTTTTTGCGTTTTCAGGCCTGTTAAGTTATCTTGAGCTATACTACTATTAAGGGTGGCATGGTAGTTAAGTGCTCAGCTGTAAACCAAGGTCGGCAGTTCAAATCTACCAGCCACTCAGCAGGAGAAAGATGAAGCAATCTGCTTCCTTAAAGATTATAGCCTTGGAAGCCCTATGGGGCAGTTCTACTCTGTCCTACAGGGTCGCTTCTTTTATATTTACCAATAATTTATTTCTGTTTTCTCTTGTTAGTACAGACCATGAGTAGGGTGGTACATTGTGGTTTTGGTCACTGTGATTTGTAAATCTTGAGACAATAATCAAGCTTCTCCCATTTCTTTGTAGTTTGTGGAATGGAATATGTGTGCCCTTTAAAAGGACTTTAACTGATAGGACAGAAGAATCATAGTTTTTGGAGTCAAGTAGGTCAAGTTTCCACTCCTTGTTTGCCACCTACAAGCTTTGACATGGACAAGTCCCTCTCGCTCTCTTTTTCTTTCTCTTTCTCTCTCCTTGTCCTTGCTTGTAAGGAGCCCTGGTGGTGCAGTGGTTAAAGTGCTCAGCTGCTAACCAAATGGTCAGCAGTTTGAACCTACCACCTGCTGCTCAGGGGAGAAAGGTATAGCAGTCTGCTTCCATAAAGATGGGAGCCTTGGAAACCCTATGGGACAGTTCTCCTCTGTCTTACAGGGTAACTATGAATCGTAATGAGTGGGTGGGTTAAACTCCTGTTGCCTTTGTGTTCCCAACCTTAGTTTCCATTTCAGTTTGACTCAGGTCAAAAACCTAGTTCTTTAAGATGTGGCATCCAGAAATAGGACTAAAAAAACCACACAATTCATTTATGTAAGTATTTACAAATCCAGGCATTCAATTCTCTAACAGACTAAATGGGAAAGATGTGTCGATCAAGTCACAGTCAGGAGACAGAAGCCACACCAGGAATTTGAACAGGGATATTTGATTATAACGATTTCTTTTTTTTTTTTTTTACTGATAAAAGATGGTGAAGGAGAACCTAAGCAATACAGAAATAGCAAATGCAGAAAGCAGCTTCTATCTCTAAGGCTGAGGCAAAGTAGACAAGTTGTTGTTGTTATGTGCCATTGAGTCGGACCTAACTCATAGCGACCCCACCTTGGGTTTCTGAGGCAGTATCACTACGGAAGTAGATTG
>NW_006921719.1:455806-477190 GCF_000298275.1 Orycteropus afer afer
CTTCCTTCTGAGGAGTGGCTGGTGGGTTTGAACCACCAGCCTTCTGGTTAGCAGTCAAGTGCCTTAGGCACTACGCTACCAGAAAGTAGACCAGAAAGGAACTAAAAACTTGGAAAAGGAGACCCCATCTCCACAAAGACTGAAAGTTGGACCTTGTTGGAGAGGGTGGCTGCTGGTGGTAAGCAAACTTGCCAGAGGGTATGGGCTGCAGTTGGTGTGTAAAAGCAGCCAACCATGTGGCAGAGAAACTTCCTAGAGGGTACAGGTGAACCAGAAATGATCCACAGGAACCACCTGCCAGGTGGCCAAAAATGTCACTGGAAAGTGCTGGAAGACAGGAGTTGGTTTACAGGAACCAGCACTCTGATAGAGAAACTCACTGAAGAGTGTCACTGGGCCTCCTGAACACTATTGAGAGACACATACTATAACAGAAAAAAAACCTGAACCAGCAAGGAAAGCCCCTTCCCTCACTATGCCATGCAGTTTCTCTCCAGCGCCCTCTATTGACAAAGCCTAGCATTTCACCAGTATCTCAGTGTTTCACTGCTATTCATGAGGTTTTCACTGGCCAGTTCTTTGAGAAGTAGATGGCCTTTTCCTTCTTCCAAGTCTGTCTTAGTCTGGAAGCTCCACTGAAACTTGTCCACCACAGGTGAAACTTGTCCACCATAGGTAACTCTGCTGGCATTTTGCCACACCAGTGGCATAGCCTCCAGCCTCACGGCAACATGCAAGCCACCACAGGACGACAAACTGACAGACAAGTTCATCTCCCTTAGTTGTTCCTAACCACTGTGCTCACTTCCAAGCCGCATGCCTGCCTATCTGGATCACAGCCTTAAATAAAGCCACCCCAGAAGCCCCAAGCCACGCAACCGCCTATCTAGGGCCCAGCCTTAAATAAAGCCACCCCAGAAGCCCTGAGCTGTGCACCCATCTATCTGGGGCCCAGCCTTAAACTAGTCCAATAAACAGCTTCATGATAGATGGAGAAAAGATTGAAGTTGTCAAGAACTTCATATTACTTTGTTCTACCATCAACACCAGTGGAAGCAGCAGTCAAGACATCAGACGACGTATTGCATTGGACAAATCTGTTGCAAAAGACCTCTTTCAAGTGATGAAGAACAAAGATGTCTCCTTGAAGACTAAAGTGGGCCTAACCCAAGCCATGGTATTTTCAATCGCCTCTTATGCATTTGAGAGCTGGACAATAAATAAGGAAGACTGAAGAAGAATTGCTTTTGAGCTGTGGTGTTGAAGAAGCATGCTAAGAGTACCATGGACTGCTAAAAGGACTAACAGATCTGTCCTGAAAGGAGTCAGCCAGAATGCTCCTTGGAAGTGAGAATGGCCAGACTTCATCTCACCAACTTTGGTCATGTTGTCAGGAGGAACCATTCCCTGGAGAAGGATATCATGCTTGGCAAAGTGGAGGGTCGACAAAGAAGGGGAAGACCCTCAATGAGATGGATTGACAGAGTGGCTACAATGATGGGCTCAGGTATAGCAAGGGTTGTGAAGCTGGCACAGGACCAGGCAGTGTTTCGTTCTGCTGTGCATTGGGTCGCTATGAATCAGAGACAACTCGACGGCATCTAACAAAAACAACAGCATTTCACCAGCTGGCAAAAGAAATATTTACATGGTCCAGCTCCAGTATCACAAGGAGCTCTGGTGGCGTGGTGCCTAAGGCATTTGACTGCTAACCAGAATGTTGGCAGTTCAAACGCACCAGCCACTCCATAGAAGGAAGATGGGGCAATCTACTTCCTTAAAGATTTACCACCTTGGAAACCCAATGGGGATCACTATGAGTCAGGCTTGACTCTATGGCAGTGAGTTTGGTTTGGTTTCAGCATCACAAAGCAAAGCAAAGAAGGGTGAATTTAGAACCCAGAGGCAATAAATTGGTAACTGATGGAGGAATATGTGACTTCAGTCTTTGAATTAGTCAATTTCTCTTTGTGTCAACCACCACTAGACATCTGCTCACTGCCATTATAAAGTTTCTAGGAGAAATTCAGAGATCTAAGCACACAGGTTGCTCAATGAGAAATGTCTCAGAGATGCTGTGGCAGGCCAGGTATTTATTCCTTGGCTTGCTCAGAGTGTGACGTGTGTGTCCTTTCAGTGTTGGATCTAAATTACAATATTTTTTCCTCAGTATGCTTCAGATGTGTTGGTTTGGCAAGCACAAGTGTGTCCATTGCATTTTGTTCCTCATAATCTTTTCAGTTTAAGGAAAATGCATGATACAGGTTACAACAGGTCAAATCAAGGTCACAGCAGATTACACTAACAACTTTGAGCGTGAACATTGTGGTAGTTAAGGTTGTGTATCCACTTGGCTAGGCCTGGTTGAGTGGCTGGGCAGCTGAATGTAGTATTCCCCATGATGAGACTGGTAATCAACTCCATGGTGGAATCTACTGTGAGCAGCTGAGTAGCTGCCTTTGGGTATGTGGTCTGCTTCCCGTATATAAGAAACAACTTTGGGAATGGTCTCTAGCTTATGGCACACTTGAACCCTGCATGTAGCCAAGTTGTTGTTCAGCAGCCTGCTATGCTCTGCTGACCTTGGGACTTTCAGTGGACTTAAATTAACGGCCTGCCGTGTGGTTTGGTAACATTGGGACTGTTTCTTTTTACTTGTCAACCTTGAGTTTGTCAGTCTCAGCAGCTAGCAGCTGCCTGAGTGAAGAAAAGCCTCTGGCTCCAGTGGGCCAGGAGCAGGAGGCAGAGCTGATGCCCAAGGTTGAGGGGCTTTCACCCCACCCCTAGAGCCTGGCACTTTGAACATGGACTTAAAGCCTCCAAACTGTAAGAATAAACTGCTGTTTGTTAAGGCCATCCCATTTGTGGTATATTTTCTTGTCAGAACGGCACTAGGTAACCAGAACAAACATCCTTTACAAATTGTAGCTCAAGAAACACATATGCATAACACAACTGCCCTTCCTCAAGAGAGCCAAGTCCATCTCAGCCTGCCTCACCCACCTCAGCAGATTTACTTTGGAAACGGTGATTAAAATAATTTGTCATTCCAAAAATGTCTGAAGATTCTTTGAGTGAAACAGGATAACAAATTGGAGATGGGGCAGGGGCGAAATAAGCACAGTGAGGGAAGAGATAGGATTTGAAAACATTTAATAACCTGAAATGTTTGCAGACACCCTACCCCCTCTCACACAGCAGATCCTGCACCCCAAACTAAGCCCTGTGTCTGTGTACCAGCAAATTTGATGGCATCTTAGGCCCTTCTCATCCCTACTAGTTAGTGATGAAAATATGAAATCTTAGCCAGAAATCTCGAGAAGTTGGTGATCCTTGTTGTAAGGGATAATTCTTTTTTTTCTTTTTTTTTTTTTTCATGTTGCTTTATCTTTTCTGCTCAGGCTACCCCATGCCTTTCTTCTTTCTCCTAACACACTTTTTTTTTTAATTTTATTGTGCTTTGGATGCAAGTTTACAGAACAAAATTTGTTTTACATTCAACACTTCATGTGCATTTGATTTCACGCCCTGATTGCCATCCCTGACCATAACACTCTCCTCCCCTTCCGTCCCTGTGACCACCCCCTCCCTGTGCCCTTCTTAACTATGTACTCCTCCTATCTGTCCAGCTTTCCTTTTATGTGAATGCTGCCCCTCTGGTAGTGAGGGACAACTCTTAACTGAGAACAACGTACAATGTGCTTTTGGCCTTGAAAGCATTTGTAAGAAAACAATCTATCTCTTTGGTGTTTGTTGATTTTATCCAGCAGGGTTCTCAACTTCAGCACTATTGTCATTTTAAACCAGATAACTCTTTGTTGTGGGGGGCTACTCTGTGCATTGTAGGGTGTTTAGCAGCATCCCTGGCCTCTTCCCACTAGATACCAGTAGCATTCCTCCATTTATGACCATCAAAAAATGTCTCCAGACATTTCTAGATGTCCCCTGAGAGACAAAATCACTCTCAGTTGAGAACCACTGAGCTAAAACCCAACCACATGGGCCCACTGAGCAAGACATCAAGGGAGCTTTGAATCTTAGGGAAATTTCTCAATCGGCTGACTCTCACAAGGAAAATATATTCGTTAGCAGGAGTAAAATCATAGCATTAAGCTCCAATTTAAAAAAAAAAAAGTCATCTAAAAATCCACAAGCGCTTCTGGATTCAGAGCTTTGGTCTGAAAGCCTGTATGGCTGACTCAGGTAATGGCAGCCAATAACCATCTCTGAGAATTGCAGTGAAGAGGAAATGAAATGAAATAATGCATAGAAAGTACCTAGCACAATGCCTAGCACAGAGCCTGTTGTCGTTGTTGTTGTTATGTGCCGTCGAGTCAAACCTGACTCATAGCGACCCTTGCTTGGGTTTCCGAGGAAGTTATCACTACGGAAGTAGGATTGCCCAACCTTCCTTCCAAGGAGTGGCTAGTGGGTTTGAACCGCCAGCTGTCTGGTTAGCAGTCAAGTGCCTTAGCCACTATGCTACCAGAGCTCCTGCTAAGTGCTTTCCCTCCTTCCTTAACTAGCTCATGCCATTCCCAAAGCAGTCCAGATAATTGATTGGTTTTCTGTGTACCAGTTGCTACATTTCCAGTGTGTGGACAGTATAACTGCCAGGCTTTGCATATGTATTGCAGATATGTAGAGAAGCATTTCACAGATGTTTAAGAATTTTAATTCTGAAATTTTGCATCAAATCCCCCTAAATAAAAATAGAGTACTAATCTTCTACTAATCCTCATCCTTTCCACCATACTCCATCTCTGACTGATTTGGAAAAAAATGTGATCTTGTTTTGTCACAGGTTGGTTATGTCAAAAACCAAACCCAACCCACTGCCATTGAGTTGATTACGACTTACAGCGACCCTGTAGGGCAGAGTAGAACTGCCTCATGGGGTACCCAATGCTATAATCTTTACAGAAGCCAACTACCATATCTTTCTCGTGTGAAACAGTTGATGGGTTCAAACAATTGTCCTTGTGGTTAGCAGCCAAGCACTTTAACCACTGTGCCACCAGGGCTCACTGGCTATATCCAGGGAGCCTCAGATTTTAATAGAAATAAAAGTTTATGGAATGTTCATGTTCCTTCCTTCTTACTCCCATCTTTCCTTCCCTTACTTCTTTTCTTTTCTTTTCTTTTTTTTTTTTTTTTAAGCAAATACTTACTGAACTTCCCTATGTGCCAAGTTCATCTTAGTGAAAACTAAGGTAGACATAGATGAGCCTTGGCCTTAAGTTACTAAGAATTTGGGTGTAGTAGATAGGGTGTGATGGTTACTTTCATAAAGGATGATGCACGTGCCACAGGCAAGCTAAGAGGAGAGAATGACTGAAGGGATTGACAGAGTCTTCTCAGACCTTTGACTAGGGCTTAGAACATAAGTAGATCTCTCCAGGCAGGAGAGGAAAGGATGTGCACAGAGATGGACTAGAATACATGGTATTTAGGGGAACATTTAAGTATTGTCATGTGACTAGAGTAAGAGGGACTGAAGTTACAAAGAACAGCATGGGAGATAAGCCTGAAAATTTAGGCAGAATCCAGTTTATGACTGATCTTGTATGCCAACTCTAAGGAACATGGGTTTTGTTTTATAAACAGTGGTGGGCCATGTTAGTTTTTAAGCAGTGGACTAGTGTTTCAGGAAGATAGCACCAGTAGTTATGTGGACCTGGGAAATACTGGATGGAGGCATGACTCAGAGCATGATAGTGGCAGTGGGAATGGAGAAAAAGAGATGGAATATGAGAGGTGCCTGTAATCTTTATGGAAGCAGATCAATGGGCCTTTCGCCCATGAAGCCACTGGATGGGTTCAAACTGCCAATACTTCAGTTAGCAATCATGCACTTAACCACTGCACCACCAGGGCTATTTTAGCTCCACTTACCTCTCTTATAAAACAGTTGCTGTGGAGTTGATTCCAACTCATGGATACCCTATGTGTGTCAGAGTAGAATCTTGCTCTATAGGATTTTCAGTGGCTAATTTTTCTAAAGCAGATCACCAGGCTTTTCTTCCAAGATACCTCTCAAACCAAAACCAGACTCATTGCCATCAAGTTGATTCTGACTCATGGCAACCCCCACTGAGTTTCCAAGGCTATAAATCTTTATGGAAACAGACCACCCCATCTTTCTTCCATGGAATGGCTGGTGGATTCGAACCACTGACCTTTTGGTTAGCAGCCAAATGCCTTAATCACCATCAGAACTCCTTGAGATACCTCTGGGGGGACTCAAACTGCCAACCTTCTGGTTAGCTGCTGAGTACATTAAACATTTGCATCACCCAGGGACTCCTGATCCTATTATAGCAACGTAACTCTCAGCTGTACAGAATTACCTGCTTACTCCTCTCTCCCTGGCCATACTGTTAGCTCCTTGAGGTAGAAATTATCTTGTTCTCTAATGTGTACAATATCAATTCAGAGCCTGGGATGTGCCATCAAGTCGGTCCCAACTCATAGTGACCCTCCTTGGGTTTCTGAGGTGGTATCACTACGGAAGTAGATTGCCCAACCTTCCTTCTGAGGAGTGGCTGGTGGGTTTGAACCGCCAGCCTTCTGGTTAGCAGTCAAGTGCTATAGGCACCACACTACCAGAGCCTGGGATAGAGTAACAAAAAAACCAAACCCACTGCCATGGAGTTGGATCCGACTCATAGCAATCCCTCCTTGGGATTCCAAGGTAGAAGCCCAACCTCAGTAAATATTTGCCTAATGAATAAATTAATGAATCATTCAGTTCATGGGAATAGAGGAGTTGCCCCCATCATGTCATTAATAAGACCAGAAAACTAAACCCACTGCCATTGAGTTGATTCCAACTTATTGCAACCCTGTAGGACACAGTAGAACTGCCCTATAGGGTTTCCAAGGCTATAAATCTTTACAGAAGCAGACTGCCCTATCTTTCTCCTGCAGAGTGTCTGGTGGGTTTGAACTGCCAATCTTTTGGTTAGCACACCAATGCTTTAATGGCAGTGACCTTGGAGCTCATTAGTAAGAAGGAAGGCACCTTTTAGACAGTTGCTTTCAGTATATATTAAGGGACAGAAAAATAAGTAAGGCCCTAGACTATACTTGAGAATGAGTAATGGGTAGTCCTAGACGTCAACAAAACAGATTCAACAAAAGTATGATCAAGAGTGCTGGATACCAAAGAGAGATTAAGAATGACTCTTGGAATGCCTGTTGGATTGGGTTTATCAATATGAGCTGAGCTGTGGAGTGATTGCAAGACGTTAAGAAGGGTTGAGGAGGAAGAGAAGTAAGGAAGAAAATGGCGCATGTATGGATAGCTTTAGAAGTTTGATAGCAAAGGGAAGGAGAGGTAGAAGTGTAGTTCTAAAGGAGGAAGGTTTGAGAGAATTGATTCATGTGGGCAAGACCACAGGAGAAAGTCATTATTGAAACAAGATCTTAGAGGAAGCCTGAGGGCTCCTGAATGGTAGTTATCTGCCCCCGTCTAGTGTACATTAGGACTGGTGTGTTGCCCTTACCTCCAGCTTTCTGTGGTTCATCCATCCTGCCACTGAGCTGTGTTTGTGCTCCACCTCTCCAGGCTCCAGACGAGGCAGCCAGCTGTGCAGTGGGAATTCACGCAATGCTCCAGCTGGGGCTGCTGCAAATTTTTTGCCACAGTTATGAACCAGGCCTGTCTTTTACTCTCAGTCACTTTGAGACTTTTAGATTCCCAAATCGGGCCAGTGAGCATGATTCTAGAAAGATTTCTTCGTGGCCCTTGGAATCACATATCAGAGTATTAGGAAAAGAATTTCTGATTACCAGATACATATCTTTTACAAAAGAATTCCATGTGCACAGATTTAAATGCCTCTTGTGGTGATGTAGGAAATGTGTCTCCCCCCCACACACACTTTCATAGCACTCTTTACCAACTATTGTCATCATGCAGAGTTTGAAAAGGACCAATTATGAGGCATTAAAGGGAGCTTACTGGGGAGCCTGGGTGGCTCAAGCAATTTACATCAGCTGCAAACCTAAAGACTTTGAATCCACCCAGCAGCTCTGCAACAGAAAGGTGTGACAAACACCTTTCATAAAGATTGTTGTTGTTGTTATGTGCCCTCGAGTCAGACCCGACTCATAGCGACCCCTCCTTGGGTTTCCGAGGCGGTATCACTATGGAAGTAGATTGCCCAACCTTCCTTCAGAGGAGTGGCTGGTGGGCTTGAACCACCAGCTGTCTGGTTAGCAGTCAAGTGCCTTAGGCACTATGCTACCAGAGCTCCTCCGTAAAGATTACAGCCAAGAAAACCATATGGAGCAGTTCTTCTCTATAATGCATGGTCATCATGAGTCCAGGGTAACTTGACAGCAGCTAACAACATTTATTTTATTAAAAGCCATTATATCTCACACAGTATGTATGGGGTATGTTGTGTGTGTGTGTGTGTGTGTGTGTACACATTTAATCCAGTATCCACTCATCATTTTGATCCCTAACTTGATTTAACTCAATGTCCATCCATCAGGTAGGGTAAGGTAGCCTGTAGTAAGCATAGCTGTTGATGGGGACTGTGCCATCAACTCAGAGCTTTACAGCAAGCCCATTTCCTGGGATTTATGATGGACCTAAAATTGACAGGTAAATCTTTAAAAGAAAATTTTTAGACAAAATTCTACTTATTTTTCCCATCTTCTATTTTTCCAATGAGTAGTCTTTCTAGACTGCAGAAAGCAAGTTTACTCTCATTTATAAATTAATTTGCTGATTCCCGCAGAAAATTTTTATCCTCCCCAAATTCCTTCCCTCACAAACAAACTGAGGCTAAAATACGCGCAGCTAAAGAGACAAACGGTAAAGGAGGGTAGCTCTTGCTTTGTGTAAGAAGCACCTTGTAGAATGTCATGTACAGCTTCAGCCAAGCTACTCAAAAGGCAGTGAGAATGACAGTTCTCAGGGAAATGGTGAAAGCCAGACTCCCTTCCAAAAGCAGCATAGGAGCTGAGAAGTCCCACTTGGCAGGAGAGCTAAGAAGTGACAAGGTCTGCTTCTCCCTTCTCATGCCCTACCTATGCTCTAGATACCACAGACATGCCTCTGGCCCCCAACAACCTAACCAAAGCCTCCGTCAGCAGTTGAAAAGCACTGAGGACTCCTGTGGCTTCAACTGCCCGGTTCACCTGACAAGAGAACTCCAGGAACCACCACCATTCCAGCCAAGTCCCTGCACTCTTCTTCAGAGGGCTCTCCTTGCTTTTCCCCAGTGACCTCTCTAGTGTAAAACGGACTTGTTTCTCTCAGAGTTGGAGTGAGAGAGAGGGGCCAGAGGACACAGCCTGCCAGCCTTTCAGAAGGGTGGGACCCTCCGAGCTGCATTGGTTCTTAGGTCTTATGGAAGCCCAGGGTGGCTTTTAAAGGAAGTGTCCTCTATGTCGGGTCTTTCAGCTGAAAGTGGACAAAGTAGCGGGCAGTTTCAAGGGCGGCCCTCAGAAGTCTGGTCGCAGTGGCAAAGCCAGCACCACGGTCAGCAGAGCGGTGAGCAGCACTCCCACCAGCAGCCCAGTCAGACTGAAGTGTTCCAGGTAAATCGAGCGAGCACCGCCTTCTCGTAGGTACCTGTGCCTTCTCTCTGCTTCCTTTTCCCTCGGTCTCTGCTGCAACTCCAACTGCCCAATAGTGCTCATGAGTTCCGGCCTGGCCTGGGTCGCATTGTAGCCCTGAGCTAGAGGGGAGTCCAGGCATAGCAAGCCCTGCCCTGCCCAGCAAGAAACCTCAGATGCACTAGGGAAAGGTGAAGGGGCCTTTAGCCTTTGAGCTGAGGTAGACGGAGGAGGGTGCTGCATTTGGAGACTCACCCCTGATCCAAGCCCCAGAGCCGCCCAAGGCTGAAGCACAAGGCTGACGGAAATCTGCCCAGAATGCAGCACCTACGGCCTCTTCTAGAAGCTGTGGGCTCCTTCAGGTCTGATTGCCTTCAGCTGCCCAGACCCAACCCCTTACCCCTGCTACCACCCAGGAGGGGAGAATGGTCCAGCCCAGGCTCAGCTCTCCTCTCCAGTTAAGTTCAGGCTACTTCCCTCTGGTTGAGAACACCAGGTACCTGGCCTTGGGCATCTCTCTCCCCTCTGTTTAGGACTTTCCTTGTCCATCCCTCGGGCTGGGGCCTGAGATGGAGCTGGCCTAAATGTGCAGCTACAACAGGCCCTGCTGGCAGCCCTGCAGACCAGCACTCTGCCCCCTTGTGGTTTCCTGGACTCCACTGTCAGCCAGAAGTGTTCTCACTGGAGGCTCTAAGTAGGGGTACTCCCCCTCAGCCAAGTGCTCAGCCTATCCCATCAGGTCTGCATGAGAGCAGAGACCCTGTAGCAAGAGCCTAGCCTCCCTCTGTCTTACCTGGAACCTCCACATGCATGGCAAAGGAAGATCGTGGGCGAAATCGTATCGTGGCTACCTGGGGGAATCCCTCTTCCTAAAGCCTAACTCTTCACTACCCTCACCCTCACCCCAAATTCCTTTCCTGCTAGGCTAGCCAGCATCTTCACTGATAAAGGTCAAGAGCCTGGATATTATTCCAGGTCTCCCAAAGGGCAGTCTCCTTTAAAACATGCAGGGAGTATCTCACCTGCTTTGTACTGACCTGCTGATGGTCCCCTCCTTTCTGCCTCCTGTGTAAGTCCTGGCACTTACCCATCCTTATACATTACCTCAGCACTGTCAGGCAGAATACCCTAAAGGAGATTTTAATGGTCATATGCTAAAAAGAATTCTTGGTCAAATATGTTTGTGACACACTGGTTAAACACAATTATTCAGACTCTTTATTGCAGGACTTTGATCAGAGTTTCTACTATACTAATGAGGACTGTGAATTTCTAGAAGGTAGGCAATGTATCTGATGGCGTAGTGCCTAAGACATTTGACTGCTAACCAGAAGGATGGTGGTTCAAACCCACCAGCCACTCCTCGGAAGAAAGACTGGGCAATCTATTTCCATAGAGATACCTCCTCGGAAACCCAAGGAGGGGTCGCTGTGAGTCAAAATCAACTTAACTTTTGTATGCCTTGCTGCCCAAACTTTTTTGCCCACAGAATTCTTTTTTCCACTGAATATCTCACGGGCCTAGAATTCTACAGAACATTCTTTGGGGAATGTGCCATAAAGAGTTGGAATATTGCTTCTCCTACTTTCTGAATGGGTATTGGAGGTCCAGGGAATGTGAAGGATTTGTCTAAAACTGAAGTATAATAAGCATGTGGGATTTGACCCTGTCCTCTTTGTGCACAATGAAGACAGGCAATGCAGATCATCTCCACACAAGCATCCTCTGCCCTACCTGGCATTTTGTTTCTGGATGCATTTGTGTGCCTGTTAGGGGCCAGGCAGAGTTCTCCCCAATGCCCTGGGCTCGCCTGTATATAAAGTTGTGTCCTGAAGCTGTGTTTGCCTGCTAGAGTGAGTGCTCCCAGGAGGGAGCCATTCCTCAGGGTCTCAGACATCTGAGGCCCCACTGAGTATCCCCAGAGGACCAGGGGATATTCTGGGCTGCCGGATACTGTCCTAGAGAGACAGTGAGAGTGAGTGGCAGGCTGAGTTCCTGGGACATGTTCAGTGACAGGAGAATGACCCGACTCCCCTCTGGCTTTCTTCACTTCTGCAGGACATGCTGCCCATGCCAGGAGATCCAACCCAGGGAACTGGCAACTATAACATCGAAGACTTTGCTGACCTGGGCATGTTCCCACCTTTTTCTGAGTAGCCACAGGCAGCACGAAACTCCCGTGTGCAGTCCTCTCTGCGATGTGACATCAACTCCAATGTGAATGGGCCTACCCTCGCCCTGCCTGCTGTGCACAGCACCCCCACCAGAAGGCACTCATCCCTGTCCCCACAGACCCTCTTTGCCCAGCTTGAACAGGTGTCCTGGCCTCTCTGCACTGGCCAGGGGCATTGGTTGATGCTTGGGGGATTGATTGTATTTATTGTATTTTATCTGTGTGTGCTTGAAAGGGGGCATATTGGGCCCTTAAAATGTGATTGTGAATAATCTCTTAGTAGACAGCTTACACCTATAAAGAGTCCACTTAAGACCCAGAGGGATCAGGCAGCACTAACAGGCCGGCCCAAGACACTGAAATGGGGTTCCTCCTTGGTTTAACTTTCACCGGATGGGTGGGGCTCGGGATGCTGGACAAAGAGGAAGCAAGATGCACACCCTTTGTTCTGTGAGGCAGAGGTGAGGAGTACAGAGCACAGGAACACCAAGAGGGCACTAGCTCCTCTGCCACTCAGCCCAGTCGCCCATCGTACAGTGGGATGTGTGTACTTTGTGCAGTGTGATATGACTTCCTATCTTGATGGGTGTGTTGTACCTCCTATCTGTCATGTGCAGCCAGAGTGATTGTATAGAATTCAGAGTGTATCGTGAGTGTGAGAACCCCAATGTGTAGCCCTCATCCCCAAGCTCAGCACCCTGACTGAGGGTGCTTGGGCCCTTGGTTTTCAACCTTGTAGGCCTTGGCCCAGGATCTGGGAGCTAGGTTGACATGGCTCAGGCTGGCACATCAGCACTGTCACCAGGAGTCATGACTGAATACCATTCTTTGGTCCAAGCCTGAATACCATTCTTTGGTCCAAGCCTCTGGTGCAGACTCAAGGATTCCTCTTAGAGAAACCAGCCCCTTCCTCCTACAGGAGGCCCCCATGGGAGCATTCTTCTTCTCCCACTTGAGTCTGAACAGCTTTTGTTTCTGATTACATGTAGGTTGTTTCTCATCCTTGCTCCACCAGTGCTTGAAGAGAAGCATACCTCCATCTTATCCTGAGTGATCACAGAAGCCTAGGCCCCTCTGTGCACACGTGAATAGGGTAGGCAAGACTGTGGCCTCATCATGTGTCCATGTGACCGTGCTTCCCCAGGACCAGCCTCAGTGGCCACGTTCTGCCCAGTGACTCAAGACGGTTGAGGGTCAACGCCATGTGTGGAGATGAAAACTGAGAACCACTTCCTCCAGGCCACACTGGCCTTTCTTCAGCCCAGCTGGGGAGCAAATGAGGTCTTGGTAGGAGAAGAGTACAGGTCTATGAGGTAGAAGACTTGAAGTCCAGGTGTGACTCCAATTCTGCTTGTGGCACACACTCACCAGGGCCTTGGATTCCTCAGCTTACTGGTTTTCCCCAAGATGTGAGGAAATGAGTTTAAGAATTCAGCCTCCCGTTTTTTACTTCCTCTACCCACCCTCCCATGCCCTTTACTGTAGCAGAGGCTCTCTCTGCCCTTCCTGGTTTCTCCTTTAGTGACACTCAGGCTCCCATTCATATCACCATCTCATCAGCTCACTGACTGCCTCACAAGAGAGAAGCTATAGTGGGCTGCCTTAGAGCAGAGCAGAGGATCCACCCCCCAAGAAACCCTGCTACAATCTCCTCAAGCAGACCTTGCCAGGCACTGCTTAGTGGTGAAAATGCCTGGAAACAGCGAATGTGTGTGTTCACAGGTTCTGGAGGGCCATGGGAAGTAGATGTGCTTCTAGGCTGCAGAGTGAACACTGCATGATGCAGGTAGGAGCTGAGGAGACTGTTTCTGTGACCCTTGGAAAGCTCCACATTAAGCCTAGCTCTGTCTGGCATCCAGAGCAGGCAGGTAAGAACTCCTGGGCAGCTTCAGCTGTCAGAGTCCAGCATGGTTCTGTCAACTGCCTTTGGCCGGTAGCCAGCTTTGTGTGATCTCAATTCCTAGGCTCTAAATTAACATTAACTTTAATTTTAAAGTTTTAGAACAACTTTTGATCCTTTTGCATATAGTGGTGATTGGGGCTTAAGTTTAAATGCATATGGTGTTGCTCCCCTCTCAGGAGCTCTTTTGCTTCCAGGGAAATGGCAGATTGTCGTAAATCCACAGATTACATATTCAAACAGTGCCAGACCCAGATTAGACTTTGCTGGATATGCCCTGCCCTGACCCAGGGCCATCTCTGCCGCCAGCAAACTTGAGCTTGCCCAAGGCAGTGGGCATAATTATTTCTCAAAATGACACAAAAGTAGATTTTGGACTGAAGAAAGGTTTCTCAGTGAAAACTGCCTGTGAGAGGAAGTTTGTGGGAATTTGTTATATTTTTTCCTCCCAATTTTTGGAAATTGGGGACTTTTCATAGGTGCAATAATCAGTTAACACATTTTCTGTGAACCTGGCTGGTATCTGGTTCTGTGCCAGGCCCTGAGGGGATACAAAAGAAATAAGACCCCTGTTCCCAAGGACCTTTCATCTGCTTCTCCTGCTTAAACAGGGGTCTAGGTTGCAGCCAATTCAGTTCTTGGTCCTAGAAGACAAAGATGGATAGGTGACCAAAAGCCAGACATACTGGGGAGCATCAAACCAAACAGTCCCCACATGGCCCCTTCCAGCATTGCCCTGGGAGCACCTGCAGGGAATCTGATTGGTGGGCTTGACTTCTGTATCTCCTACATTCCCCTTTCCCCTTTTTGGATGTGATTCTAAGAAGTAATGATATGACCAGTAAAAAGATGGGAGAGAAGGAGGTGAGAAATCCAGGACTGGGAGCATCCCACATCCAAGGAATTCTCTCACCAAGTATTTTTTTTTAGCAAACTGGAGTAAGAATTAAAGACCTAGAAGGTTTCATTATCCCAGTTTGCAAAAGGAGCTGCAAAGCCGGTCCAGCCCAGCCTTGGAAGCCAGAATGGTCATAGACCCTCTTCCCTACTTGTCCTTCAGTCAGTGACCCAGCCCAGATCCCTCCGGTAACAGGATGGAGTTGAAGCCTAGAGTGGAAAGGTGAGAGGCACCTTCTCACCTGAGGTTATTCTTTATGACTTTGGCTGTGTGTCTCACTTCCTCACTCACACCGTATCTGAACTACTAGACTTTTCTTAGCCTAAACAAGCAGATGATTTTCCACAGAGAAGGCCATGTGATGGTTGCCTGGGCTATTGGCAAAGACACATTGAGGCTCAGCTAAGACTGAGTTAGTCATTATGGTAGTGGCTAAGGATTGTTCTAGAACATTCTGCCTATATGTCAATCCCCACTAGCTTTGTTTTTTGTTTTTGTTTTTGTTTCAAGAAGTGAGAGAGCCATCACAAACACAGTCACATTCTTCTCTGTTTTTCAATATATTCAATTCAATCCTTTTGTTATTTCTTGAGTATCTGTTACATATAGCAGGAGGATTCTAATATTTGGATAGTTGATGGAACTTATGTGGGGAAACTTAAGTCTTCCATGTCAATAAAGTGGCTATGTGTTACCCCGATTAGCCACACTTGCAGATGTCGATGACCCCACTAGCCATAGCCAAAACATGAGGCAGGCCCTGAGGGAATGAATGATGGTCTCTTCCACTCCACCCCCTCAATGCTTTTGCCAGAGTATGACCTATACTGGAGCAGTGGACATTCGGTCCCTATGCCCACCTGTTCCACCACAGTTCCCACTGTCATACAAATAGGAATAAGGCCACTCTAGTCTTAATGAGTCAGAATAGAAACATTCTTTTATTACCAGAAAGTAAGGTTTGGTCATTAAGTAGCTGTGTCCTGATCTGCCAGGGGTCCACGCAGCCCCTCTGTGTCCCCATCTTGTGCATTAATGAGCTGTGAGTCACTTGACTGTCTACTTTCCTCTCATCTCCCTCGAGTCTGGAGTAACTTGAAAGGCCCCACACAGTCATGCAGATACATTTTCATATGTATGTGTGCCTGGGTCTTGTGGCTAAAGCTGCAGTTGTGGTCAAGCAACTGGCCAAAGTCTGTGGGACACTAACTGCGAAAGCACCAAAATGAAGGTTTCATGGTTCAAGTGGGTCAGGGACGCTTGCTTCATGTAACAATCGAATTCCTCTTTAAAAAAAAAAAAAAAAAATTCCCACACAGGCTTCAGTAGACAATTTAAGCACTTAATCATTCCCCTTTTAGCCTTTCTTCTTATGGATGTGAACTGTGCTGTGGATAAATCATAATTTGTATTTCTTGAATGTTCTCTATGACTAACAGTTATAAAGTCGATTGTGTATATGTGTAACTAATGTAACTGCCTTTTAAAATTTCATTACAATAAAAATGACTTTGCTCTGAACAATTTTGTAATTGAATAATTTGTAGAATGTGTCCCTTGGAGTTTGGGCTGTATCTTGTATGAACACCTTCTTAAGTGCTGGATCTTGTCATAGTAAATGTGTAGAGTGCAGCTATGCAGAATGACCCTTTTAGGAGTTATAGCAACATAGGATAGAAAACAAACATTTCTTGAGCTTCTATGTTAGGCAAGACCCTCCTCAAGGCTCTGTGTAAATGCTACTTTGTTAACCATTATAAACCTTTTACATGGCTATTATTCCTGGTTTACAGATAAAGAAAAGGAGCCTCGGTGGTGCAACAGTTAAGTACTTGGCTGCTACCTGAAAGATAGGCAGTTTGAACCTACCTAGCTGCTCCACAGGAGAGAGACCTGGAGACTTGCTCCCATAAAGATTACAGCCTAGAGAACCCTATGGGATAGTTCTACTGTGTTGTATGGGGTTGCAGGGTTGCTATGAGTATGAATCGACTCCATAACCCCCACAACACCAGATGAAGGGACTGGGACTTACAGAAGTTAAGTGACTTATGTAAGAACACACAGAAGAAAATGGCAGAACCAGGATTTGATCCCAGGTAAGTATGGACCTCTTCAAACACTCTTTTTGAATTTTAATTCTCCCCAAATTAACTTAGTATGTTAATGTTCTCAAACCCTAGTAAATATTTACCAATCTAAATCTGTTTGTCAAAGGAGGACTATTTGCATTCTAACAAAATAACGAGCTAAAATCACCTGAAAGCCCTTTTCCGCCCAATGCCTAGCGTTGCTACTTCTTTACAGCTTCATTGGGGTATTGCTAACATAAAATAAACTGCACATATTTAAAGTACATGATAGGAGAAAAATTTTGTGACCTGCATTAGGTATAGATTTCTTAGATACTATACTTAGAGTGAAGGAGCTCTGGTGGCATAGGCATTTGACTGCTAGCCAGAAGGCTGGCAGTTCAGCCACTCTGTGGAAGGAAGACTGGGCAATCTACTTCTGTAAAGATTTACCACCTCGGAAACAAAGGGGTTCTCTATGAGTCGGAATCGACTTGATGGCAGTGAGTTTGGTGTTGTTCTTATACGTAAAGTGTGATCCATAAAATAATAAGCTGATAAATTGGACTTAATCAAAATTAAAAATATCTACTCTCCTAAAGTCACTGTTAAAGAATGAAAGATAAGCCTCTAACTGGGATAAAACATTTGCAATTATATCTGACAAAGAACATGTATCCAGAATATATACAGAATTCTTAGAACTTAATAAGACAAATAACTCACACAAAACAGGTCCCCAGGAAAAAAAAAAGAAAAAAGATTGAACAGACACTTCACCAGAAAAGGTATACAAATGAATTAAAAGATGTTCTGCTAAGATGGCGGAATAAGCAGATGATTAACACAGACACAGAAGATAATCCTGGAGCCCTGACCTTTGAAAGGAAGAATACAGAAGTGGACTAAACTCCAACTAGTAGAAGAACCTGCATGAAAACACCAAAAAAGGAGACCTACAGAGCTGCGGTCTGTCAGCGGTCCTGATAGCACAGGCAGCTTGGATTTGCCAAGTGGTGTTAGGACCTAAGAACTAACCTAAAAACTGGACCTGCTAGCCAGGGGCTGCACAGGACTACACTGGTGGCTGGTGAATAAAAAGGGAAGCAGCGAAGAGGGAGATGGGCTGAGCTGTGGAATTTTGCCTGTCTTGAGGATGCAGCCATTTTGAATGTTTACAAGTGGTTCGACCATTTTGAATATTTAAAGCCACACCATTCTCTCAGATTCCAGGGACCTAAGAATAGGCTCTACTTGCCTGGCACCACAAAGACATTCTGGACGTGAGCGACTGGAAAGGTCTGATACTCCCCTTGTTACTCTTATACCCCACACCCTCTTGATGAACAGAGTTGTGGCCTCCCCCACTACCACCCACTTTCTGGGCTGGCAGGAATTCCATCCTAGTCTGTGTGTTCCGATGGAGCCTGGGTGCTCTGCTCAGGTTTTTTTTTTTTAAGTGCCCCCCCCCTTTTTTTTAGTTTGTTTTTGTCTGTATTTAAATTATTACTATTATTATTGTTTGTCCTTTTTATTATTATTCTTTATTCTTCCTTCCCCAGATTCTAGTTTTCAGCTTTTTCTCTCTCCCCTGTTCTTGGTTCCCACTTGTTTTTTCTTGTGGTGAACCCCATTCCTTATTTTATTTTTGCATTTTTCCCATTTTTTCTTCATTATTCTCCTACTCTACCTCTTTTCTCTTATTGCCCCCTCCTCAGGGGACAATTGTTGTTGTTGTTTGTTTGTTTTCTTTTCTTCTCTTTTTTCTTTTTGGTGATTGTTTCTGTGTGTTTTTTGTCTGCTTGCTTTTACTTTTTTTTAATGTTTTTTGATCGTTGTTTTTGTCTAACTGAGTGGGAGACAGTAACTGTGCCCATAAAATGCAACCACACCTACACCACCTGCAGCTCACTTACTGAGTGAGAGCCACCAATTTTTTCTCCACCAACTGACCAATGATAAATGACCACCAAGAAAAGCCTGACTCACCCTTAACTGCTATTCACAAACAGTTAACAGAGATCTAAATACAACAATGTCACAATGTCTCAGAGACAACAATCACAGTCCACACAAAGAAACAAGATAAAGTGGTAGAAACAAGGGAGCAAGATAAAGACCCAGAACACATCCCTGAAAAAGAAGCAGCATTGGAACTCCTTGACAAGGAATTCAAAAGAATTATATTTAGGCACCTTCAAAGGATTAAGAGACAGATCAGGGAAAACACTGACAAAATTGAGGAAAACACAGACAAAACTCTAGAACAATTTTGCAAGAAAATCAAGAACAAAATGACAAATGAAAAAAATGAGAAATGATACAAAATCTGCATATAGAAATTCACAAGATTAATACTAAATTTTCAGAAGTAGATAACACACTGACAGGGCAAAGGAGTAGAATTGAATCAATGGGAAACAGAATTAATAACATTGAAGACAAATACCTGAACACTTCTCTGGAAAGGGATCAATCAGAAAAAAAATATCAAAACAAAATGAAGAAATCCTAAGGTTCAAGTAGGATACCATCAGAAGGAATAACCTACATGTAATCGGAATTCCAGAACAGAAAGAGAAAAAGGAAACCACTGAGAAAATTGTCCAAGATTTGTTGGAAGAGAACTTCCTTGATATGATGAAAGATGAGGATATATCCATTCAGGAAGTCCAACGAACCCTAAACAGGATAGACCCCAAAAGAAAACCACCAAGACATATCATCCTCAAATTCATCAAAACCAAAGACAAAGAAAGAATCCTAAAAGCAGCACAGAAAAAACAAAAAGTTACTTACAAAGGACAACCAATAAGAATAAGCTCTGATTTCTTAGCAGAAACCATGCAAGCAAGAAGGTAATAGGATGGTATATATGAAACCCTGGAAGAGAAAAATTTCCAACCAAGAATTATATACCCAGCAAAACTGCCCTCAAATATGATGGTAAAATCAGGAGATTTCCAGATAAGAAAAATTAAGGGAATTTATTAAAACCAGACCAACCTTATAAGAGATACTACACAGAATCCTCTGAACAGAGAACCAATAATAGCAAACAACAACCAACCATTAATACACAAGATGACCATAACCCAGAAACCAACACAGCTATGGAAGTATCCAAAGTAAAATAAGCTTACAAGATTGTAAACAGGGAACCAGAGACATCAATTGGCAAATGAGGACAACTACAAACCAAAAAGAGGGAAAATACTGTGTAGTTAGAGAACTTCTAAATGGTGGGGGAGTCAAGAGAGTTGCAAGACAGATGGACTGTTCTAAACTCAGGGAGAAAATTACAAATCACAGGGTAACCTCAAAGAAAAATGATAAACCTTCACATCACAATAAAATAGAGGACAAGCACAAATATTTAGCAAATACTAAAACATTAGCAACAAAGGAAATGATAACACAATTCATAAACATAATGAACTCAACACAGAAAATTATATAGAACAAGGAAACCGGGAACACCATGAAAAAAACAGATAACAAAATGACAGCAACCAATTCATACTTGTCAATAATTACACTGAATGTCAATGGATTAAATGCACCACTGAAGAGACAGAGTTGCAGATAAGAAAACATAACCCATCAATATGCTGTCTAGAGGAGACACACCTTAGAGACGAAGACAAAAATAGACTAAAAATCAAAGGTTGGAAAAAGATATATCAAGTAAATGGCAACAAAAAAAGGGCAATAGTGGTAATATTAATTTCTGATCAAATTGACTTTAAGACAAAAACCCCATAAGAGACAAGGAAGGACATTATATAATGATTAAAGGATCAATTGAACAAGAAGATACAATCATAATAAATATCTATGGACCTAATGAAAGGCCCCAAAATACATAAATCAGAATTTAAAAGAGTTGAAAAGGCAAATAGATGACTCCACAGTCATAGTAGGAGACTTTAATACACCACTTTGAATGAAAGATAGAACAACTGGAAGGAAACTCAACAAAGATGCAGAAGAGCTAAACAATATAGTCCACCAACTTGACCTTGTAGACATCTACAGAGCACGTCACCCAACAACAGCACAATATATATTATTTTCCAGTGCACGTGGAACATTTTCCATGATTTATGTTAGGCCATAAAGCAAGCCTGGTGAAACCCCTGAGACTGTGGCCCCCAGCTGCCCTTCAGGTCTGAAATTAAACTCATTTAGCTTCCAGCCAGACAGAAGACTGGCATATGGGCTGAACATTTACATCAGGTAGATACAGTCCTTGGAGAGATCAATCATGAGAGAACTGAAGGGCAGTATATGCACAGGGAGACAGCTCAGAGGGCAGGAGTGCATGGGAAAGAAGGACACAGGGAAGAGGTAACTATGGGGAGGAAGTGGAAGGGGAGCTGTTGCATTGAGGTAAGTTGCAGTCAATGTCATGAGACAAAATGTGTATGAACTGCTGTGTAGAAAATGAATTTGCTCTGTAAACTTTCACCCTAATCACAATAAAAATTTTAAAAAAGAAAAATCAAAGGATGTATTGCACTGGGCAAATTTGCTGCAAAAGACTTCTTTAAAGTGTCAGAGTCAAGGTGACACTTTGAAATCTAAGGTGCACTGACCTAAGCCATGGGAAAAACAAATAAATATTTGCAGCAAAGTTTCTTATGGAGGGGCAAGATGGCGGACTAGGCAGAAGGATTGCACAGACCCTCTTCAACAAAGAAAAGGGAAACCAATTAACACAGACACAGAAGATAATCTTGGACCCCTGAGCCTTGAAGGAAAG